>NW_024044237.1:24564868-25164868 GCF_014851395.1 Micropterus salmoides | reverse complement strand
AGTTTGCTCTAGTTAAATACTTTACTTTTAGCCTCAGAGTTAGCAGCCTGTGTTGTTCGTAAAAGTTAAAGGTGTTAAAGTTCCTCAAAGAATCCAGCATGTGGGAAGTTAAGTTTCAGCTAAATTTACATCATAAGTACTGTGGACCTTATTTCCATTACATCATCCAGTAGACAACACAGAGTACATAGTAATCTTTTGATTAAGCATTTGTAGGAAATGACTGAGCTTATGTTGCTATGTCAGACACCAAGGTCAAAAAGGCTCTATACATAATCAGGACATATTAACTGCCTGATTAGCGTTCTTTTCACACTGATGTTTTACTCTAGTTTATGGTCACATTATTATGTATATGTAACATAGATATAGATTAAGCTTCATAACAGTTTTCCAACACTAGATTTGGGTGTTAAGCCACCTCATGGAAGAACTCTATGTGTAACTGGTTTCTTAAGCTAAATGTATCGCCACGTTTTAATGGTTACGTTGACTGTGGAGAACTTTCTTGCTTGTGTTTTCCCTTGCAGGTTTCTGCTGTCGATAGACATTGTTGAGAGTGAAGGCAATGTGAAGGAAGCTAAAGAAAGACTCTGCAGTCATCAGCTTTTCAGTGATGCAAATCTAGCAAAGCCATCTACACTGCAGGCCATCTTGTCGTGATCTTTGCTCTCTTTCACAGTTCACAGCTATCTAAATATGGCGACTGATCGGAATTCTCATTTAGTAATAAAATAAGGTGAACCTTCCCACTGTCTCTATCATGTAATGAATTAAAGTATTTAAATACTTAAATATATATATATATGTGGATATCTACAGAGGGACTGCAGTTACCAGTTCAATCATTTGAGAGTAGGGCTGGGCGATATGGCCCAAAATGTTCACAGTAAAAACATTTCACATCATTTGATATCGATAATTATCACGATAAATGTTAAATCATTATTTCTTTCAAGTTTAAAGGCTGATTTTTGCTCCTGAGTGAAAGTTGAAGAAACCAGATGGTTAATTATGTGGTTAAATTATTCTTTATGGTCACATGACAAACACTTGATGCCAAACCGTAGATCACTTCACAAATCTGTGGTAGAACATTTCTCAACAATTCTGATAAAATCTTTTTTCAACAAATATGATTAGTAAATCTTTTTTCAGTCTCTTTTCCTCAACAGAATAAATATCTGAAGTGAAAAATTCAGTGCAAATCTGTTCATCAAATTAATTCAAATGAATTAAATCAAAGATTAATTGACGATATATTGAACATTTGTTAAATTGTTATTGAGGAAAATTATATTGCTATAATTATCGTTATTGTTTTATTGCCCAGCCCTATTTGAGAGTAACATTTTATTTATGCTGTTTTTAGGCGCTTTTTTAATTCTAAAGGCAGTCTGCACTGTGCTGCGTATAACATCTTTACCACTAAGCACAAAAAAAAAAAAAAAAAAAAGTCCATTATGGACAAAAATAATTGAATCACTTTCTGCTCTTAGTTGAATGATTGCATACCAGCAGTTATGTCGACAGTTAAGGCACCGAGTTTGAGTTATTTTTTCCACATTTGCAAATTGCTTACATTAGCCTTCCTAGATATTCTTTTTGCAGTGTCCTCAGGCTGCATTTTATGTACTGCATGTGCAATGCACCTCCAGTCCTTGAGGGATGTAGCCACAGCCAGAGCTCTGGGTTCGGAAATCAGCTCTTTATTTGGCTAACCATGGTAGGCAAACTTGGATCACAGAGAGAGTACCACAAGATGCCTGGGACACACAGTTTGTCACCATGAATAAAGAGTGGATTTATCCCCCAAGACCAGGAATAAGAAATGGTAGTGTCTGCTGTCCTCCCTTTCCACATTTTCATGCAAAAGAACTTGCATTTTTTCACTGTAGATATTGTTCCTTTTTTCATAGTTTATGGACAGCAAGTAATGGTTGTCACTTTATGTATTTGGCCATGTGCAAATGATGTGTATCTATGCAGACTGTTTTCTGGACTGGATTAAACTTTCCTGAATAATGCAAGCCTTGGCCTAAGTCCTTACTGTGAGATAGCGAATGGGTAATCTATTATATGTAGTTATTGTATTACACAGTGCTTTCAAACATAATTTTGGTCTCTTACTTTGCCAATGCATGAAAATAGTAAGCAATTCACTCAGATTCCTTGAAGGAGACTCATTTGGCATGGATCACCTCATGTGACCACAATCTTTGCTAAAAGCAAAAAGAGAAAAAAAGAGTAATTCGGACAAATCTGTTTTTTGTTTTTTTGTTATTTATTGTGTGTGTCGGCGTAAGTGTTTGTGGTTGTCTGGCAAGAAATTAACTTTGTCACAGTGGCCCTAGACAATAGCAGGCAGGAATTGCTGAGCCTGATGTTGCACTCCGGGAACAGTAAAGTCATTTCGCTCTAGCAGACCACTTAATAGCTTTGGCTGATGCGGAGTTTGGAAATCCATCAGTCAATTGGGCCAGGCAGAGATGAGCAGTCTTCTGAGTGCCAGCATGCTTAGTATGTGGGGAAACAGGTAGCAGGACAATAGGGCTGTTCTCAGAATGAGCTTGAGTCATGTAGATACTAACTAATTTCAATTTTAAACTAAACAGTATTGGCCAATAATGGTTTTATAGTATATAAAGTATTAGGAACAGAGAATAGGTTGCTCAATTCAATGTATTGTGCAAATGGTAAAAAACAGTGTAGCATCTTGGACACCACATAGAGCTGTGATATTAGTATTTTAGCCTGTTTTAATTTAGTGTGACAGCTTTAGTCACAGATTTGAATGCACCCGTGATTATTTCAATGAATTTATGACCTATTAGAGCGCTGTATACTGATGTTACTGGGGTTTTTATCAGTTAGTTTGCATGTTTGAGTAGTGTGCCGTTACATTCGTAAGTAGTACATTTACCTACAGGTCTATAGGCGAGCATTGTCTGAACCGTCTTGATGGCCATTTGTTCAAACAGAGTAGACATACGTGTCCTAACAAGCAACCTGTTATTGTATGATTATCCTCTCCAGCAAAACAGCAATGCTCATGTTCAAGGTTGACTTGTATTTACATTCACATCAGAGTTTTTTTTGTTTTTTACCATTACGCCATTTTTCTCCCTAATTTTAACCTTAAAAGTAAGGGAAACTCTGCTGATTTTACACATCAAAGTCTGTTTACAGGTCCTGGGGAGTACTACTGCACATGTAAAAAAAAAAGTATAAAGCATTTCATGGCTCCAGAGGGAGCTGCGTGAAAATTGATAAATTGCCTGAAGTTTGAAAAAATCTGGGGATGTGGAGGAGTTAGAAAGAAGTGAGCTTACCAGACCTCTCTAGCCCACTCCTTGTCTTTGCTTGAGGCTAACAGCTCAAGGCTACCTTAGCCACTACTAGCATAATGCTCCTGAATCTTAACTGTCCAAGGCTGAATTGCATTGTGGGCACCAGTGTTTGACAGGGAATAAGATTCCCTGTCAAACACCGCTGAAGATTTTGATATTTTCTTATTAAAAATGTCCATCGTGAGTCCGAAATTGGTGTACTTTTTTAAAAGCAGATTTGTGTGTCTATATCCTGCTGACTTGGACACAATTTTAATGATGAACTGTTTTAATCCACACGCCAACTTTTTTGAATAAATCCCTACTGTGGGCACAGGTGGTACTTAGGCTCTGAATATGAGTGCCAATAAATGATGATATCACTAAATGAGAAACTCCTTGGTGAAACCACAATTAACCACATGTAATTAAACATTCCAGCCTCATACGTATATTAATTCCTCCATCTTGTCACCATGTAGACAGGAGGGCAAACAACCTGGCCCATTGTGTCAGTCTGGAAGGATTGCTCGTCAGTCTACCAGGCTCCCAGCTAACCTCAGTGTCAGCACTCTGATCTGACTGGTTAGGATTGCAGACACACTGCCACCAATGAAGTAAATTACCTTAGGTAGCTTAATCAGCCATGGTGATGGTGCTGGGCAATATGAGGGAATTGGTATTCAGTGTGTCCCACAGTTAATTATTTATACTTTGCTCCAAGGTACGGCTAGATTTGGTGGACAGAGGAATGACTATAGCAGAGACAATGGTGAAGACAACTCAACTTTTTTTCCATCCAACAATTTAGTGGCATTATTGTGAGTCGTTTCTGTTATGATTTATAATCTTTGTAACTGAACTCATTAGAATTCACGTGTCAGACGACATTCTAATTGTGAGAGTGTTTTACAGGTTAAGAAAGAAGAATCTGAAATATCTTTACGTAAGCAGAAATACTGAGGGCTAAGCATGAAAGATTCAATAGATGCAAATGACTTGGAAGATATCTGTATGTCTTGCAAGCGTTATTCCTGGTTGTTAAGTAGTGATTTAAAATGTAAAATGAGTGGTAATATCTGTATTGCTGGCAATTTTTTTAAAAATAAATTGGTATGGTTATTGAACCTTGCCACACATTCAGATATTCTTTCAAAGTGAGAAATTTAGTGCTGAAACAGTTAATGCATTTGTAAATCAACAAGAAAACAAAACAATCGGTAAGTTCACAAGAAGAACATTTTTAATATTTGCAGATTCAAGTTTCTAATATGTTTTATTCTGCTGCTTTTCTCTCTTTGTTCTCTTGATTTTGTAAACGCAATGTCATTGGTGTCACCTTGGGCCCTCCACACTTGTGATGGGTGTTTTTCACTATATTGTGACACTTTATAGACTAAAGGATTAATTGATTTGTGAAAAAATTATCAGCAGATTCATCCATCCATCCATCATCTTCAACCGCTTATCCATGCAGGGTTGTGGGGGGGCTGCAGCCAATCCCAGCCGACATTGAGCGAATGACAGGGTACACCCTGAACAAGTCGCCAGTTCATCACAGGGCTGACATATAGACAAACTACCATTCACACACACATTTTTACACATAAGGGCACTTTAGAGTCACCAGTTAATCTATGCATGTCTTTGGACTGTGGGAGGACACAGGGAGAACAATCAAACTTCCCACAATAAGGCCTGGGATGACCAATATTCAAACCCAGGGCCTTCTTGCTGTTAAGTGACAGTGCTAACCACTGCACCACCCTGCCGCCCATCAGCAGGTTCCTCTATAATGTAAATAATTGTAAGTTGCAGCCACAGTGAATTTCATATAATAGCACACAGCCTGCATTCTAAAATCCTATCTATGTTTAGGTTTAATTGTGTCAGTATGCTGCACAATTTGTCTTTAGTGCTAAGCAGATCGTACTTGTTATCAGAGACAGCTTCAGTGTTGTGACAAGGCAATTAGCTTAAGCTAAAGGGTTGAGCCTGTATTGAGGAACAGAACAGACTCATCTGCTTTTCAATCAAAGACGGTGCACTCTGGTCGGGGCCTGGAGAAGACTAGCTGAACGAGGTTTCCTTTTATTTCATTATTGCAAGGCGTGACAGCAGTGTGCGAACTATACCATAGCATACCATGGGGGGGGGTTCTTATCATATGTGGCCATTTTGCTACAATTACTCTTCACACAACAGCTGTGGCTGTGTTTGCAACCTGACCTTTCTTTTCTCCATGAGAGGGAAGAATTTACAAAGTTGCGTGGCGCTGCGGGGAGCCCCAGGCTGCAGTAGTGCATGGATCATGCATAATATTCACCCAGCCAGAGGGAACGATCACGAACCGTTCACTGCGCGTCGGTCGTACTAGCGACACAACCCATACCGGAGAGGGAGTGTGGCGGACCAGGGACAGGAGATCGCGGAAGGACCTGCCCGCTGCGGACAGTTGGTGATTGTTCCCTCTGGCTGGATGAAGTCTGATGCTCCTGATTTTAAGCATGGATCCATGATGATAGAGAAATATAGAAATTGATGGCAATAAAGCATGCTGTCAATATTTTAGAGACCCCCCAAAATATCACAAATGATGCTTTTAGGGGAGCTGATGTCTTATTAAGGAGAGCTAAGCTCCACCTGGCTCGCACCCAGCCAAATTTGTATTATTTTTAATTGTGAATCCTTACATCATAAAATACGTACACTCAAGCACCAATAAATGTTCTTTTATGTCTTTATTTCTCTCTTTATTTTTTATGCAGAGTGGTTTTAAAATATGGAACAGTGCACACCCAGTCAGTGTGCTGGCATAGGCAGAAACAGGATCTGTTAAAAGTGAGACAGCTGTGCTTTAAGTAATTTAACAGAAACAGTTGTCTGTAATTGGACTATTTTTATATGAGCTATCATTTGAATTTCTTTGCCGACTTCCCTTCATCAGTATTTTCCTACTTGAAATGAGTTTATTATTTTAGTCCTCAATTTGCAGGTCCAACTGAGACATCCGAGGTAAAGAGAGGGGTGTCTGCCTATAGTACCAATACGGGGCCTCCCCATAGCTGTATATATAGTTTTATTTTATTTTATATGTTACCATATTTTAATACAACCTTATTATATGTTGTGTGTGTAGCATGAAGGAATTACAAATTTCATTTCATTATGCAGCCTTGTAAATGTATGACAAATAAATGACAAATAAACAACCTTGTACCTTGTTGTTCCTTGTACTTTGTATTTCATCCTTTCTCCCTTATACACATGCTTTAACCTTTCTTCCCTGACTTGAACACTTGCATATATTGCATATATTTAAACAGTACAGTAGGAATATGCCATGTATTTTAATAAAGACTAGGAATGTCACAAGAACTGATACTTCGGTACCAAGTCGATGCCAAAATTCTGTAAACATAACAGTACATGTTTTTCTACGGTACCGGGGATCCAACACATGGAAAATGGCAAATGTGCATCTGCAGCGAAAGCTCCGCTTCGAATCGTCAAAAAGAAAAACAGTAAGAGTTGTGTATGAAAACCGGGGGGAAGTTGGTTTTCTATTTAATATTCGTTGGTTTTAATGGCTCTTACCTTCAATAGCTCTGTGTCAAAGCCTTGATTTCTCCCATTTTTGTAATATGTTGGAAAGCTAATTTAGGCAGACGTTTCATAGTTTTGATCAACTCAATATCACCAAAGATGACGATGCAGTTCGCAGTGCAAAGAACTGAATGTCTGTCCAATGCACCTGACACTACTGGCGGAGTTAGGTACTGTCTTAAAATTGCAATACAATGCATTTCAATCGTCAATAACTTATCTTTTCAACATAGAAATCTCAAACCACTGCCAATATAGATAGTGACCACCCGTTTTGAATTATGCACATTGCAAGGTTATAATTTTAAGAGCTTGCTCATTAATGAATATATTGACATCAAACCTCCTCTCATCTGTCCTGGACATCCCCTCACAACTTTCACAGCTGTTAGTTGTTCCTTGTAATGTTAAATGTTTTTATCCAAGGAGTGTATGTTGGAGTACATTGGATTTCTCGTTTTGTTTTTACGGTGGTGTCGTATTGGGTATGGTGAATCTTTGAATTTCACTGATATTGGCATTGACTAATAAATTGCTGGTATCGTAACATCCCTAATAAAGACTATTGTGCAGTGTAATCAAATTTTGAAGGAAATCCTCTATTTAAGATCAAGGATTTTTAAAGATATCAAAGCCTTGACTTTTACAGGATGGAGAATTACAGAAAACTTAAAAAATCGCAGCATTGTTCCTTTTTTTTGCCATGTTTAGTAATCTGTAACTTACTCTCCATATATACTCATTAAGTTCCATCTTTGTCATACTTTGCCTAATTAATATAATTAACTAATGGCATGCACTTGAGATTTTTGTTTAAAAATGTTTTTTCTCAGAGGGACTAATCCACACATGGACACTTGTCTCTGCCTCTCCAGTTGATATTAAATCCTGTTTATTCATTCCTCTTTTGGAGTGAAATTCTGTGGAGTTTCTTGGCACCACCAAATGTTATCCTGGGCTGGTGCTTGTCTGTGAGGGTGAGGGAGAAAATGATTTCCCCAACCTCCTCATTGGCCATGAATGCAAAGACAGCACGTGTCCATGGCTGTTAAACCACATACACTGGCTCCCTGCCCACTCGTAAATTATGGAGTGAAAGCCTCTCCCAGGACTGCCGTTAGTGAAACAGTTCAGCCAATAAGGTTGTTTCCTATATACAGCACCACGGCTGTCAGTTAACAGAGTTTTGTGGCTCAGAGAGACCAGACAGTGTACAAATTATGAAAATCGGTTTGGCTAGGTTCAGTAGTTTCTTTATTGCCTGTATTTTACATTTTTCTTCACTGTACTCTTGACCGAGAGTGTTGTCTACTTACCCATTAGTCAATGCATTATCTTTTATCTATTGAGTTATTATGATAATCGTTTAAGTAATTTTTTAAAACAAAAATACTTTTTATTGTTCCAGCTTCTCATATGAGAATTGGCTCAAAAAAAAATACTTGAGGATAACGAGTCTTCTGGGATCTTATTCACTAAGGACTTCAGAGTGGCCTCACTAGCTTGAACACGTTCACTTTTCATTGTGTAACTCTGAAAACTACCACTAAACCAAAGCTGTAGGCCTGTTCATATTCCTAAGACGCAATTTCTTTGTTATTTGAGGATGCACACATTTTGTTGCTTTACCTCACACTCATAAAATTGTTGTATAATTCTATATAGTTTCTGGATCAGTTTGCCATCTAAATGAAATGATTTATGCCAAAAAACAACTTTACCTTATCTTCAAGAAATGCACCCACTAAGCACAGATGACTGCTTTAGTGTTTCTCTGTATTTTGTTTTTTAAATGCATCAGAACAGTTTTTACATTGTGTTCTGACACATTACAGCGTTGTGGTGCTGCCTTCGCTCCAACGTGTTGTTTCCCTGTGTGTAGGAAGGCTTGACAGACTGTCATCTCTTCAACATGTCATCGGGGGCTCATTAATGAACAAATACTGTAACCACATGATTTTATGTTTGTAATGGCGTGGGAACAGTTGTGGCTGTATTGTTAGTATATACTAAACAGTCATTGTTAACGGTTAACAATAATGAATTATATTAATTTTAGAGTATGCACAGTTTAGCAAATTGTGGTTGTAAGAAGGATGACAATGATAATCAAATCTCTACATGACAATGCTTCTATCCAGTGAAGCGTTTTCATTCCTACAGCCTACATGTGATATCTGAGAACTGCAAAGGTTTTCTTTGTCGTTACTCATATATGCATCCAACTACCTGTATATAAATATAATATTCATTGAGAATCTATTGTTGACTATGGACTATAGAAAAATATAGAATTTACGTGTCTTTACATATATTGTAGTCATCTTTTTTTTAATTTTGCCTTTAGCAGTAGCAGTTATCAGAAACATGAACACTGTGCTCTAAGGGTTCATTTTTGCGATGCATCTCAGATCGAGTTTTTACAGACAGTATGTTTTTTATGCTCATAAAAGGCGTGCTATTTAGCAGGGATCGACCAATAAGTTTTTTTCCGGGCCGATCCCGATTATTAGTAACCAATAAGATGACGACTGATATGTGGAGCCAATATATATTTGCTGTAAAAATTTTAATCTCTGTGGCAAAATTTAGAATAACACAAACTCCAACACAAAACTTTGTTGAAAATAACAAGATTAAAGTTAATTGTCATGTTTAATCTTTATAAATAGTAAATTAAATGAATCAGAGATCCATCACAAAGATGGATTTGTTAACTATGAGTAATAAATTATCATAAACTTTGTCTTTACCTGCTGCCATTTATATTGTATTTATTTTATCGTTAGGATTTTACTGATACTATTTATTGATACTATTTATTGGTTCTGTTCTGTATCTATACTCTTATTGGTTTTTCATTACTAAATAATTGCCTTTTACAAATATGTTATTTGAAAAAGAATAAAGAACAGTAATCAAATTTAATCTTTTATTACAACTAACTGTTTTCAGAGCAGCAACAAAAGTAAAGTTTACAGTAGCAAAGTAACAATATGAAATCAGTATCACACTGGAAACAAATGGAACATGTAAAATAAACTATATTCCTGGCATCAAAATACTGAGTGAAGTTTAGAAAGAAGACACCAGTCAGTTTCAGTCCTCCTGCTGAGAGACACTTGTTCTGTTGGCTACTGCCGCACAATAGTCAGTGTAGATAGGCTATTACTTGTGACTTGTAACCAATCAGCTACTACTGTGGATGGGACATTGTACTCAACACTCTGTGGGCTCAAGCGGTTGCATCAGAGCCAAAGGAGCACATTTTTTTAATCAATTAATTAATTATATTGGCTATCTGTTTTTAAAATGACTGATGCAGATTATTGGAAAAATGCTTAATATCGGCACCGATAATCAGCCAGACCGATTATTGGTCGACCCCTACTACTAGCCAAGTCAAGTCACTGTATTTTTCTAGCACATTTAATACACAGGGTGAACTCAATGTTCTTTACCGTAAAACATGGAAAACATCCACATACATAGAGTAACCTTTCTGCCACCCATAGAACGTACAAACATAAACAAAATACAGTTTTTTATAACCCCTGTCTTATTCTACTATACTACATCATTCACACATGGATTACAACATGTACACACAGACACACACACACAAACACTCACTCTAACTACAAAATAAATGCCTGGGGGCAAAGAAATGTTTTAAGACTGCTTTCAAAAGAAGAGACAGGTGCATAAGATCTCCGGTCATCAGGTAATTTGTTCCAGAGAACAGCACCATAGTAACTAAATGCACCTTCATCTGATTTCATTTTAATTCTAGGTACATTCAGGAGACACATCCTTGATGATCTGAGGCATCTAATTGGGCTATAGCCAGGGAGCAGGTCTGAAATATATTTAGTAGCCATACAACGTAGGGCCTTGTAAATCAGCAGTAATGCTTTAAAGTCAACTCTGTACTGTACTGGCAGCCAGTGTTTTCAGTACATGTGTCGTATTTTCCTTGTCCCAGTCAGCACTCTGTCTGCAGCATTCTGAATGTGCTTGAGCCTACCTATTGAATGTTTGTGAAGTGCTGCAAAAAGTGCATTACAGTAATCAAATCTGCAGGAGATGAGTGCATGGACTAATGAGTCAAACTGGGACAGGAAGCTCCTGTGTTTAGAATTGTTTTGTTTTTTTTAAATGGTAGAAAGCTGTCTTTGTAATGGTGATATGATGCTGGAAATAAAGATAGACATTAATAAAAACACCCAGGTTTCTGACATGCTCACTGTGCTTTAGAGAAAAAAGATGATAATATGGATACAATCTCTTGCCTTTGTACTTCTGGGCCCAGCATATATTGTGAGTCTGTGTGAAGATACCAAGAAGGCGCATGTATAAATTGAAGAGCAGTGGACCCAGACCGTCAGATGTGAAGTTACCAATAGATGCAGAGAAAGTCCTTCCTTTTTAAATATGTAAACAACCACTGCAGAACAGGTTCAGATAATCCAGTACAGTTTTCAAGTCTATTTAGTAGAATGTGTTGAAAGCGCCACTTAGGTCTAACAATACTAGAATAGAAAATTTGTTTGCATCATTGTTGATCTTAAGGCTCATGCAGACTACACGACTTTCAGCGTCGGCCAATGGCCGTAATGTTCAGACTACACATTCACACTACTATGTGACTGATTGGTGAAAGGGGCTCACACACTACTGTTACGTCCCGAGGTGTCTAGGGATATTGGGACATAAACATAAACCAGATGTTGTTGGTTTGAAAGGATATTTATTTGAAGTAACGCAAATGGAGCACAAACAGAGGATGGGCCAATGGGTGCTGTGGAAATCAACAAACAATTATAACAAAAGGAGATCCTCAAAAGGAGGATTACTGCTCTACAGAGGTACTAACAAAAACAAGAGTAAACCAAAAGCTCACTAACCTACAGCATTTGCAAAAACCCAAAACGCACAGCACCCCTGAACCTGGTGAAAACTACGGTGTGTGCAAGAAAGGTGTCAGTTAACTCTAAGCTTAAACCTGGCCCACTCCCTTACCTTCACACGGTGAAACACAGTCAAGACACAAAGTCTGGCACAGGTAACAAAACACTACTACAAGCTCTGAGACATGTGTTCCCAAGGCAAGCAACTTGGGTCAGATTGCTGCATCGAACAGCAGACCCGGCAGGCTTTTAAGCAGGTGGTGGTCGTCACTGTCGCCCTTTGATTGGCCCGTAGTAGCATGCCGCACCAATCGATGGCATGGTCACCGGAAACCCAGGAAGTAGGCGGGACCTTCCCTCCTCGTGCAGCCAATCCTCCGTGTGGGCTTGCACAGCCTGCTCAGCATACCAGATAGCCTACTCAAAAGCACAGGCAAATACAGGTGGGGCTCTGGCAGCCGTAACACTACACAAGCTGACAAGGACTCGGCCCGATGCTGGTCTCAAGAAAACACATGTGAAATGTGAAACGGGAAATGACGCAAACATACACACGAAACAGCTGTTGTTTGTTATAATAAAGATAGCAATTATAAAGACAAAGAAAATGGGTGAAAGAATGTCTTAGCACACGCAGATAGCAGGGACTGTCTGAGCTACAGAGAGAGCTGGAGGTGAGTAAAAAGTGTTTTGCGGTGAAAAGTAGCTACCTGCTCTGCCAGCTGCCTGCTCTCATTGGCTGAATGTGGATGTCGAGTCGGCCAACTCCTCCAGATATTTGGCATGCTAGATATCTGGCAGACGTCGGCGATGTGTTAGAAATGTGTCGTGGAGCTGTTTTGACGAGTCCTTGAGTTAGTTGGCAACCGCCGATCGATCACTGATTTGCCCCTGATCACGGCCCGACGGTCACCGAGCTCTCCGACCGGCAAATCGGGCTTAAAATCGTATAGTGTGAACAAGGCTTTAAGAGCATCGATTTAATATCACAAAAGCTATTTCAGGGCTGTGATTCACTCTAAAACCTGAATTGTACACATCATATATGTTGTGGAAGGCTAGGTAACTGTGCTGTTGTTTGTAGACAAACATTTCAAGGATTTTGCTAATAACAGGAAGGTTTGGAGATTGGTCTATAGTGGCTAGTCATGGATGGGTCTAGATTTGCATTAATATTGTGTCATTATAGAGATATGTGTACCTCGACTAGTGTTTGATACAAATACCTTTTGTGTTTGTTGGAAGGAGTTTATTACCTGCATTAATAAGACAGGTTGGTAATACAGATTGTATTTACTCATTTAGCTGATGCTTTTATCCAAAGCGACATTTTTGTCTACACGGTTAGTTTTACATTTCTTTTTACATCCTTTGTGGAGAGTAAAGACCTAAGATTCTTGTGCAGTTACTCTCAGAAGGTAGGGCTCGGTTTTAGTAATGGACACAATTAATGTGTAGATTCAGTAACAGGGGTCTTCATATATCAGCATTCTAAAGCAGTCAGGCATACTTTAAAAAACTTTACATCCAATCTGCTACACCACAGAATCACACAATAGGATACACCACATCGAGTAGATACAACCATTTATTTCTTTATTGACCCTTTATGTTACTTTTTTCCCTCCGAGTTATAAGCAACAAAATGAAATAACTACTAGCAGCATTTTAATGTTACGCAGCAGCCCTTTGCTCACAGCAGCAAAATAAGCTGTGAGCACAATATCTTAACAAAAAAACAGAAAAAATTTAAAACCAGAGAGCTGCATATAATAATATGGTTGATAAACAAGACTGATGAAGATTAAATTTTGATTTTATATTTTTAGTGTTACACATTTTGTTAAATGGGTAACTCATAACCTGACATCAACAGTGCAGAAGATAATCCATTTGATGATCAAAATGTTATTTGTATGCATTGCTGGTTGCCACATTAAAATGCAAGAAAAGCTGGGTAAGATTTGAATGATCTTTTTTCAACCCTAACCCTATGCCACAGTAGCAAGAATGAATTATCTTTTGAATAATATCCCAGTTTACACAACCACGGATAGACACACATTTTGAGCGCATTCCTGTGTGTATTTGTGCAAACGAAGGAGTTGTAGTAGTCAGGTTGTGCTCTTTTACCTTACTTGAAATTTTTATGATATTCCAGACAAATGTAAAAACCTCCAAGGCCTGTTTTTGTTGCCCCTGTGTGGGAGATGAGGTACTTCATCACAGAGATAAGCACGCAGGCTGAGGGACAGCTACAGGAAGGAAAAGGTACACGAGAGCTGCTTGTGAAGTACCGATCAGTTCTTGTGAAGTTTGTATGATTAATCCAATGCTGCGAATTGTTGCAGAAGGGCGATTTGGTTTGTGCCTTCCCAGGCTGCTGTTTCCGTGCTTTGGAGACAAAAGATGAATGGACCTATCGGGGCTATTATGGGGTATCTCTATTCTCCATCACTATAGGGGCCGCATGACACTGATAATTCTCTCTTCCATGAGGGGATCCTCTAATCCCTGCTAGACACAGGTGTCTGGCCTCTTTCATTCGTCAAGATGAGTAATGCACTGAACAGTGTGTGGAAAATACATACATACTTAACATAAGGCTAAACACATGGAACATTGTCTGAATGATGAATATCTGTAGGAGGGGATGCGCAGGAAACATAAAGGCATTTTAAAGCAGTAAAAATTTAAATTGAAACTGAGATTGTTGCCCATTTGCTCTATTGATTTACCAGTTAAACATGAGTAGTCCTCAATAACAATCGTGCATACAATGCTGCTGGGATGTTTTTTTGACCACTAAGAAATTAGACCAAACAATCTTATATACAACACACAATATCATTTAAAGTAACTTGTGCTGTACTAGCTATCTGGCTGATTGCTTTTACTATATTCCTCGTTTTCACCAACAATTCAAGTTACGTGTGCTACAAAGAAAATATATATTTTTTGTTTTAATAACATGCGTGGTGTCTGCATAAAACTCCTGTCTCCCCAGTTTTTGTGCTTTCTCAGAATCCCTCATATTGGTAAGCGTGCTGGATCTGAATTACCATTTCAGAGACTGATGTCAAAAGGCCAGTGTGAAACTTCTCTCTTCCCAGCTTCTCTGCTTCATTCATAATCATTAGTGTACGCATTTCCTCAAGTTAGCAACTCGAGCTCTTTCCTAACGATAGAAAAAGTATTTTAGAGCCAAGTGTGTGGAAATGAAAAATGTTGGTAATAACCAATATTATGGGGAATGTGGGTGTCTTAAGAGTGATGAATGCCATTTGTTGTTGTGCCCACAAAGGACTTCAAAAACAGATTTTCTTTGCATCCTCCCCATTATTTTACTCTCCCAAATTAAAATAACTGTCATTATTCTTCTGATGTTTAGGCCAATGCCGCTCTGATGGTGAATAAGTAGCCTATTTTTCTGTCCTCACAGTGGCAGTGCATTTTCTCATTGGCCTTGATTTTGCTTTGTGGTTGCCATTACTGTGGTGAATGGTCTGCTCACTTTTTTAGCAATTTCTCCTGCTCTCAGTGTAACACCACCTGTAGGTCCAAATCTCTGTCAGTGCACGGGCAGAACATACTTATATCAGTCAATCTGCCCTTCTATTCACTACTGTACAATAATATCTACAGACTAATGCAGTAACAGTACAGTAGGTCTGATTATTTTTTTTATTATTTTATTTTTGCAGGGCCTGGCTGCCATACATCATCTGATCTTTTAGTTTAGCTTAGTAGTTCTGTGACTTTTCACACCAAGGACCCCTAAACTGACACAAAGTAGACCATGGATCCCAATTTGATAGGATTCTGTCCCTGGGTTCCCCATCTGATAGGATTTTTGATCTTAGATTTTTGATCTTAGATCCTACAAAATGTGTAGGAAATCCATGACTCAAGTAATCATACATTCTATCATTGTGCTACTTATGGATGAAATTATAAGGAAAATAAATGATTCCCCTTTTTGCTGGGGACTCCCTGGAACCATCTCAAGAACTCCTGAAGGTCCTTTACCCCACCTTGGTTTAGCTAACCCGGTACTGTATGATTCTGGGTCCTTTCTTACCTACTAAACATTTACGTTGTATTTACAGATAAAGTAAAACTGAGGTGTGTTAAGGTGTGTTTTTTGGTTTTGTTGGTTAAGAACCAGCTCTCTGTGTGTTTAGTAACATTTTATTGGAAATCATGGGTCACTCTTAGATGTGTTGGTTTTTGATAAATGTGTCCTAACAAGCCATTGTGTGGACGACAAGGGATGCTTGGGATTATATGTTAAAAAGGGGTTCAGATGTGTTGAAAAGCCTTTTTGAAAAGACTCACACTTCGAGAGCCCCCGTCTGAACACAAGCCAATGTTTTAATCATGTGTCTGTTTTCCCCATTCCCCAAGCATTTTTAAATTCCAGTCTGCATTGTTTTCTATATTTAAGCCAAAAAGGAAACAATTGTGCATTCACTAATAAACATCCCCCTGCTATATCCTGTGTTGCTGGGGGTTAATCTAATGTTATCAGATTCTGTGCTGAATCATTTTAGGAGGTTACTGGAGGTCAGCAGTGTTGATATGGACAAATACAAGTACAAAAGAGTCAACATTATAGCTGGTAGAATTTGGGAAGAACTCTGGACTTGGGCAAAACTATTTCTGTTCTGTTCTGTTGTCTGTATTCAACACAACAGATACAGTTACTGTTATAAACAATTGTGTTGTTGTTGTGTAGCTGCAGAACCCAGGGCTGCTCTCCTCAAAGGGCCAAGAAGGGGGTCTTTTGTTGTTGTTGTTTTTGATGGACGTCAAATATGTTGCAGAAGATATATATAATGATGATAATCTGAATGTTAATCCAATGCTGTAAATAAATGCAAATGTGATCATTGTGATCATAAAATTTGATAAATTGATAAATAGTGTCAGATTTGTTGTTTGTTTGTTGTTTTGGGGTTTAATTACCACTAAGCTTTTCAGCTGTACTAACAGGCTACAGTACACGCTGAAGGCCTTGACCACCAGCAACAAGAAAGGATGCAGGCCTTACCTGAATCCTGGTGATCTTAACAATTTTTTCTGCAGCAACCGATCAAAAATTACAAAATATAGCCTTCTCTATTTTCATATCATCCAGTGTTTCCCCTATATGCATTCAGGAGCGGCGGTGCCCCGCTGCTTCCTCTCCTCGTTCTATGCAGAACATACGTGACAGATGGTGTTATAAGAGCAGCGTAACTCTGAATCGGGAGGTGCGTAGCGAGTGTTTGATTGTCCGAGCGGCAGAAAGTGACAGTGAACGCGAGCGGAGGAAAATATTCTGGCAATAAATGTATGGTGTCTGTTAACAGTGTGTTAGCTTCTCAAGACCAAGAAAAGTCTGTTGTTTCCCACCTGCTGGAAAAGTGAAGCCGGTTAGCGCTAAGTTAGCTAACATCCCCCCTCCCCTTCAGACTGCACAGCTGAGCAGGAAAGCAGCAGCTACATAGCTGCTATGTAACTTAACATTAGCTCAATTTATAGAAAGTAACTGGAAGCTGTATTTTATTCCTGCCTACTTGTCCAATGTTGAGATCATCAGGTACAAACTTAGACTAAACTGACGTAGCCTGCAGCTCTGTCCTGTACAGACTGATTAAATTAATTTTTAGTTTTCAGTCTGAAAAAGTGGTTTTGGAAACGAAAGAACGGTGGTGACTGGAGGAGCTGAGGTTAGTTAAGCTAATTAGTGATGCAAACTAGTCCTTTTAAGCTAATGAGGAGACGTTTCTTTTTGGATTTTAATGTGCAAATAAAATGCACCTCAGAAGGGAGGAGGTTTCTCATGTTGCCTATTTTTTATATTAATGTCTACAGATAAATGTCAGAAGCTGTAAAATGAAGACACAAAAGGCAAACACGAACAGTCGTATCTATAATGATTCTGAGGTCATATTAACAGGGTTTTCCTGCCGTTAAGGCTTAGGGGTGATGCCCAAAACATGCTGTGCCATCAATGTAAAATCACTGTGGAGCAACAGAACCAACCAAATTACTTTCTCCAGATCTAAAGGTTGTAGTTCCTCCAGTAGACTGATCTTTGGGTGTTGTTTATTTATTATCTGCTCTAGCTTTTCCAACTATTTGTTCAGAGATATGGTGAAAATAATGGCCCCATATGATGTGAAATTACATATTTTTCATTGGAAAACATAACATTTTCTTGGGGAGGAGAAAATTGTATGTTTTCCAATGAAAAATATGTAATTTCATATAAATCAATGAATGGGAAACACTACAGTGTGGTGCAGATTCCAGAGACTGTTTTTATGTCATCTTAGTTCTGATAGTGAGTTATTTAAAAATGCCTTAATAGCGGCACATGAAAAAACAATCGCTGATCCATCCCTTCAACCGTGGATAAGCGAGGAGCAGTATAACAGTTACAAGAATGTAAATGTTCTGCCATATCTCTTATGACTGTTCGTCTACTTTACTACAACTTTGTAAACCTACTTTATGGAGGGAACACAATTCAACTGAGATTGTGTTTTCACCAGGATAGTGGCAAACATTTCTGCTAAATGCATCTGTCACACCCAGATCAAAATGTTGAGAAATGTTCTCAAAGAAATTATTGCCAGTAAAGGTTCAGTATCTTGGTAATCAATTCAAAAATGATTTAATGGATGATACATAGCAACAGTGTTGGAAATCATATGTTCCCGGTAACATGTTTGTTCGTCCAGTATGTGTCCTACAGTGATGTCGAGGTCTGGCTGTTCAGGCCTTACTGTATGCTGTGAGCTGCTCATCTATTGTGTTGGTTTTAAAAGAGCAGTTAGCCGAGCTGACGTGCATAGTATCTTGCAAAGATGCTATTGTGCTTGTCACACACAGTATGTGTCAGCATAAATGTACCTACAGATCAGGCAGTGATAAGTGACAAAAATCTTATCGCTGCCTGACATGTCAGGAACAGAACAACAGAGCTGATGCACTAAATTCCTATTAAATCTGTGACATGAGATATGATGGTCGATGGGTTCTACTTTATATAACATATATAGTCTGTGTGTGTGTGTGTGGTTGTGGGCTTATTTTACTATGTTTGTTGGGTCCAAAAAAACGAAATAACACTATACTTGTGGGGTCCGACAGCTTTGTGGTGACAAAAATGCTGGACCCCATAAGTTCCAAGGCCTTTTTGAGGGTTAAGACTTGGTTTTAGGGTTAGTGTTACAATTAGGTAAGGGTTAGGGTTAGGCATGTAGTTGTGATGGTTAAGGTTAGGGTAAAGACTACATGACTTTTAGCGTCGGCAGATCGCTGTGCTGTTCAGACTACAAAACTTGTCATCTTGTGATCGCTCATTTACCCCTGATCACAGACGGTTAGACTGTGTGTGTGTGTGTGTGTGTATTATTTATATTTTATGGGATATGTATTACATTGGCTGTTTTTAGTAAAAGTAAATTCAATTTCAAGTCTAAAGCAGTATTGATATGAAAATGTTGAATAAAAAGTACACTTAGTCAACTCACTGAACTTAAGGTAAAATGAATGCAGAATAAATGTCTTGCTCGTGCGTTCTTTCAATAAGAATTCAGGGGCTGCTGTCAGCAGAGAGGAGGGAGGTTTGGGGATCACTGTGACCTTCTCAGTGGCCTGAGAGTGTGTTGGCATGGCATGACTGATGCAGATTATCATAGCTGGAGAAAGCCAATTACTCTGGTCATCACAGCGCCCTCGGGGCCCCTCTCGGTGGAATGAAATGCATTACAGAATTCTCTGTGCATCCTTCTGGCAACGTTTTGTATTTTCTCTATGCTGAACTCCCCAGTTTGAGTGTTAATAGTGCAGTCAATGGGACCCTCCCGCGCCTCAGAGCCCTCTGTGGGTCCAATGAGCTTCTGCTCCACAAAGCAGGGAGGTCGTGCCTCTTGGAGAAGCGGATGAATTACATTCTCCTCTGTTTGTCTTCTCTCTCTATTCAAGACAAAGCTCTTTTATTTTGGCCCTTCTTAACTGCTCTCAGTAAGCGTCCTTGAAAACTACAAAATGAAGAAGTCGGGTGGCACAGTTGTGGTATAAGAGACTCTTCTGTTACATTTTTAAGAACAGAACACACTTATCAGATTTTTTGTTATCCTTATCTTATTTCCAAAACAGATTTGCTACAAGACAAGAGAAGCTGAGATCTCGCATGATGACGCAGCATCCCTAGGATGTACAAAGACTACAGATCAAGAAGAGTCACAGGTAAGAGGCCTGAGTGTGTGTTAATGCCACTGCCATTGTTTGCTCTCTGTGCAACTGTTTGTGCTGAGTTTTGTTCTAGAGCACCAGAGGCGGTCATATTAATAAATGCTCAGGGTTTACATCAGAAAGAGGATTTGCTGGTCATATTTTTCCTTCACACACAAACAACATAATCAGTGCACCTTCTAAAGGTCTTATTTCATATCTCTCTCAGAAGATTATCGTCTTCTTACACGCTTTAACCTCTGCACCTGCCTCACTCTTTGAATTATGTTCTCCTTTAATCGTGTTTATTTTTGCCACGTTCACTTTGGTTTCTTTTTGTGCAGACATCAAAATCTGCCGCGTCCTCTCAGTTATTAGTGTCAAGGCTTCTGATTCAAAGTGTTATTCTCATTCGAGCTCAGACACATGATTCATACAGGACTCTGACATGGAGAGCAGTGACACACAAATATCACATGAAGGCTCATTTTATTCAGGAACCTGAATAATGGTAATAGAACACTGTCATTTGGGAGATGTTTTTATCCAATGTTAAAGGGTACTTGAGTGAATAGGTAGTTCAAATCATGATTTGTAGTAATAGTCATAGTCAGAAAAATAGTCACACACCCACATCAGGAAAGCCGCACTGGAGAAGACGGTACCTTAACTAGGATTCTGGCACAGCATATCCTGTTAGCGCCTGTGTAAAATTGTGAGACAACTGTGCTAAAACTAGATGCCTTAGTCTTGTTATGTCATTAAATACTGAAATCCTGGGAACTTTGCAGGCTGTCTAAAACAATCTTCTGTATACAGCTAGAGATAGTTTATCCCAAAAATACATTATTTACTCAAGAAATGAACTCAAAAACGGCTTTTTGAACACTGTGAGATATTTAACCTACGTTGACTTAAGTTTGCATAAGATAAAATAATATGAAACTTTGTTCCTCTCCAAGGAAATTTAGTGCCTAGCAGGATTATTGCTATCATGATCATTGGCAATAGTTCTGTTGCTCAATCTACTTTAGCCATAATCCATTAACAGAAGCCATTTTTCAGTGCATAGTACGGATAGAGCTTGGAAACCGGTGTGGGAGGTGTAGTTTACTTAAACCAGTATGTACTGTTGCAGTCATTTCAAGCTCAACAGTGATGAGGTGGTTCTTTAATTGCTCAGCAAATTATGGATCAAGAAACTAAATCAACCACACGGTTCTGCATTCATTTATTAAGTGCAATTGCTTCCCTTTTGCATTACTCTACAACTATTTATGGTGGATTTGCATCACTGACACTCCATTTACTTATTTTAAGTAACATGTAGAGTATTATGGTTTTTAGCCATGCTAACAGCGTGGCTCTAAGAATGGCAATGTTGGTTTGTTGGAGGTTCATTTCATCATACTTTGGTCCAGACTGAAATACCTCAACAAATACTTAATGGATTGCCATGAGATTTTGTACAGACATTCATGGTTCCCAGATAATAAATCCTACTGACTGGTTTTCCTCTAGCACCAACATGAGGTTGACATTTGTGGTTTTGAGTGAAATATCTTGACAACTATTGGATGGATTGCCATGAGATAGACATTGATGTCCTCCTCAGGATAAATTCTACTAACTTACATGATCCCCTGACATTTTATGTAGTGCCATTTTCTTTTTCCTTTTTCGGGCTGTTTCAGCCTTTAATTGGATAAGACAAGGGGCAAAAAGAGACAGGAAATTCAGTAGAGAGGGGAGGGGGGGTGACATGCAGCAAAGGGCCCTGGCTGGATTCGAACCTGGGCGACAAGGACTGCTTTGACAAAGCCTTTGTACATAGGGTGCACATTCTGCCAACTGAGCTAATCGACGCCTCTCTAGCACCATTTTCATATCAAACATTTTATCTTACAAATTGTTTGATTTAAAACTAATTACATTCCAATCATCATCCGCCTGCTTGTTTTGTGCTAATTAGCTAATCTTAGCATGCTAACACACTCAACCAAGATGGTGTACATAGTAAACAATATACCGGCTTAATATCAGCTTGTTAACAATGTCTTTCTAAGTATGTTAGCATTCTCATGTTAGCATTTAGCTCAGCTGTGTACAGCCTCACAGAGCTTCAAGCATGGCTATACTCTTAGTCTTGTTATCATATCTCCAAATTAGCCTTTTTACTGCTTTTTACTGCCACTACATGTAACTAACACAGTATGTGCACAATACTGTAAAAAGGGATAGTAGTACTCATTAAATGGACAATTAGCTGTTATATAAAGTTGTTAAAAGAAACTGCAATACATAGGCTATTCAATATGCATTACATTAAGCATGGCATTGCTATGTCTCTGCAAGCTGTTATTGTATTTTGTAAACAACGGGATCCTGCAGTACATTGGCCAAGAATAGAAATTTAACCGAGTAAGAAACTGACAGATTGCTTAAGAGAGAGGAAAGAGAGGGGGAATGAAAAGCGCCTTTCTTGCTGGGCTTTGGCCGATGAGTGTGTCCTTTCCCATTACTCTCACACAGTGCAATATGCAGGTCAGTCAGGTGATAATGAATGCTCTGTCTGATACTTGGCCTTTCTCCCCTCCCCTCCTCCTCGAATCTCTCTTTTGTATCCTCTCCGTTTCTCCACCCTTATCCGCTGCAGAGTTCTCCACTCTATCGAGTATATTTGCCTTTTAGTGGGTTTAATTATTCTGCAATCTCCTCTACCCCTGTTCAGTAGTGTCGGGGCAGTTGAAAGGTGCGAGACAATGAAGATGTCAAGTTTTTCTGTTTCTTTCTTCATTAATTTAAACACTGACTTAAGGCCAAAGTCTTTTCACTGTGGAATCAAATTTTGTCAGGTTTGTATGGACAAAAAGAAAAGACACATTTGTTAATAGATCATTTGCTTTATACTCCACAGTGCACACAGGATTAGATGAACTAATCAAATTCTGTGCACGCCAACCCCCACTGCATGACTGTCTGCAATAGGAAGTAATTCAGCCAACATTTCTAGTAAACAATAAAATATGAATGAAATCAATTATGACTGAAAAAAAAGTGAGTGATGAAGTTAGTACAGTTAGCTTGCAAATATTAAAAAACATCATGGAAAACAATATATTACACAGTAAAAGCAACAATTACATCAAAAAGGTTGGTCACTTGTAGCAAAGATTCTTCTAATGTGAAGAATGAAACATTTTGCTATACGTATCATCAAATAACTGATGACAGTACATCAAAACCAGATAAAGATTTATGTACTGTAGCAGTTTGTACAAAGAAACTATGATTGAAACACTACTTGACAGGAGAGAATTAAAGCTTTTATCCATAAAAGCATGAATGCAGATATGAGTTTTAAACAAAGTGCTGCACCTAGTATCGCCATGTTTTGTGCAAAAATAGTTATTTTCCATTATTTGGGGATTTGCACATGACGTGTTACAAATGGGGCCATAGCTGAAAGGAGGTTTCTCTACCTCGCAGAAACAACAGAATTATCTCTGCTGTCTTAAAGATGGCACATTTCAAAGTGACTATTTTGGCATCTTCTTTGACCCACATTTGCAGCCACTGTTTGTTTGGTATTCAAAATGACTACATACCATATTTCACTCTTACAGTCATCAGAAGAGAGATGACCAATGCTGTGACTAATACTTGGAAAGATAATGAACTTTTTTTTTTAGTTTTCAAGCAAGGCTCTCTTACTCTGTAAGATGTACAGCTGTTTTTATATCTGCAGGTCAGCATCTCATTTAGTAGATAAATGGATAAATATGCAGAGAGAAAAATGGTCTGTTCTCATGGAACATATGCTTTTTTGAAATGTGTTTTTTAAGACTCAGATTGAATCAAGCTCTCAAAAATCTCTTTATGCCACGTTATTTAGCCTGATTTTTATTTATTTTTTGCTACAAGACATTACCTGCCTTTGTGTTAATGTTGGCTTGGGGGCAGTGAAGTTTGGTGCCAGGAATCTTAACCAGCTTGCTGCACAACACAGCTGCCAAAATGCCCCACAGTGTCGACTTGCTCTCATAAACTGCTTGTGCTTGTATTGTAAGACTTGCAGCATTTTAATGCAGCGCTGTAATGTTGTAGAACAAACAAACAGGATTTGTCATCGCCTCTTCTTGTGGCTATATTGGTGGCAGTGCATGAGTGGTGTTTGAGTCAAGTGATTCTCTGGCTGTGAATGGTGGGGGGGACAGCGAGTGCTGTTAACAACATTTCAGGAGTGCAGAGGGGTTAACAGTTGTTTTGCACTCTGTTTGAGACCAATTTCCATCAATATTAATTCTGAGGAGACATCTCTGTAGTTATAGGCATTGCCTCTTTTTGGGTTTATCTTAATCTGGTTTCCAGAACATATGCTGCCGTCATCAAGGCACCTACTCCCACATCATCATGAAAACTATGGCAAATATGGTTCTGCATCTCAAAACACGTTAGATCCAGTTACTCCTCCACAACTCATTAAATTCATCCAAGTAGGAATACACCAGTACGTGAACTGAGACACTGTGAAGCTCACTTAATGAGGTGTGACTTAAGCTGCGGAGTCACCTCAACCTTTCCTGTCCAGATGATCATCTGTTAACCATCAGTCAGGGGGCAGGGGTGTGAGGTAAGGAGGGAGGAGGGGAAGAAGAAGAAGGGATAGGTAATTAGAATGGGAAGGATTAAGGAAGATGGAGGTCAAAGATAACTAGCAAGAACCCAAACGACAGAGATGTCTGCCATCCTCAGGACACATTTCTTTCCTGGTTGTCTTCCTCCATAGAGGGCAGTGGAGTTAATGACATTTTCTCTCGTGCTGAGCTACAAACACATCATTCATTGATCTTAAAATGGAAGACACCAAATACCACTGAAGTCACTCTAAACTGATGGGCTTTCCACTGAGCAGAACCTTTTTAAATATCATCCTCTCTCACTCTCTGAAGGCCTCATGGAGCAGCTACCTGAACTCTGTTGTTTGATTGGAAAGGGCATATTGATACAGCAATGACGCACTCTTACCATGTGAGAACAGGACTGTGTGAATGGGCAAATTACTCAATCGAGGCAGACCAACATCTCACAGGACAAATAGTCATAAATGTTGTTTTGTGAAAAGGGAAACATTGACTGAAGCCAATGCTAGTTAAGAGAAACGCTATGCCTCTCAAAACCCTTTGAAAAATTTTACTATGATAGCTGTCGATGAGGCCCAGCTTTAATTTAATATGCAGTAATTGAATTTGAATAATTCATTATATGGGAGATTTCCCTGTAAACCCAACCTGTTTACCTATACATTTCTGATTTAATATATGAAATTGAGATGAGCTGGAAGATATGGGCTCATGATTTATTGATTTATTGAACATGTGGCCTCAGTAAAGTCTTCGCCCATGCTTTTTAATAAATGTTTTAAAAGAAATAGTGAAATCTTTCAGCCTTTTCTTTTCACCTCACATTCAAGTCAGGCAGTTTATTTGACTAAAGCGAGCTGTGATGTCACCGAACACACCCGTTCCCATATGAAACCATAAAAGCAAACGAAGGCTGCTTTCATCTGCTGAGGCGCAGAGTCAAATTAGTGTTTGATTTGAATGTTTTGCTACACTAAGCAGGCCACAGAAAGAACATCATTGTTAAAAAAATCAAGACATCAGACAAACATCATTCCCTAGGGACACCGAAATTGAATGAGAGCATGCACTGGCTGTTACTCATTACTACTGGCTGATAGAGGTAATTGAATTCTGCCTAGAAAAAAATCTGTTTATTTATGACAAGTCCTTTCTGGTGGAAATGTGGACAGTGAAAAAGCCAGCTTTCGGTTGGTTGCTTTGTTTTTGTCTTTTTTTCATATCGCTAAATGTAGATGAGTAACTCCTCGCTGATGGTACTGTTAGTGTGCAACTATCTCTTGAATTTGACCAATATGTTTGTTTATATTTATTTTCTAACCAACAAACTGAACATGTAAAGCAGTGAATATAGGTCCAATACTTTTTCAAAGGCTTGGCTGCAGTCCAAATGGTGGAGGAAGATGGGTCCCCATATCATTGTGTCATGTTTCTGAAGTCTTTCCAAGTATCCTCATTGTAACATAGCATGAATAATACATATTGGGCTACTGGGTTAGTTGCCGAAAAACAGATGAATTTCACCTGTAGTCAGTCTCTAGTGTGGGATTTATATAAAAACATTTCCAAGAACTAAAACTGAAACAGTTATTCTGCATATAATAGGAAATCAGTCAGAAGAGATGCTCCTCTACAGTTGTTTTTGAGCTGCCTGCCCGTTTAGATTCTTTTTTAATTGTAACCGGAGAGGGACGTTGTTGACTAGTATAATTTTTCATATTTGAGATGAATCTTAGTTCTATCATTATATGTATATCCTAATCATCCTTCAACAGTGGCTGACTGCAAACATGCAGTTTTTATTTTGGAAAATAACTGTCCATATTGAGCACTGTTGTTTTCCGAAGAAGAAAACTGGTTTATCTCTCTAAATCAGTCAAAGCTGTTTAGAGTCACTGTTGTTATTGACAATAGATGAAAGACACAGTATAGTAAGTTACTGTCATAACTGTACTTTGAATCACTCCAACACCTTGTTTGTAGAATGGACTGGAAATTGAGAGAAGATGTGAGTTTTGGAAAAAGGGAATGGCACTCTGGCCTTTGGTAAATACTTTTATTTACCTTTCAAATTGTTTTGTGATGGAAGTGGAAACAGACTTATTGGTGGGGCAGAGGAGAACATCATTTGACCCAGCACATATTTTCTAAGCGCGTCCAAGGCCTTTTGACCTGAACTACGCAACCTCAATTTTAGTTTGTGTGTATGTATTTGTGTGTATGTGTTTGTGTGTTCAATTGTGTCAGTTCTTGCCTTTGAAACAACACACAGTCAGTTGCCAATTTATTAGGTACACCTGGCTAAAACTAAGGCAGTATAATACAGCAGTCTTTCAATAAATCCTGCTGTACTTTCATGGAGGTTATAGAGGTCCAGAGTTAATTCTTGAAAAAAATATACGCTTAGCTGAGATGGAAAAGTTGGTCAATAAAATGAAAATGTGACAAAGTGGAATAGAAACAGACTTAGCCAATAAATCATGACGTACTACAGAGACTAAAAATAGCAGCAGACCATAACATCAGATCTGCGAGGAGCTTGTTTTCTACAGATTGAGGTTTGGCTGGGATTCTTTTAATTATGTCATCTTGCTATGCTGTTCTTCTACAGTAGTTTAATGGCACCCAACTGAAGAATTAGCACCACCAACTGTTTATCTTTATGCGTCCAACTCCTAATATTCACACAATCTAATGGCCAGTTTTTCTAAAAACATTTTCTAGGTCCCACCCCCTGATTCTGTTACTTTTATGATGCATGTTAACTGTAGCAAGTTTCATTCAGATATATTAATATTTACTGCTAACTCAATGGGCTCAATTTTTTCATATGTACATTATCGCAATAAAATGTTATTTAATTAATAATTTCTCCACCAAAGTAAGTTATCCAAATTTTGTTTAAGTACCATGTAATCAGAATAATATTTTTGGTTTAGCAGCCATAGTCAGTAGTATAGTTAACTCTGTGTAGGGTCGTGGGGGGGCTGGAGCCAATCTTAGCTGTCATCTGAGAACCTTGGACAGGTCACTAGTTCATCACAGGGCTAACATATAGACAAACAATTCTCACACACGATCACACATAAGGGCAATTAGGAGTCACCATTTAACCAATGCATGTCTTTGGACTGTGGGAGGAAGCAGGAGAACATAAAGAGAACCCAGACAGACACGGGAAGAACATGCAAACTCCATAAAGGAAGGCTTGGGACAATCCCCGGACCTTCTTGCTGTAAGGTGACAGTGCTAATCACCGCACCGCGTCTATGTGTCATGTGATACTTAATTATTCTCATTTTTAGCAGCAGCTACCAGTCATGTATTGGTACAGTAAAGAAGGTCACTTCAAGTGAGGTCACTGTACGAGATAGCCTCTTCTGCAGCTGTTGCTTCTATTTCTTTGAGCGCAGTGCGGACATACACGTTCAGGCTCCCAGAGCTTTCCACCGGGCCCGACGATCTACAGTCGGAACATTTTCCTGTTTCGCTCCCAGTTCCGAATGAGCTGTCATCTATGGTAAATGTCTGTATTGTATAGTGCCTTGCTAGTCTTCGAACACTCGAAGCGCTTTACACTACATCACATTCACCCCATTCATGCACTTATGAGCAGAGACTAACCACTCATCAGAAACAGAAATTAACTCTTTCACACAATTTCACACAATTTAGTTCAGTATCTTGCCCAAGGACAGAGGAGGATTGAACCACCAACCTTCCGGTTAGTGGACAACTGCTCTATACCCCAAGCCACAGCCGCCCACTTTGGCCATTTCAACACTTTAGTAATGAAGGTCTATCTGGTTTACATGTGCATGTGTTTTGTCCGCTTCATAGAATAATCTGCAGCTACTCTGTGAGCTGGAGAGTTAGCCTGTAAGAAAACACATGTACAGTAGCTGTTGCTAAATCTGCAATACAGTCATTCTCTGGACACTTATGGATACTTAACTGTTAATTATTAACTTCTGAAGTAACTGTTAGCATCTATCGGCCTTCTTTGTAATATTACATGATAAAATCCGAAAATGCTGCATATTATAAAACTTTGTCAGTGTTGAGCTACCAAGAAATATTATTAGAATACATCCAATTTTTGTCATCTTAGTTCTTCACATTATTAACACATTTAAGACCAAAGGCATGTGTCTTAATCCACTGTCCCATCACCACTCCTTGCTCTTTTGTAACCCTCTAACAAATCAGCAGCAGCAGCAGATTGAGTTTGCTCAATTGGATGAGAAGTCCTGCATGTGCTCAACATCATGGAAAGTTTAAACATGTAGAGTCCAGACAACAACTTTATGGTTATTTTGGAGGGTGTAGTTTGTAATGCTGTTGGATTGTATTGTGTTACACTAAGAGTTGTTTCTAATATTTTGTCCACCACATTTAATGATGGTAGACTTAATATTAGGAGCGTTTAACTCCTGAATTAACACCTAATTAATAAAACCATTAAGAGGGTTATTGTGAAAGTCAACAAAAACTGAGCATTATAATATTCATAAATGTGTGATTCATTGCAGGGCTGTTTATATTGGTTGTAGCCAGGTGTCTCTAATAAACTGGCAGCTGATCTATACTTGTGACCTAATTCTTGCTCTTAATACAAGAAACAATTACTGAGGGGAAAGTTTTCCTTTCCTCTTGGAAAAATCATGGATCAAGTTAAATGTTCCCCCAAAGAGCACACTGCTTATATCAACTTAAATGAATTATAAACCTTTTTGACATCCTATTACCATTAGAACTTGGACCGAATATTAACATTGAACAGGTGATGTCAGTGTCTCCTCCGGACGCCAGTCCGAACCAGACGGAAGGGTTAAAGGTTTATGACATCAGGAATAAATGACTCCGCTGACCACCGCAGTGATACATTAGATATCATTCTCATGCACATTTTCTTTGTGCCTCTGTACACAGCTTGTGTCTAATTATGGAAGCATAATAGTGTTTGTTCTGCTTTTTTCTTTGTGCAGTTAATCTTTTGGCAGTGTGTTGATCAAACCAAGACAGTACTCACGCACCCTTAAGCCTCCGTCATTTTTTAAAACATATTTACTGTTGACAGCGTGAACCGATTAAGCAAATATTTAGTCATGTACCATCATGGAAACAGTGTGAGCCACTGTAGAAACCTGGCGGAACTATTCTCATTTGAGCTAACAAATGGTCATTGGACGTCACAAGGTCTTACTATTTTGATTCACTTGAGTCTCTGTTACAGAGAACACAGCTGCAACTAAATGAGTAGAATTTAATACATATCATACTCACTTACAACAAGTACTGTTTTACTGTATTTATCTGAAAACAGACAGTGTGGAGCCTGGGAGGGGTGACAGGAATGCCTCATCACAGTATGCCTGCTAAGCAATAGTAATGAACTGATCATCTCTATGCTTCTCCTCCTCCAACTGGCAAGCTACAGAATGACACCTTATTAAAACCATAGCTGTCAAAAGTTTTGGAGAAATTACCCGGCCTTTTTGGGGGGGGCATTTATCGTTTGGCTGCGCCTTTTAAAAATCCTAATGCACGCTGGGGGGGTTGTAGCTTGGCTGTAGCTCTACACGACAACGACATCCTCTCTTGACAGTTTTCTCAGGTGCTTGAGCTCGCTTCCACGCAGCGGACCAGAGGACGAATAATAAGAGCAGGAGTTTTTGTCGCTGCCTGTAGCGCCCGTCGACATAGCCCGAACACTTCGCCTGCATGCATCTGAAGCGAACTGGTAGTCTGCCTCAGTCGCCGCGAACCGGGCACGTCGTGAGGGCGGGCTCGCCTGCCGTAGCTAAAAGGTCCCGCTTCGACTGTGCTGCTCTCATTGCAGTCCAGTCTGCCGAGTGGAGCGGACTGACTGAGGGACAAGCCCTGTCTCCATTCAAGGATTTTACTTCGTGCACTTCGTCCTACACAGCAGGGGACCGACAGGAATCGCACCTCGCCCTCCGTGGACAATGTTTCTCCTGCAGTACACAGGTACAAGTTTTATCCCCATTTACACGGTATCTTCTCTCGGTTAGGTTGACAGCGGAGATGTTTTTTTAAATTTATTTTTCTGGTCCACGCAACACAGCGAGTATCCGTTATACGCTACGGGCTACAGTGTATCATTGGACGTCTGTTACAGCGCGAGTTATGTGGCGTTTTGCCACATTTTTTTATCGCTCATCCCAGCGTTGTTTGATACAAGTTATTAACAGCGATCTGAGAGATTTTCCTGCTTGTGCTTAGTCCGTAATTGTCGGGCGTTCACCAGCTGTTGACACCGCATAAGAAGAGCTGTGCTGCCTCTCTCCAGTGTGGTAGGGTTGATTTTTCGCATGCCTCACCATTTGATATGTAGCCTAATGGTGTGCTATATGATGGTAAATGATCAACAGTGATTTCCTGCACGCGTTTTATTCTTGCTTATCAGGACAATAGCCACGAGCGGCAGCTATTATCTTGACTGACACACGCCTACTGCAGCTGTTTTATGGATGAAGTTTTCAGAATCCGCGCTGACGCCGGATCCCTTCTATTAAAATACATATTTTTCACATGCTATTAAATCCGGGCTCTATTATATTTGGGCAGAATTAATCGAGCTTGGTGAGTGACATTGTAGTCGATAGGCCTGTCATGCAGATATAAGTTGTTTGGTTTCTTTGCTGCAACGTCCAACTATTAAGATTTCCGTGTCATTTATTCCCGAATCGCCACAACGCATAAATAGCTGGATTTAAATGGGACATCTTCTCTGGGCTCACAGGATCTAATTAAGCGAGGATGCTGTTTGAACTCCAGCATTAACCTGCTTACTGTGCGTTATTCTGGCACTCTGTTCACCAGCTTCCTCTGTTGATAGTCATGGTAAATTTACCTCAGATGTCCCACAGCTTTTTTGTTGTCTTGTGTGCTCCTAGCCTAATTGCTACTTTCCTTTTTTGCTCATAAAAGCAGTGACTTGTCAAAGATGAGTCTCATGGCTTTAATTAGCAGTTTGCCAATGCAGTGACTGACTAACAAAACAGCTGCAACCAGTTTGTTTTCTTATCCCCCACCTCCATATCTTAGAAAGTTAGAAAACATTATATTCTTTATATACTTTTTTTTACCATTCAGAAGCAGACTTTGTCTTAGCAAAGTGAGGTTTAATTTATTTTAGCTAAAGGTTGTTCAGTTCTTTAGAATCATTTCAGTGCATAATTGTTCAGAATTCAAAATATAGCATGTAGTATAATAAAATATGTAGTTCAAGACAGAAAGGACCTCATGACTGAAGAAATAAGCTATTACCTTTTGTCCATTGGATGAAAATATGTTTCTTGTCCTTTTTCCATTGTTTATCTTGCGCAGACAGAACAGATCAGTTCCCTTCTCCCCCTATTTCCTTCCCTTCCAGGGGCACAAACATGCTTTGAATCAAATTGAGTGAATGGGGGTCGAGTGCCTCCCTATGACCACTGGGAGAGGAAAGGTCCATCAGGCCCTGTGGCAGCCATTTACCTCCACACTGCACTAGCCCTCTCTGATCAATCGGCAGAGCATCTTTTAGATTGCCTTTAATGGTAAGAGGGAGGGGGGCACTTTACTCAGATCTGTCAGAGAGATTTAAGGGTTGTACGTAGAGTGCTTGAGAAGGAGATTAAATATTTCAGCTCTCTTTGGCATAGGATGGTAGTGCTGCAGAACAAATTAAGACTGAATACAGAGCAGACTACTGTACGAGAACATGAAATGTGGCATCTTTGGAAACTCAAATTTTAATTGGTTCATGCACGACAATTTGTGGTTACCAAGTGGGATGCTCATAGCCGTAGCTGTCGAGGACAACAAACGAAAGTGACAAGAGAGAAGAAAAAAAGTAAAGAAACAAAACAAAGTGAAGATGACCCACAAATGTCAGATTTAGTGAAACCACCTACCTGACTTTGGCAAAGGAATGTTTGAGACAGACCCTCAGAATTGGCAGTGGGGGAATCCATTATCACTGGAAACTGTCCTGTTTGTTTTTAGTCATTTAAAATACAGCCAAATAGAGGATGCTCACAGTTTGTCTCAGCACTTCAAAAGCATACATTTCTACCCTGACAAATACTGCATTGTGACTGTAATACCCCCCACCACCAAATCCAAATCTTCTGTGTTTATTTTGATTGAGACTAATGTCATGTTGAACACAGGACTGATTTTTCTGCTGGACTGAATCAACATAATAATCATTGCGGTGCCTATAAATTCAGAAGTGAGCATCACTCAAAGCTGAAAGTAATACATGCCCGCTCACAAGCAGTGGATATTTAAATAAAGTTAAATTTATCCAAGACCAGGACAAACAAACGCTCCAAGCTAATTTATTTGTCTTTGTGTTACAATGACAGTCACAAGCACTTCACCTGAAAAGAAAAGGCAGTCGCTTCTGAAAACTTCTCTTTCATCCGTGCTTGTGACAAACTCCCAGAGCTATTCACTGACTCAGCCTGCCCATTGGTATTCTGCGCTGCTGCTGTCACCTGACTGCTCAAAGCTGAGCTGACAGACAGGTAGGGAGCTCTTTAGCTTACTGACAAGGCAAGTTTTGTGCTTAAACTCAAAAGTGCAAATTCCACATGTAAATCTTTGGCAGTGTGTTGGTTGTTTTATACCAAGCTAGTTATGGTATTCCTGCTCATACTCTCACCACTGATATGGCAAATGTAAAAAGAGAAACGAGAGCTTGAAGAGATTCTGTATCATCATTTTTTTTGTATGTTATAGCAACACTGAAGGATGAGGGACAGGACAGAAATCAACAGCATTGTTCAAGTCTAGTAATGTTAGGCCTCTGGAATGTCAGATAGGCTAAATCATTTGTAACGACGTCTCCAGCGTTTCCTCCAGCAAGCAGTTTCTTTCTGCATTTAGACTGAGTCAAAGGAAAACCTTTTGTTTATGTACATTGAATGGTCACTGCTGCAAAGATACCTATGAAAAATCAAATGCATACATGTAAAGATTACAACCGTAAAAGAGATTTTGCATATGATTCTGGCCTATTTGTACTTTTATTTTTCACTTATTCTGAAAACATCTCGATAGATTAAATAACCCCACACCCCGCAAATTGATATTCAGATACAGAATGATACAGAATTACCCTGAAGGATGATCAGTTAATCTATTAATATTCCATATTTTGTTCAGTCTAGTCCAATACATGTTTTCCTTCAGTTTAAAGTTGCTGCTTGTGTATTGAGAATTCTCATGACACTGGTGACCAGATGAGTCACTTGTGGTAGAGTTTACATCAGTCCAGAAAAGACGATGCATTTTTCTGCTAAAATGGCAATGCTTTCCCACAAAAAGATGTCCCTGGATGCCTCCACTAGAGTTCCATAGCTGTCAGTACAGTAAGCCCTGAATGTTTTTATATCAGTCTCCCTCTAGATGTGGCCATATTATGTGGCTTATGAAGTTGTGATAAACCCTGCTATGTCCTGCTCTAATTTTCTTCAGCTTACCACCACTGATCACACTGATGACTGAAGGTGTTGTGCATATCCAAATGCAGAGATGAAGTTGTGGTGATATAATACACTTTTTAAAAGATATGTTGATGGTTTTACTGCAAAGATGACAGCTTATACTTGTCTTATGAGCACGAGTGGTATGTCAGATCTCTGTGGATTGACAATTGATTTGTTTGTATTAACTGATACAGCTACAACCAATCTGCGTTTGGTAATGAGTAAAATGGTACTGCTGGGACAATGCTGATGCTTGTTGTCAAAGGAACCTGGCTGCACTGATGGGCAGTATTCTTCAGTAATATTCTGCATCTTATTAACGTTAATTGTGTAAATATCAGCTCACTGCGGATTGACAATTGATTTGTTTATATTAACCAATACTGCTACAACCCATCTGTGTTTGGTAATGAATAAAATTGTAATGTGCTCTTAGAAAATAATGAAAAATAAGTTTCATGTTTTTTCTTTCACCATCGCTCTTGTTTACTTTCAGGGGCAAAAAGTAGCTGTAGATACTGTTAAACCTGCAGTGCAGATTTAAAAAGCCCAGTGTTCTCCAAATACAGGGAGATTGAGCTCTAGGCTTAATCAGCGTTGGGTGAACTCGTTTGTCAAGGACTTTAATGTAATGGACGTTCATTTATATGTAAATGATTGTGATATGTTTTAATCTATGTTAAGGAGAAAGTCCTCAGTGATCCATAATTGTGGATAGCACATTTAAAAAATGCTGTTTTATCCTCCAATCTCCATCATGAAACACCAGCCGCCCAACTCAACAGTTAACAAAGCTCCCGGTGGTGGGGAAGCGACGTAGATTCTTCTTCACATCTCTTTTTACAAGATGTTTGGCTGCTTGTGTCAAGTTATTCTCCTTCATGTGACACTATGACTCCAGCACTCCATCTGCTGGACTGATGTTTAAGACTGTTTGGTGTAATAACTTGATTGTTTCATTGCCTCACCACTCTTCCTAAATGCTCACATGTATTTGACTTGGTCTAATTGTTCAGCTTTTGAATTACAACCCCAACGTCAAAGTGAGGCGAAAATCTGTTCAGGTTGAAGAAAAGTATATTAGCTTGTGTGGAAGATCCCTGTGAGAATCAGCAGTGTTGGCGGCGGCAGCAGCAACAGCAGTTCAACCTACCATCTGGTATTGAGTAGCTAAGAGAGCTTGGCAGCCTGAAGGCAGCCAACCCAGGGGCTCCAACCATATCACTGACAGAGCTCTTCATTTCTAATCACATTCATGATAAGCAACCACGCAGGGAACTTTGACATTGGAGCTAAGGACTGTGCAACAGCATATTCAGGAGCTACATGAAAAGATGAAGTGAGCCATCAGCCTTATTCTGCATTTGCCGTACATGAGCAGAGTGTGAGACGGGCTTGTGGCTGCAGTGCTGCTGTGTTAAACCCTGCTGACAGTCCCTTTGAGCAGCGGAGAATAGAGAAGCAGTTTGAAGAAGCGGGATTATGCTCTTCACCAGGGAGTTGTTGTACAACTTTTTATACATCTTCAGATCTTCTTTCAAAAACACATAATGAGAACTTCAGTCTCCTACATTGGTTCGAACGTTCTGTATAATCTGTAGTCCCATGTGTGTTGGAGTAAGGTAAAACAAACATTGGAGGCATTCTACATCTGATGCTGTCTATTTGCCATGTTTAAGATGGAGATCCTGCCAGTTAAAAACACAAATTTCTGTTTCTTGCTCAATGCTCTTAGGAACCCCCCACTTCACTTGTGCTGAATCACTTCAGCCCATTTAAGCCAGTTAATTATAGTGCTGTTCAAACTCAACATGGCATGTGACTCACCATGAGAAGATGCACTCAGTCAGGAAAGTTTACGTTCTGTCTACAAAGTTTTCCTGTGTCTTGAGTGTGAAGCAAACTTGCTAATTCTGGATTCACAAAGTAGTTTCTTGTCTCTGTAATGATTATATGGCTGCTTCACAATCTGCACATTTTACACAGCATGTTTATGTGGGTTGAGAGTAGGGCTGGACAATTAATTGAAAAGTAATCAAAACCGAAATTCAGAGACTCTAACCAACGTAATTTCCCCATGTCGGTTATTTAGGTGATTTAATCCTGGTAATGTGTGTTCATGTATGTAGCAGCAGTCATAATTCAACAGCGCCGATGCGCTGACTATAGAACCATGTCTCTGTAATGTGTATGTCAACATTACCTTATTAATAGATAGCTTAATGGATTTGTGAAATCTGTGAATAAATAAAGCCAGCTTTAATAGTTGAGCATATTTACATTATAAACCTTGTCAGTGAAATATGAGGGCAAAAAACAACAACATTTAATAACAAAATAATCGAAATCGAGGTGAAATGTTCAATTAATCATGATTTTAATTTTAGGTTAAATCAGCCCTAGTTGAGTCACTTAATCTGTGGGGGGTATTTTGTCTGGTAATCAATGACATACAGCTTAAACTGAACTTTATTTTGGATTTTTTTAAACTGCCTTTTCTTAGTCCTTTTCTTGGTTAATTTGGACTTTTAATAATGTTTTGTTTCTTTACCTAGGACTTTTAGAGTTTAAGCTGTGTCAGCTTTAATGACTTTTTATTGAGCAGTGAACTCTTAAAGCAGGTGAAATGAACTGTGGGCAAAGAATTACGTTCTTCATTAGTACTTTGGGTGAGAAACGTCTTGTGTTATTGTTAAAATAATCCATATTTTAATTATGTCTCTGTTTGTTAGGTAGATTAGGGCTGCAACTAACAATATTTTTCTTTATTGACTAATCTGCCAGTGTTTAGCCTAGTCAGTAAAAGTCAGTATAATCACAAAACATCACGGTATCCTATAGCACAAGGAGATGTCATCAAGTTTCAATTCACCATAACATTAAGACCAAGAAAAGCCCCGAAATCTCACATTTCAGAAACTAGAATGTTTTTGTTTGGAAAAAATTACTTCAGTGATTGATTATCAAAATAGTTGCATATTCATCTTTTCAATAAACTAATGGATTATTCGGCCAATCATTGCAGTACTAAAGTAGATTATCTTGGGTTTACAAGGCTGAAATTACTCATGAATATAACATAGGTGTTTGTTTCCTTTTGATGTGATTGATTTATGTTGATGCTAAATTGATGCAGACTCATGATGTACTGGCTCAAACTGACTGGCCTGCTGTTTGGTCTAGAGCACATTTTGCTGCTCATTCAAGATTTATTAGGAAAGTAGAACAGCATAACTCTTGGATGACTACCAAAACATATGTTATATTAAAAATCAAGTCGGGCTGCTTTTGGCTTTGTTCTTGCAGATATCTTATGAGCTGGGTTACTGAGAATTAGAGGTGCTCCGATTAGTATTTTTGGGCCGATCAGATTGCTGAAAGCAGTATCTGCCGATACCGATCACTGGGTCTATTTGAAGCCTTTTATTTATCATGTAGCATATACAGTATACTGTATATTTATTTAATAATAATCTATTTACCTTATAGCTTAACAAAATATATATATATATATATATGTGTGTATATATATGTGTGTGTATATATATATATATATATATATATATATATATATATATATATATATATATATATATATATATATATATATATATATATATATATATATATATATATCTTTCCTGTGGAATAAAGTACAAAAACAAAACAAACAGCATCTTCATACATTTTCTTCAACTATAAAAACTCCAACAGAAAAGGCTGTAACCAAAATATTTAGGAGATAAAGGAGCGCAGGCATCATGAGTCTGATAAACTCTGAAGTAGCCACTTTTTGTTCTGGAAAGCTCAGACAGGTTCTGTGTTTAGGGGGGAGAGAGGGAGAGTAGGCTACAGAGAGGAGTCTTAACTGTCATCAATGACATTTGAAAATAAGGGACATTTTAAATAATAAAAGTACAATGTTAATTCCATATTATACTGTTATTATATTATTAATATTACTTCTAGTTTTACTACTATATTCATTATAATTTCATATGGTTTACAGGCTATAGGCCTTATATCATTTCAGTGGATTGTTTTTATTTATTTAATCCTTGTGCAAGAAGCACAGTGTACATCTTTTTTTACATAGGCCTACTGCCACCTGCTTTACCAGAGGAGAGAGAGATAAACAGGTGGAAATCGGGTGAGAACGGGAAAATACGGGAGAATCCCGGGGAAAACGGGAGAGTTGACATGAGAGGAGTAGAGAAAGGAGTGGGGTAATGAGAGGCTACATCCACACTAGTAGGTTTTTTAAACACACCAGGTATTTTTTTGCATTGACAACAGTAGGTTAACTGTTAAGTGTTATTTACACAGTACGTATATTTTAATAAAAATACAAAAACTAAAAGTCTGTCAGTAGCATCGTGTTTTGCTTGGCACTGATAAGACCGAATCAGAAAGCCAAATGTGTGTCGCCGTTTTATAGTTTTTGCCCACTTGGTCAGCAGCTTTTTCAAACAAACATCTTGTGGTTCGCCGTTTTAATGTGGGAGGCGGAAACGTAGCAAAAGGTCTCCAGTTTTAAAAAGAAAACGGAGAGAGAAAGGCAGTCATCTGATTGAGTGGCGCCTCTCTTTGCATCAGGAAACTCACACTGAAGGATCAGTGTCTCTTTACCTGATGCACTGAATGTCTAGACAATTAAAACTCCGGTTGCGGGTGGTGTGTGTGTTTGTGTGAGAGATGAGTACGACCGCGACAGTTTCACATGATCGCTCCTGTAAATTATTAACTGGGCGCACCAATCGCTTCCTGTCTGAAAAGGACTTTGGTGCTAGCTAGCTTTGAAAACTGCTCAGACCGCATAGTGAAACCATTTTAGCTGCCGTTGAAAATTTGTCTGGCTAGTATTGCATCATCTGATTGACTTTTCTTATCGGCCTTTTTAGCGACCACCGATCAGACTAGTTAAAGCCATTATCGGCCAATTACAATCAGTGACCGATTGATCGGAGCACCCTTACTGAGAACCTTTACAGACATAGTGTCAGCGTTGATAGTAATATTTGATTGATATTTACAACTCCAGAAATTAAATACGTACATCTTGGCTAACCAGCAGGACTTGTGTTAATGTATGTGTTCTAGTAATGAGGGAATCCAAAGTTGTCACTTTTAATGTGCAGACATACCTGTAGCTTTCTCTCCTCGACTGTTCCACTTCAGTGCACTGAGGGATGGGAGAGGACAACTCTCTGGGTGAAACAGTCATAGAAATATTGCACCTACCTTGCACCGTGGCATTCTCAAGAGACAGAATGAACTGGAGTTTATGTTTTTACGGTGGCATTTTTTTCCCTCACCAGCAGTGCCAAGGGAAACAATTGAAAGCAGCCTGACACATGGCGTGATGGATCACCAGAGGGATGTTGGACACTACTGCTGCTACATCTCTCAAGTATCTGTGCCCAGTGCTGCTTCAGAGATTGTATTACAATAAATTTTATTCCTATGCATTGGATGATATATTGAGCCACTAAATCTGACTTTTTGTTTTGAATGTTTTTCGCATGATTTTGATCTTTTAGATATCATAAAAATTTGCTATTGTGTACACTGAGGGTTTATTTGTCAGGAAACCAAATTTGTTGCAGGAAATGACACACTTTTGCTGCTGTTTAATATATGGCTGTCCAGAAGTTCACCCTCTCGGTGTAAATCTGTTCTTCCAAACATTGATATGTTGAACATTTCCCCCATAGAGAAAATGGGGAAAGCTTACACCGTGGTTCAGTGATTTGGACCAGAGAACAGGGGTGTCCACGGAGATTGCTTGTCTGGAAAGCAGCCATCACTCTACTGTAATAGAGACTGAGAGCCCAGATTTATATGGCTCTTACTTTGGGAAGAAGGAATGACGGGGGCGGGGGGGCATGAAAACAAAATGGTACCACAATGGATGGACAGAATGTAACCATGAATGCATTATAAATGGAGAAATGGTTTGTCTGTATTCTTATGAGGGCATTTTGCCTCTTAGTGAAATGTAGTAAGAGAAAAAGTAATGAAAGTGCTTTCATGGGTTAGTTGGTCGAATATATCTGCAAGACTAATGAGTTCATATTCTGAACCATGTTTAGATGGTAACTTCGCCCTCTGTGGAAAAGCTGGAAGTGTTTGGGTAACCCAGGAATTTTCCATTAGCAAGAAACATTTTTTTTGTGGTCAATTTTGTTTGGGGTGTTTATTTCCATTTTACATCAACAAACTCACACTCTCACAGATCCCCACTGTGTAGAACCTTTCATAGCACAGGAGGAAAAACCCTATCTCAAATGACATTGGAACAGCTCTGAAAGGTTTGGTGTTTGAGCTCAAAGGAAGCCCTGTACTTGCATGTTTATTGCACTGAGTCTGGCTAAAGTCAGACCCCCGCTGCTGGATAAATGCAAGGCTTTTTCTGCGCTCAGCACATCTTACTGGCCAATATTAGTTCAGTAGCTCTTTTTTTTTTTGTGCCTCTTTCTGAGGAATGGGAGGTCAGCATTTATGGGAGGATGATACAACACCAGTGTAACATTTTGACCGGGGAATGGGGTGTAGTTTTCAGTCAGATTCTTTGAATTATAGCTCTGTCTATTTTGGACCATCGGAATGCCAGTTGAGGTCAGCCTTTGGTGAACTTAAGAGCTCTCCCAGTGGCATGGTCGTGGTGAGTTGAATTGAGGACATCCCTATGAATGACTTAAATTAAAAACCAGAGACTTTCATGATCTTTTATGGTATTTTAGAGAAATAAAATGTTAATAAATCTATATTGTTTATTAGTTAATAATTTGAAATAATTCTTGCTGAAATCATGTTATTGTTATCCTGTTCTCCCCAAAATAGAACATTTGTGGTGGATAGTCCCTCATTGCATTGTTAATTCAAGTCATCCTAGACTTCCATCAGTTTACAGTTATGATTAACAATTAATTGTCCACCTATTTCCACAAGCACTGTGTGCCAGCTAGCCATCTATAGAATACTTTCCAGATGGTTACTCTATAAAAAAGTAGTTTCTTTTTAATGTGAACAACTGATCAATCAGTGCACCATTAGTCTTGTTTTCTTTAAAAACACAGCAACATTCTTGCTGTTCATTAACCCATGTTTAGAAAAGCACCACTAGTAGTTGTCGCTGAAGCTCAAATTACCCTGTCACCCCTAAGGAAAGTGTCAACTTTCGAGGGATAATGTGAAACAGGCACTCGGAGGAAACACTGAGGGAAATGATGGCTAGAGCTAAGTGAAATGCTGCTGCACCTGTTCTTTCGGTTTGCATGCTTCACATGAAAAATGTTTTCAGCAAACATTGGAAAACTGTGAGGAAATGGAGTGCACTTTAAGCAGCCCTCACACAAAAAGCAAACCTAGTACATGAGCAACTAGCTCTGTTTTATTTTGGCTATCAAGGTGTGATAGACAGATTAGCTGTTGCCTGGCTGTTGCTCGCATTGCGTTAGCATAAAGTTGAGCATTTTCTCAACTTTCCCCTGTAGTGCTGCTTGATCGCCTTATAAATCTCTAACTCAGCGGTCTGCAACGCCTGGTCCCGTTTTTGTGTCCGTATTTGTGAACGGGCCCGTTAGGCATGCTAACCACACATGTTTTGAGAACAAGGCATAAGGATCTTTTATTGCAGTTTTCTATACACAAAAAGTGCTCATACTGGTTCATCCTGGTGACCAGATGCCTTTGTTTAAGATGCTAAATGTCTAATCACAATGTCTTTTGTTAAAGTCCGTGTGCCCCCTTCCCAATTCTGCTCTCTTATCCTATAAAGGTACACTCTTGTATGAGTATAGCCCCAAAGGTACAATATTGTTGATGCAGTACTGGTATTGACATTTAAGAGTTAAAACAAATCAAAGTAGGAAAATCAGCAGATTATCTTTTCATTTTTTTTTAATTAACTAATAACATAAACCTACTTTTTTTTTCTTTTAAGAAATGTGACCACAGTGGGCTGAGTAGGACATTTTATAACTTTAAAAATAAACTTGCCAGTACTCTCTGGGGGACAAACTATGCGATGGCGACTCTTCTAAATGACCTCAGACATAGCTTTGGCAGTTTTACAGTTTAAGAGAAATAATCTGTCGATGGAGTTATTTTACAGCATCACGGGGGGGGGGGGGCAATGTAACTGTCCCCAAGATCTCTGCCCCTAGCTCCTTTTCCTGCATTATTTTCCAGCAATCTCTGCCAGCAAGTCTTCTCATTCAGTATAGGTCTATATCTTTAAATGCTGTTTGACCTCTCTTTCGGTGTTTGTGCCAGCAAACTACACTTTTGTTGTTGGCTTCCCACAGCCCATCCACCCTCCTGTATCGCTATACATCAAGATGGTTATTTAGATGATCTCTCCTAGATGCTGAATGTCATTCCTTGTGGAGGCTGTGGTCTTAAGGGCATATGCTGACAACAGCTGACTTAACATCATGGCACTGAACACAGCCATTACAGACAGGGAGGTAATTGGATTCACAAATCAGCCATGGCTCTGGGTTTATTGTGGCACTGGGCTTTATGGGTCATATTTCAGAGACCTGGTGGGTAGTTTGTCATTGAGGGGGCTTGATGGTAACGAGAAGCTGGTGCAGGAGGGAGAGTCAGGGGAGCATCTGAACTCTTCTTTTGCTTCAGAGAAATTGGGGGAGAGAAAATAGAGCAGATCCTGAAACCTGAATGTCCCAAACAAGGGCTTTTGTCAAATATTATAGCTCTTTGGTGAAATGGGCTAAAAGCACTAGCATTGTTGTTTTCTTTTTGCTCAAAATTGTCCTCTTCACTGTCTTGACCTTGCTGTCATTTTCTTTTAAGTTTATCTGGTTCCCTTTTTTGTGCTTTATGTGGAACTTGCGCCTATAATCCACTTATTCTATATATCTCTGTCTTTTTGCTTAGTTTTATCCCTTGTAGACAAATAAAATGTCTCCTGAGTCACAGCGAGGTCGATGATAAAGTGTGTGTGTATGTTTGTGAGACTGGGTGGGAGGAAAAGCTGAGGAGAAACTTCTTCCAGTCTTCCTCTCCTACGGCTGAAACATACTGGAGCTTCTCAGTCATGCTTTCTGTACTTGTCCCAACAGAAGTCAGGAGGGTAGATCGATATGAAGATTAATTATTGTGTCCAAGTCGAGGGCTGCACCAACAACCTGCATTTTTCAAGCCTCTAGTGGGTGTCCAAATGCTTCCATTTCTGACGAGCGTTGAGCTTTAGCTTGTTAGTGTGGTCTGTGGACCGAAGCTGTGCTGACAGAAAAAAGGACCAGGCTCTCAGGGGGGGTAACACGCTGAGGCTCAGTGCAGCTTTTCATGGCACCACCAACAGGCAAACCGGGGGTCCTGTAGCATTTCTGGCCTAATAAAATCTCCTGGATATTAGGGTTCTGGTTAACTGTTCTCGGAGGTATCAGAAGTGGAGGGGATGTGTTTCTATTGGGCACCCTGTTTTTCTGCTTTGGATCAGTTATAATGATAGTTTAAAGCAACTGCTCCAGGCTAAGATGATGTCTTGTCCAATGTATGAGCTGTAAATACTGTGAATAAGTGAGTCCTTATTTTTATGGCCTCGTGTTCCTTTAGTCTGCTTGCCTACATGAAGATTATTTAGTAGATTTGTGCAAATACATGATTAATGTGCTTCAATAGAAACACATTGTTATAGTGTGTCTTGAAACGGTTAAGTGTTCGGGTGTAGGCCTGAGCAGGGAAAATTGGCCAACAGCAGAATGAAAAATTCTGCTCCTGAAGGCCACTGGAGCATTTTGATATTTTCTAACCGTGAAGATGTGTTGAAATTATCAGATGAACTTGAATCAGACACAATCAGGTGTCATTGGCAGATGTCAGAAGTAATCATATCGGTCTAAACGGCCCCTGGATAGAGCAAAAAAGATGACATAAAGGTTGTCAAAGTGGAATGTATCACTTAACTCTCTGCATCCAAAAAGATTAATATAAAGTTAAATGCTTATGTTCTTTCAAAACGTGGTCTTTGTTCCATTAAATCCATAATGTCCACATATTGTTTAGCAGATTGCAAGTTTTAGGGTTAGTTGTAGGAGTTTTAGACCTTTTGGAGAATTTGACATTGTGCTGTGGTTGTTTCCTTTTTGCAGACCATCATGCTGGTCACGCTGTTTTGGACAGAAACAGAAAACATTGGGTTTTTGCTGGAAATATGAGACACAGCACTCATCGCTACTTGCCAGTTCACACACAATCCCATTTTCAAATCACTCTTGGATTGAAGCGTTCTGCACCAACAACTGTGAGAACAGTTTGATTGTGTGTGTGCATGTACTCTTTCTTTGTGTGTTTACTCTACAAGAACATGTGTGCCATTGGGATTGAGAGAACCCCACATCAGTCTCCTCAGCTTCTGTCAAACGTGAATTTACATGTGCCTACTTTACATGTGAGATTAGATTCATAGGATTGCAACTGAGAATTCTTTTCGTTATGGATTAATCTGCCAATTATATCCTCAATCATTTGGTCTATGTGGGCAAATGGCGAAAGATTGCCCATTACGATACGGGCTAAGGAGAAGTCTTCACATCTCTTGTTTTGTCTGACCAACTGTTCAAAACACAAAGATATTCAGTTTACTATCATGCATGACTAAAAAAAAGGAATATTGTCGCATATGAGAAGCTGGTGTCTGAAATTGTTTGGTATTTTTGCCTAATAAATTACTTAAATACTATAATAATAATAATTACTGATTAATTGGTTTTTGGAGGTCTAATCTTTTATTTATTTTGTGCTTATGAAATGCTTCCAGAGTGATTTACTGTTGAGATAAAAGCAGAAGGACACGTATTAAAAAAAAAAGTAGAACTGAAGTAAACTTAATGATTAATAATACTAATTCATACTTATTTGTATACTTGGCACACATGTTATTACCTTTTTAGATTCTCTGTTTTATCTGCTTATCTACTATGTAGCTTCAGTTCTCAGGCTGTAACTTTAGCTGTTCTGTGAACGTGGAACATGCTAAGCACAGTAAGTGGGTACATAAATATCACTGAACAAACTCAGGTAACACTTTCTTTCATGTAGCAAATATTGAGTCTGACATCACCATCTTGATCTTGTCAGGCCCTTCCTTTCCTGTTTCCTCTCTCATCATATTATTGATAACAGTGTCATTACAGTCCCCAGTCGGTCTGCTGTGATGGATGAATGGATGGGTGGCATGACGAGAAACAGGAGAGAGAGAAAAAGCACTGAGGAGTGGAGCCAGGCTCAGTCAGATCATAGCCTCCGGATCTATCCTTTTGCATGATCTATGTGGCTCTATTTGTTTGTGCTGTTTTAGTAATTAAACGGGGGAGGCCCACTCAGTGCAGTCTGGCTCTTGGCTTAGTTTCTCTCCCCTAATCTTCCCATAAGACCAGATAATTAATGGTGGAATGGCAGGAGAGCCCACAGTCCTTCTGTTAATGGAAGGGATTGATCTTGTTTACTCAACTTACAACCTTGTTTCCTTAGTCAGAGCGTGACCAGGCTGTCATTGCTGCGGTGGTCAGAGCTATTGAGAAGCATGAATATTCTCAGCTAGGATTTACCCCTTACCCTAATTGTCTGACTTTATCATCGTCGTTTGTTTGAGCCACATATTAAATGGATTGTGAGAGTGATGAAAGTTCAACCGTTAGAATCGCACTTTGTCACCCAATTATCCATCTCAGTTTATGCAAGAAGTACTTGTTGTTCATTTACTGTGCGTGTTAAAGGTTGTGGCTGTCGATATTCTTATAGTTCTCCAATATAGTAGCATAATGGTTTTTGGACAACAGAGGGAAAAGTTATGTCAGGCTTTGGCAGCACAGGCAATACTAATTAATAGAGCTAGATCGATCTGTATCATTGATATAGACTCAAACCGATTCTTAATATCTGAGCCTGATACTGATATTGACATTTGGAAGATAAATATAACAAATAATATATCAGCCATGTAAACAATGTTATACGAATCCCTTAAATTTGTGTTTTTGAAGAAGAATTGCAACCAAGCAGGACATTTTACAGTTAAAAAATAATTTTGTCAGTGCTGGCAGCTTGGTGTACAGGTGCTGGTCATATAATTGGAATATCATCAAAAAGTTGATTTATTTCATTACTTGTATAATGTATACATTCATTCCACACAGACTGATATATTTCAAGTGTTCATTCCTTTTAATTTTGATGATTATAACTGACAACTAATGAAAACCCCAAAATCAGTATCTCAGAAAATTTGAATATTGTAAAAAGGTTCAATATTGAAGACACCTGGTGCCACACTCTAATCAGTTAATTAACTGAAAACACCTGCAAAGGCCTTTAAATGGTCTCTCAGTCTAGTTCTGTAGGCTACACAATCATGGGGAAGACTGCTGACTTGACAGCTGTCCAAAAGACGACCATTGACACCTTGCACAAGGAGGGCAAGACACAAAAGGTCATTGCTAAAGAGGCTGGCTGTTCACAGAGCTCTGTGTCCAAGCACATTAATAGAGAGGCAAAGGGAAGGAAAAGATGTGGTAGAAAAAAGTGTACATGCAATAGGGATAACCGCACCCTGGAGAGGATTGTGAAACAAAACCCATTCAAAAATGTGGGGGAGATTCACAAAGAGTGGACTGCAGCTGGAGTCAGTGCTTCAAGAACCACCACGCACAGACGTATGCAAGACATGGGTTTCAGCTGTCGCATTCCTTGTGTCAAGCCACTCTTGAACAAGACACCGTGTCAGAAGCGTCTCGCCTGGGCTAAAGACAAAAAGGATTGGACTGCTGCTGAGTGGTCCAAAGTTATGTTCTCTGATGAAAGTAAATTTTGCATTTCCTTTGGAAATCAAGGTCCCAGAGTCTGGAGGAAGAGAGGAGAGGCACAGAATACACATTGCTTGAAGTCTAGTGTAAAGTTTCCACAGTCAGTGATGGTTTGGGGTGCCATGTCATCTGCTGGTGTTTGTCCACTGTGTTTTCTGAGGTCTTAATTGGCCAGCAAACTCGCCTGACCTTAACCCTATAGAAAATCTATGGGGTATTGTGAAGAGGAAGATGCGATACGCCAGACCCAACAATGCAGAAGAGCTGAAGGCCACTATCAGAGTAACCTGGGCTCTCATAACACCTGAGCAATGACACAGTCTGATCGACTCCATGCCACACAGCATTGCTGCAGTAATTCAGGCAAAAGGAGCCCCAACTAAGTATTGGGTGCTGTACATGCTCATACTTTTCATGTTCATACTTTTCAGTTGGCCAACATTTCCAAAAATCCTTTTTTTGTATTGGTCTTAAGTAATATTGTAATTTTCAGATATACTGAATTTGGGATTTTCATTAGTTGTCAGTTTTAATCATCACAATTAAATTAAATAAACATTTGAAATATATCAGTCTGTGTGTAATGAATGAATATAATCAAGTTTCACTTTTTGAATGGAATTACTGAAATAAATTTTTCAAAAAAACTTTTTGATTATATTCTATTTATATGACTAGCACCTGTATATGTCAGCCGAAAAGTAACGAGTAATTGCTATACAGAAATGCCAAACCAAGTATGAGGAAATTATGACACAGTGACAAATTATGATTTCCAGTTGTTTGTACACTAGAGGACACTGACAAGTAGATTGTTTTTCAACTGTGAAATGTCCCACTCAGTATGTATCTTGGTCACAGTTCTTTGTTTGCGTTATGTGTTTGTGCTAAAAATGCACTCTTGGCCGATACATATATTGTTGTCAGATTTTTTAAAAAACCTCAAATGTCAGTATTGGCTTCAAATATCCATTATCGGTTGCAAATAAGTTGGTATAAATGGTTGCTTCTGGTCTTTCCATAGGATTTGTTCATCACAGAAAATATAGAATATCCCCCAGCTCACCCTTTTAAGAACACAGCCTTGATGTAAGTCTGTATAAAGTATAGACCTCCATATGATTTAGCTTAGTACTGTTCCCTCTGACTGTGGACATTAATACATTTGATATGTATTAATTTCCCTTTATTGACAAGTGTCGTGCTTGTCACATACGATTGTTGGACAAGTAGCCTGCAGGTAAACAGAACAGTAGGGAAATGAGAGAGTAGAACTGTTCTTGTGGACAGCTATCTGCTCAAACGTCCCCCGGAGCAATATCTTGACAAAGGCTTTTGAAGAGCTTAGCTGTCAGCTACCGCTTCCTGACCAGACCCTCATTAGCAAACACCACCACCAAGAGAACAGGCAAGATGGAAACACCTCTTCAGCAGCACTCAAGAGAAAATGGCTTTCTAACTGCAAATTCATTTTGGAATAAGGGATCCATTGGGTGTGAACGAGGTGGGGAGCACATTTAGTATTGTCAATTGAAGTGGGTTTCTCTATATGAGTGACATGCCACACAAATTCTCATTAATGTGGTCCTAGGGAGAACTTAATCCCCAGGAGCTGCTTAAAGGTAAAAAGAGAAGTGTGGGGACGAGAGATATTCCCATGGTACACTAAGTGTCTAGGGTTGTGTTTTAATTGTCTTTGCACACCAAGCTTTTGCACATGTGGTTGTTGAAGTAGCTTGTAAGGTCCTTGAGTTTTTGTAACAGAGAGGCTATGGTAGCGGGACAACCAACATGCAGAGACAAACATAAGCAACTTCCCAGATAGCTGACTCCATAAAAGTGATTATGAGATGGGTTATGAGAGATTTCAGAACAGGGGGACTCTTGAGATCTCGAGGACACTTTGGCCTGGTTGGTGCTGTTAGGGCACACTACTCTGGGCATCATTTGGATTTGGCTTTATTGGACCCCTTTTGACACAGATCTGAGAAAACAGTCTGAGGCAAGAAGAGAAAATTCATCTGCTGATGATCATGTGTTATGATCGAACGCTAAGAAGAACTACTAATTGGACTTTTAGTTTGGTAGTTTGCAAGATCGGGATTTCAGAACTTTGAACCTCAACATTCCTGTTTCTGTTGTTATTTATAGGGCTGCAGCAAACAATAACTTTAGTCCTCGAAGCTTCCATAGATTATTTAATCGATGCATCGTTTAAGAAGTACTTTTGCTTTTTCCTCTGAGAGAGAGACCCCACTCATGACCCCACAGGGCGTCACACTTGTCTGTGGTCCGCTGGCATAACACCGGCTGTTAAATAATCCCATGCTTTGGACACTTTCTTCTTCATCCCTCGCTATTTTCTCTCTCTTCTCCACTTTGCAAACAGTGCCATCATAATCAAGTTGTGTTCACACAGCATAAGCGTGATGTGCGACAGTAATAAATGTCGAAACAGTGTGCTATATAGTTATATGGATTAAACAAAGCCTTGATGCAAAAAATTGCATCAATGCATTTAGTAATCGAATTAATCGAATTAATCAATTTAATCGATTAATCTTTTCAGCCCTAGTTATTTACAACAGTATGAAGGGATAAAAACATCTGTAAAGTTATAAAGGGCTGCTTTTCCAGTTTTCAACCTGATTCACAATATTTCAATGTGAGGGCATGAAAAAACTTGAGCTCACCTTCATTGGCTCTATGGCTTGAACTGTCATGCCATGAGGAGGTTATTGATGGGGCATCGTCTGAAGTTGACTATATGTTCAAATGTGGTATTTTCCTAACCAGTATTTAGTGTATTTGAGGAAGAAAGGGGTAAAATCTCTTACAAATGGGTATTTGACCCAGGTCAAAACCCGCTATATTTCCCTCTCCCAACAGGCATTGAGTGAGCCATAGTAGTTTGCTGCCTCCTACCGCAAGCCCTAAGGTACAATTGCGAATGGAGGCCAATAGTTTATAGCAGTCATAAAATGGCACAAAGGGTGCTGGTGCAGTAAAATTCTATAATTCAGTTTCCCATTCATTTGCTTTGACAATCATAACTCCTCTGGAGCCAGTCCAGAATAATGCAGTCAAGAATGAACATCTTGTTAAAGTTTAGAGGGCGTCCTCTCTTTCCCACCGAAGCCCTTAAAAACATATTTCAGCAGTATATCAAATGAAAATCTTTGAATTTTCTTTTTTTCTTAAGATGCATCTGCTGTGTGTCAGTCTAAAATTAATTAAAAGATTTAGTAGTTGTGTCAGCAGTTTTTTATATCATCAGATGCCATTTACATAGTCTAGAGGCTTTCTTGTGAGGGAAGAAAAATAGAGCAGCTTTCAAATTATATTTGAACATTTACATGTTTACAATATATCATGCATAGATGAGAAACCTTACTTTCCAAATCATCATCCACATTCTGAAGATGTGGCATGACCTTTGCTGTCATTCATTAGTGGTCTTACAATTGTCTCCTGATGTCTTCAGACCAATTGTATGGAACTGGGTCTTGTAGTACAGACAGGATTAAGGTTCTGCTGTGGTCCATCATCCAGAAATAGCAGAGGCTGTTTGCTGGCTGCACTGGGACTAGCTGGTTATCAGAGGGCTTCAAGGTATTTAGAGGTCTGACCATGTTGGAATTTCACTGAGGCCTGTCCTATATAATGAAAAGTCTTTGCTAATCTTTTTGCAGTTCTTCCACAAATCACTAGTGCATCAGTAGATTACTTTGCTGTCCCTTAAAATCCATTTGTAGTATTCAGTCTTGACATCCAGATCCTGTCTTCCACCAGTTTTAGATATTGCACCTGTTTGACATGCCTGAAGTAATTTAAAGTTCCAGATTGAGGTTAAGAAATACAAATACAGGAATTACTAATTTGTTTCTTGTCTGTGTGTTTAGGAATCATGATTATTCTAAAGAATATGGGTATTTCTTCTTATATAAGTATTTCTTTAAATGGATACAATAAAATTGACATATTTATCACACCTGGAGCTTTGGCCTGTCTAAATGCAGTTGGTGAGATTAAATGGTGTGTTAGCGTGACGCTCTCAGTATTGTAGTAAGACCTACCTACAACTTCGGTATACAAGAAAAAAAAAAAGATGTTATCCCTGTCCTAATTAGACATCCCGGTTTTCTAATGAGAATTCACAGATTTGGTGCTCAATCCCCAGTTTTTACCCTCTCTGAACTGCCGAAGTATTAGCCTCTTTGTGTCTAGTGTTATTTGTCTTTCGCTTCAATCATTTTCTAAAATGTTTCTGTTTAAAACATAGTCAGAAGTGGGGAAAAACATTGGGTCTGTGAGGGTGGGGGAGTGAGCAAAAAACTGTGCCAAAAAAAATGATATCCAAATTGAAACTAACTTCACCGTGGTCCGTTCTTCCACACATGCCGGTGTTGCGGAAAAGAAGTTTGCATTCAGGATAAACAAACTTGGAGGACAGCGAAGTTTACTCATAATTGGAGAATACTGAACAGGAGGAATCAGACCATGCAAACTAAAACGTGGAGCTCATACCAAAGTTTGTTGAGCCACGCAACATTATTCCAGCAGTTCCAGCCATGATTAATGTTTCGGGTAACTTTTAATGGCTTGCCCACGGACATTCAGTTTACTTTCTAGTTAACCAAGACATGCTGTTGCTGTGATGTTAGCTATAGCAGCAGGAGAGCTGAGTATCACTGTCTGAAGCTGCTGTGCTGCTCTGGGACTGTCTCGTCCTCTCGTTAGCTTTGCAGAAGCAAGTAGCATCAGTTTACTAACCCACAACTTAGCTAACGTTAGTTACATTACTTGCTGTGTCGTTGCTCACTCTATATTATAGCATGTTATTGGATTTCTCCAGAATTGCATAAGTTACCCCACCTTTATGATGCAGAGAAAAATCACGAGTTAATTTTGGAAATGAACTCAGTAACTCATGATATTTTATTGAACTGACAAAAATTTTCTATATCTGGATATATTGTTATTGGGATATGAAATGAGCTAAATCGGGATATGAATTTTTTTGTCATATCGCACAGCCCTACCAGTAATGTAGTTTAATAATGTTACATTGGTAATATTAATAAATGATCCTGATTGATTATATTGTTCCATTTCTCCAGTAAACTACTGATTGAGCATTATCATTACTGCCAGATACCAGAATGCATCTTTGTATCAAGCATGTATAATTCATGAATTACATGAACACAATGAGTTTTCTGAATGAGTAAAGGTATACAGTGTGGCTTCTCCTGCTAGACAAGTGCTCTATTGATTGAGAAGGAGATTGAAATTGATTGAGAAGGAGACTGAAATCACTGAATCACTCCAGTTAAAATGATGCTCCTACTCCCATATTCCAATGGTAATGCATTCTGCACAGGGCTTGTATTCTTCTGTAGAAACCCAGCAGAGTTATTTTTGCAGAATACAAACCGAAGAGTTTAAAACTTTCCACCATCGCCTTCCTGCAACAACTCACCTCCAGCAGGATTTCAGAGCGAGACTTCTCCTTGAGTGAGACTTGTGTTTCTGGTTAAACAAAAAGGATCTTACTCTTTAACAAAAAGGTCAATGTCTGTAGGGATTTAGCATATCAATCTGAGCCCGTGAGTGTCAAGAACAAGCACTTTTGACCCACTTTTGACGGATGCAATTGCCCCCATTGATTACATTGCCGCCCATTTTGCACCTGCAGGCAGAGGCGATCTACCAATTTTCAAATCTTTTTGTACCTATCAATTATTTAGACCCCAAAATATGTAAAAAAAAAAAAAAAAAAAAAAAAGGGCTGAGGTTTAAAAATACCACAAAGAAAGCTTCCAAACTGCAGCCTCATTTAAAACACTCACTGTCCACTAAGCCACAGTTCTTGAGCAACCTCTGTGAATAAGTCTTTCTACCTTTCTGTGTTTTTTTCTGATCACTGAGAGTTACTTTCCTTTAATCCAATCAAAATCGAACCAAACTCTAATAAAATTGTCAAGGAAGTGCAGCACTGTTAACCTTGGTTCAGATACTAGAAGTCTTGCTCCCAGCTTTGTATTTCTCCAATACATTAGATCTCTTAATGGATATATGCTTCAAATGGAAGTAGGACTCTTGATTCATTACGTTGGTTGAATGGCCTCTGCTGGGCTTGGTTGCCTCCTCTATAGCTAGATAAGTGTGATCTATAAACTGGCTAATTGCCTTTGTCCTGATCGCTTCCATGGCCAGGCCATTTACTGTCTGGAGGGGTCATTTCCGGTCCTATTTCTGTAGTATCTATCTGTGAGCCTCTGTCACAGCAGAGAGAAATACTGTAGATGATATTATTGTTTGGTTTATTCGTCAAATTATTCAAGCTAATCCCCTGATAGATGGCATGGAATGTGCAAACAGCTGGGAATGTATAAGAGCAGATGGTTATCGGAGCACTCAAAGCTGTCATGCTACATTTGGGCCACACCTCTCCTGCACTAGGTCAGAATGAGAAGAGAAATCGAAAATTAGCCAAGGAAATAGTCATTGTATGTGGAACTAAAGTTTGGGAACTAAAGGGACTCCGACTTGATCCTTGTACTCATTGATGTAATTGTATATAGATACTGACTCCACATATGGAACAAATACAGAGTGGACATATTATTGTTGACCCTCCAGGTTTGACCCACTGCTAAATAGTTGACAGGACGTGAGATGGCTGTGAACTGAGTACAGCTGAATTAAAGTACCCTGTCCTTTTGGCAAAAGTACTTTTTCTGACTCTCACTATTAGCTGTTTTGTCATTATTGAATGAATCCTTTAGTGGTAGACATAAATGACAGGAAATATAATATTTGACAAACTGCAACAAAGCAGAGGTTATGAAAACAGAAATTAACAGATAGTTTGAATTATTCATAGCCAGTTTTTAGAACTACCATAAGATTTTATCTTTCAAAAAGATATTTTGGCTTCTACACAAAGACACCAGAGTCACAAAATGTGTTCTATTTTGGTGCCGGAAAAAGACAGATTTGACAGAGTGAAGCAGCGACATCAGTGGGTGGATGTGAAGACTGTTTCTTGAGTCTGCAGATCATAAGTCTCTAATGACAGTATCTGAACATAATTTTTCTAACTAATGTTATTAATAGGGTGCGTGCAGTCACTTATAAATAAGCAAATCTCTCTGAACACACAGTTTGTAAGGTATTACGTTAGGGCTGCAATTACATTTTAATTTTATTCTTTTTTGATTAATTCATTTTTTTATTTGTCTATAACATGTCAGAAAATACTGAAAAATGTCAGTCACTGTTTTCTTTTCTGGAGCCCAAGGTGACAACTTCAGATTAATGTTTTTGATTGTATAAGTACATAACTTTATTACTGATTATTTTCATCAATACATCTTATAAACAAATATGTGTAAATAAATGAATGAAACCTTTATTGCCCCTAGGGGAATAACAATATTAAAAACATAATTAACATAATTAAAAAGCACAATATGGGGAAATTGATAAAGGTCATCAAGTGCAAATTTAAGAAAGTGCTCAATTTTGACCTTGTGATCACTTGTTAAGTAGCTAAATGCTCTGTGGGCCAAAGGATGTAATGCCTCTTTTAGTCTGCATCCTGGACATGCTATACCTTCGCCCTGAAGATAAAAGTATAAAACAGAAATAAAGCTTCCCTCTTATATCAGCTGACATTAGTCTCATGTTTTACCTGTTAAACCCACATTTTAATGCCTTTTTCCTATCATCTGTGATGTGACAACATCAGATTTCCAGACAGCCAGTGAAAGTTAAAGTGTGTCCGGTCATAGTTCAGTTGTGAAATCCACGAGCGCCTCTCCTGCATGGCTGCTGAGTGCACTGTGAGCCAAACAGCAACATAGGACAGCAGAAGAGGAGGTTGTACCAGCGGCTGGTACAAAAGTAGTTAAACCTACTTAACTGACAGTGGACCAGCCATCTGTAGGACTCCTAACTAAAAACTGAGTCAATGTAGACACTTTCTTCATTCTGAAATTGGGCATTGTCAAAGCACATTACAGAAGTATTTGTAAACATTGTTGGCCTTCATCCTGCTACTACAAATCTGATGCAAGCGGTGTGCATCTTCCCTGACAGCACTACTTATTGGCCTTCTCTGTGTGCTGTTGCCATTTTACTTAGTGTTCAGAAATTGATGCATTACTATTCTTCCTACAGTGGCATACTTTGATTGTGAAATTTGCACCAGGGGTCACATTAAAAGGATGATTCACTTTACACTCTGTCACTGTTTCTATCTTTAAATGAGTCAGAGCGTAGCATAAGCATGCATCAGTGGAAACCCAAGGCATTTGAATAAATCAAATAAATCATTGTGTTCCTAAGTGGGTGTTTATTTGACCGACTGCAACCTGTTGTGACCCCAACTGCTTCCAGCCTCCCCGAAGTAAAACAAAGATATTTGTGTTTTTGTGCCCTTCTTTGGCTATTTGCTTTATTTATGCCTTAAATTTTAGTGTGGCAGCTTTTGGAATACTGCACATATTTCCTGACTTGCTCCCTGGTCATTACAGGAAGGAGTTTATCTTGCTTCACTGAATAATTCCTTCTGGCATACTAAAACCCTCTTTGCCACAAACACATTCCCTCCCATTTTCCACTGACAAAACAACAAGAGACTTCAGACAATGAGTGCTGACATTTTCTGCCACAGGCTCCATTAGCACTTTCATGTGTGACTAAATGTTGTTTTTTGCGCTCACAGCTCCAAATGTTAGCATGTCTGTACTTAGTGAGGGCAAAATGGGACAAAAATGTCTTTATTGAACACTTGAATCTTAAATGTGGTCACCGTAATTTGAAAGAACTGCTGTACAGTGTGGTATTGTTAATGTTAAACTGGTGTCTCATTGATTGGGGGGGGGGGCATTTACCAGACAGAGAGAGTGTAGGGTATGATGCTATTGAGCTGCATCATGGGAGTTTTTATTTTTTTAGTCAGGACTAAAAGTCACTTACTGCATTCATTTTGACCATTCTTTTTTTTTTTTTCTTTTACTTACAAGTGCCCCAACTTTCTGAAAGTGCAATACTAAAGCGGTGGCGCACCCCCTTTAAAGAAAAATATTGGTTTACAATTTTTTCTTTGTGTAGCTCTGGGTATTTGATCAATAGATTAGGATGATTGCAACATCCCTAAAAATACAGTACAGGCCAAAAGTTTGGACACACCTTCTCATTCAATGCGTTTTCTTTATTTTCATGACTATTTACATTGTAGATTCTCACTGAAGGCATCAAAACTATGAATAAAAACATATGGAATTATGTACTTAACAAAAAAGTGTGAAATAACTGAAAACATGTCTTGTATTTTAGATTCCTCAAAGTAGCCACCCTTTGCTTTTTTGATAGCGCTGCAAACCCTTGTTGTTCTCTCAATGAGCTTCATGAGGTAGTCACCTAAAATGGTTTTTACTTCACAGGTGTGCCTTGTCAGGGTTAATTAGTGAAATTTTTTCCCTTATTAATGGGGTTGGGACCATCAGTTGTCATGTGCAGAAGTCAGGTTGATACACAGCCGACAGCCCTATTGGACAACTGTTAGAAATCATATTATGGCAAGAACCAATCAGCTAAGTAAAGGGAAATGAGTGGCCATCATTACTTTAACAAATGAAGGTCAGTCAATCCGGAAAATTGCGAAAACTTTGAATGTGTCCCCAAGTGCAGTCGCAAAAACTATCAAGTGCTACAATGAAACTGGCTCATATGAGAACCGCCCCAGGAAAGGAAGATCAAGAGTCACCTCTGCTGCTGAGGATAAGTTCATCTGAGTCACCAGCCTCAGAAATCGCAGGTTAACAGCAGCTCAGATTAGAGACCAGCTGAACGCCACACAGAGTTGTAGCAGCAGACACATCTCTAGAACAACTGATAAGAGGAGACTGCGCGAATCAGGCCTTCATGGTCAAGTAGCTGCTAGGAAACCACTTCTAAGGAGAGGCAACAAGCAGAAGAGATTTGTTTGGGCCAAGAAACACAAGGAATGGACATTAGACCAGTGGAAATCTGTGCTTTGGTCTGACGAGTCCAAATTTGAGATCTTTGGTTCCAACCGCCGTGTCTTTGTGCGACGCAGAAAAGGTGAACGGATGGATTCTACATGCCTGGTTCCCACCGTGAAACATGGAGGAGGAGGAGGAGGAGGTGTGATGGTGTGGGGGTGCTTTGCTGGTGACACTGTTGGGTATTTATTCAAAATTGAAGGCATACTGAACCAGCATGGCTACCACAGCATCCTGCAGGGACATGCCATCCCATCCGGTTTGCGTTTAGTTGGACCGTCATTTATTTTTCAACAGGACAATGACCCCAAACACACCTCCAGGGTGTGTAAGGGCTATTTGACCAAGAAGGAGAGTGATGGAGTGCTGCGCCAGATGGCCTGGCTCCACAGTCACCGGACCTGAACCCAATTGAGTTGGTTTGGCGTGAGCTGGACCGCAGAGTGAAGGCAAAAGGGCCAAGCATCTCTGGGAACTCCTTCAAGACTGTTGGAAAACCATTTTAGGTGACTACCTCTTGAAGCTCATCAAGAGTGTGCAAAGCAGTAATCAGAGCAAAGTGTGGCTGCTTTGAAGAAACTAGAATATAAGACATGTGTTTATTCATAGTTTTGATGCCTTCAGTGAGAATCTACAATGCAAATAGTCATGAAAATAAAGAAAACGCATTGAATGAGAAGGTGTGTCCAAACATTTGGCCTGTATTGTACGTCCACATGGGAAAGAAACACTAGTTCTAATACATACTTGTAGGTTGTTACAAGCAGACAACAGTTATGCACTTTACTTGGAGGTAAAACCAAAAGTGGGCGCACTAAACCGAACGTTTCTAAACGCCAGGGTATGCTGGGGGTATGAAACAAACTAGTTTGTATGAAGTGTGACATGGCTGTTCTGAGTGGACTCAAAGGCGGGGCAAAAAGCCTGATTGCAGGACGTATGAAAATAAACCCCAAGTTGTAATAAACAGTATTCTTTTTTTCCTTTAGTTTTCCTTTAAGTTGCCCTGTTTTTTTTCAAAATCTATGTATTGAAACACTGCAGGCTGTGGTTTGGATTCATGATTGATATGAAAGCAGGGACGACTAAAATAGCAGCCACAGGAATGTCTATAGATGATAGCTGGGACAAGTAAAATCAAAGAGTAGGATCCCACATCACATCATTCATCACAACAGAATCCGCACATGCAATACTGTCAGCGTTTGAGCAGGGATTCAGATTGGTTTTCACAAAATTGTTTAGTTTAACTGCTGAGAGGAAAACTCCCTTGTCTACTAATCAGAAGTTATTTCAAGTCAGCATATGTGTCCTCTTAGCAGTGTAGTTTGTGATCAACATGAGACTTCACAGTGAGTACTTCAGCTTCCTGGACTAGAATTCAGAGCTCCAACTCAGAGAATGACAAGTAGCCATCTGGTCATTCCTCTATACAGACCTGTATGGTAGCTACATCCCAAAATAGCATCTAAGGCGAAGAATTGTCTTTTGAAAATGGGCTGTTGCATCTAGAGTGCCGAGATCTCCCTTGTATTGTCACTCAGGAGGTCTGATACATTTGGATACGGATTCAATCACACTCATTCTCATTTCAGAGAGAGGAAGAGCTGCGTTCACAAGGCAACCAATACAAACAACTAAGGAACACTTTTTACAAATATTAATTGACACACAAGGGAATAATACTTCTTATCTACTCTTCTTTAAACTAAGTACAGCCTCTGGGCTGTTCTGAAGTGTAATGACAAGGTGTGGGCATGCTTTTCAAAACTAAATTAAAACATGGTTTGCAAAGACATCTGAAGCTGTGACACAAACTGTGAAAAAACAAATGGGGGACAGCTGTGACTTGATTAAGCCCAATGACTCAAATTTTAATGTATCACTGGCTGCAGGGATCAGTCTTTCATTTTATTTTCAATATATTACTTTTTTAAAACTGTAACCTGTAGGGCTGCAACCACCGATTATTTTCATTTTCGATGAATTTGTCGATTATTTTCTCGATTAATTGTTGGGCCTCTAAAATGGTGAAAAATGTCGATCAGTGTTTCCCCAAGCCCAAGACAACGTCCTCAAATGTCTTGTTTTGTCCACAACCCATAGATATTCAGTTTACTCTCATAGAGGAGTAAATAAGCCACAAAATATCCACATTTAAGAAGCTGGAATCAGAGAATTTTGCCTTTTTTTGTCCTTTAAAAAATAACTCAAACCAATTTATCAATTATCAAAATAGTTGGCGATAAATTGTATAGTAGGTGATTTATTGCTAACTATTGAACATATTTATGGATTATTAATCTTCATTTTCTTTGAGAAGGTAATTTCTGAAATAAGGACTAATTGCCACAGCTTTAGAAGAAATGTATGTATGCCATCCTGATGGTTATGATAGCCTTCCATTATTAAAAGTGATAAACATTAAAAAACAACATACTGCAGTAGAGTGACACATTCACCTAAGGTATAAGTAAGTATTGAAAACTAAGGCAGAACATGACATGCAAAATGAGAGAATGATGGATGAATGGGTGAAGAGCGTAGGGAGTCCAGATAATGACTGACTCTTGGTAGCTCTATACTAGATGCTGATTAAGCTTTACGGAGTCTTGTTTGACTTTTCTTCCAGTTTTTGGTGCTTTTTGGGCTTTGTGACAAACAAGGACAGCATTGACAATACAGGAAATGAAAGATGGAAATTTTTAATCCAAGAAGTCTAGATATTGGATATGTGCTGTAGCATGCAGACCCTCAAAAAGCTGCAGATTTATGCATTGGGAAACTGCTGCTATTGATAGACAAAAGTTGCACTCTTCCAATCAAAGGCAAAAGGCTAGTGCAGGATACGTGTTGCTGCTTTTAAATGCTTGTGTCAGTGATGGCAGCTGCTCATCATAAATCTCTGTGTCCTCTGTTGCAGTCCGTTCCCACACAAGGGTAAAATATGGGTGGTGTGAAGCAAATTGTAGAGCAGTTAAGATTTCAGAACAGGCAGCAAATAAAACAAAAAAAGTAGATAGCGGCTAAGCACTGAAGTGAAGAGGGGCATAATTAAGAGAAGCTTACATTTAAGAAGACAGATGGGAGAGAACAAGATGTGGCATAACATCAAGTGGAGGTTTATGGACAAGCAGACGGTGCCAAAAGATAGTGATATATTTGAAACCCTAAAAGAACAGTCAGTCCCCACTGCGACCTAATCCTGTTGTAATTAGGAGGGAATGACTTGCACCTTTCTCTTCAGGAGAACCCATTTTTGCTTTAAATAGTGTCTGTCACATGATCGAGAGCTTCGCTAAGTATCAGTTCAGCTGCTTATTGTAAATGAGCACTTGGTCAGCCAAAGAGTGCATGTGCAACCTCGAACAGAGTAGGGGTGGGCGATAACGGCCAAAATCTTCTATCACGATATATGTAATTTTATATCATATTAATGGTATATATTGCGATACAGTACTTGTTCTGTAAATTCAATTTGCAAGAAATGCTTTAAAATAACTGTACATTGCTTCATCACATTTTTATTTTATTTTTATTTTGAACATCCATTCAAACAAAACCAACTCCTGCTCTGTATTTACAATTTCAGTCTTCTCCTCCATATTTTGTTGATTTGTACATTATGTAGCCTTCCCCGAATATATAGCAGAGACAGATGTCTACACTGTTGCACAAAATATTATAAAAATTATATATTATATTGCCCAAACCTAAAAGAGAGACACTACTTTTCACTGCAGCATTTTTAAGCAACTATGTTGAAGTCTCAAAAACTAAAGTTTTAAAGCGAATCCCCTGACGTGCATAGAATGGGAATACAGTTAAAGTCAGTTGTCAAGCAAAGTGTGATTTAGAGATGATCCATTCACAGCCGGTCATGTCCGTACACACATATAGCTCTCAGCATGCCATTATAGCCATTAGCCATTCCTCTGGAACACAAAAAAACATTGAGATAGGCTGTCTGTTTTTCTAACAGACTGCAAATAGCCCAGCTATTTAAGGGAATGGTGAGGGTTCCTTAAGTCATTAGCATAAGAGGGTCTGTGCCAGTCATAACGCATGCCATGCTGTAATAATGATACAGTGATCACCCACATAGCCAAGATATCCTTTGTACTGCAGCCTAATTGTTGATATCTTGATCTGCCCATACACTGCATGCATTAAAGGATCCTGTCTTTCATAGGAGAGGCCAGATGGTAAGAGCTTAGACAGTATGGGGCCTTGAGGACAGTACAAAAAGAACAGTTCTCCTGGGAGGCACCTACATTTTGACTTTATTGCCTCCTACCATGAGCACCTCGTATACTTATTAGTCCAATGTTGAACATTGCTCTCAGAGGACATTGCACAATGCATGCATGTGTAAGCTTTCATGACCTTATCTTAACTGCTGTGTTGTCTTGTTAACACTCACTCACTCACTCACTCACTCACACCCTCACACGCACACGCACACTACATTGCAGAAGGGCACAGGCCTTTGACAGTAGAAAGCGGATTAGACTGCAAACCAGAGATTTTTAGTGAGTTTAATGGAATAGAGATGAGTGGATGGGAGATTTAAATAAATTAACCTTCAGTGAATTCCCCGAGGCTTAGAGGAATGACAGTGGGGGTCTGAGGAAGAATTTTATTTTTCTCGTCACTGATGTTATGAATAGTCATGACATGATTATGGTTAGCTAGTAATCTTCAGTGTGCATGTTAATCTTAGCTTGTGTTTGAAGCACAGCTGACGTGAAGACTGAAATTATTTACAAACGTTAATGTTATCTAAAGAAGGTTCAAATCAAGGGCAACCGGACCAGGCTGAAAATACTGGAAGACGTTTTCCTTTCTCATCCAAGAGGCTTCTTGAACTGAAGAAGCCCCTTGGATGAGAGGCGAAACGTCTTTAAGTATCCTTTCTCCGATAACTATGACCTGGATGACAGAGAATCATCACAGGCAAACTTTAATTTTCTTAGGAGCAGAAAACAAATAATTAATTACCCCCCTTTGACATTAATAACCCCTTGCATTTTGTGTTTTGCCCTTTGTATGTGTCACAGTGTGTTCCAGCTCCATATGCCAATGTATTGGTAGAGTTTATATGACATGCAGAGCAGGGGGGATTTTGTAAATGTGCAATGAGATGTTCCAATGCTAGTATCATTTCAAAATGTCATCACAACATCAGGGAATAGATTAACCTTTAGCAAACTCCCAACCGAACGGTAAGAACATAATTCTTTCTTGGTACTCATCATGATAATAACCATGATTGGTGCCTTTGACATTTACTTAAGGATGCAAAATGCTAAAAATTCTGGATATTCTCACTTCTCTATTGATTAGGATGCATTAACACACTGTACACTCACTCATCACTCATCGTCAACCACTTATCCTGTGTACAGGGTCTCAGGGGGCTAAAGTCAGTCCCAGCTGGGATTGGGCAAGAGGCAGGGTACAGCCTGCACAGGTTGGCAGTCCATCACAGGGCCAACACATAGACAAACAACCATTTACACTCACACCTAATAGCAATTTAGAGTGATCAATTAACCTGCATGTATTTGGACTGTGGGAAGAAGTCAGGTTAAATTCTTTTGAGTAATTATAACAAAATTTAAAGGGGCTATATGTAGTTAGTATCTAACACAGTGGTTCACAACCTTTTCCAATCACGACCCCTAAGAATAATCATGTTGGTAGTTGTGACCTCCCCCCACATGCAAACACATTGATCACTCATAAACTGTTCAGGGATTAATGGAATAAAACATGAAAACTACCACACTCACACAGGAAGACCATTGCCCCCAGACAGAACAATAAAATTTTTTGTGTGTGTGTCCAATCAGAACTCATGTGCATGTACACTTTGACTCTCATAAATAATGACAGTCAATAAAATCTATTCTTCAAATTACATCACTGGTACAAGCAGTGCAATGTAATCCATTCCACAGCCTAAATTGTTGTTTTATTTAAAATATGTTGTTGTATTTTTTTTTTTTTTTTCTCTACAAGCCCCTTGTAGGGGCCCTTGGGTGTCACCCCAGGTCCCCCAGGTTGAGAACCAATGCTCTAACACATGGTTACATCTGTAATTTGAAGTGTGAACCATTGCTGAGCACAGCTTATTAAGTCAGGTTTGGCCTTTTCCAGCAAATGCAAGAGTCAAAAACAAAGAAGCTCTCACATTCATTTTCTTTTGTTAAAATGAGCAAGATCTGCAGGACAGTGCAGCAGTACATAAACTGATTCTGTGGATCCACCACGTGTACTAACTGCCTGTTTTAACTGCTCTTTGTCTTTGCTATAAATACACAGGAAGTGAAAAGCTTGGCTAATAGCCTCATGAGAATACCGCAGCTGCTTGGCATGCTTTGGCATCCATTGCTAAGTCACATCAGTCAGACACCTTGTTTATACATCTGCTAAGGGCACTCATAACTTGACAGTCCGCTACCTTTTTTTAGAGAAGCTCAGAGCTCGTGCCCACAGTCCCGGGCCAGAACATGTTCTTTTGTTTTGATGGACACTCCAGGCTATGAATAGAGCAATATCTCATTTTGTCATGGTGACTGATCTGTGTAGAAACTTTTTACAGAGACATAATAGAGGTCTTGTGACTTTGTTATTATCAGTAACCTTTCAGGTTACCAAAAGCTAATTTGGGATCCTGTTTAAAGACTTGCCGGCTACCGCTATGACGCAGTGTCATAGCCTGTGACTTGTCACTTTGCTGTGACCCATAGCAGCGAGCTTTGCAGTAATCGCAATGCATCGTGATTTTGAATGTTATAACAATGCCCTTCCCAAGCCAACCCCATGTCGTCCACATGGTCTGCATTCCTATTGTGACTTCTTTGCAGCATGGGCTCTAACTGGACTAGTAATTGGAATTGGTGCTAAAACGCTGTTGATCGACACAAAATGAATCAACAACAAAGTTTGATAAATGATTAATTGTTTTCAATCACTTAATCAATCAGTAATATCAACATCCACCAGCCTCTCAAATATGAGGATTTTTTTTGTTTTCCCTCTGTTTTACAATAACTGTAAATTGAATATCATTTGGTTTTGGACTGTTGGTTAGACAAAACAAGCAATTTGAAGAAGTCACTTTGGACTTGGCCCTGTCCATTAGTTGGTCTGCACCGTGTATACTGGCAATTTGGACCGACAGACCTGGACATGATATAAAGATTGTTTCTACAAGAACCTCACAATGTTTTAGTTTATAATAACCTCACAGAGAAGCGTGCTTCTGGCTGCACAGTGTTTCACCATTCACATGAAATTCATTGTCTATTCCCAGTGGCTTCTCTGTCTACACTTAACTATTGGTCAATTCTCTGTACCAATCAGTGATGTCTGTTGTTGGTCTGAAGTTCAGATAGAAAGAAGCTGTACTTCAGTCGAAAAATAATAAAAACTAGGAACCCTTGGCAAGAGATGCTTGTAATGGGACAATGGCTCTGGGAATTCTTGCTCCCAGTTCTTCTGAGTGAATCATGAATACATGTTTTTTTTTTCTTTTTACAGCATTAATACATTCAGGTGGATCCAACTGTGAGCTCATGCTCTCATTAACCTGAAGATTTATTTGTGAAGGCTCTTTCCTGTGTGTCTTGTATCATTTGACCACATGACCATAGTAATTGCCTATTAAATGTCTAACAGCTCCCTTTGGTTGCTGATTGGCACATTGATTTTTAAAGAGGAGGGGAACACGCATATCTTGGAGAATATTCCTTTTCAGTCCTTTTTATACAGTACTACTTTTGTGTGAGGTTTAGCATGAAAACCATGATACACCCTCTTTTTTGGGGGGTTAGGATTTTGTCCTGATATGTGTCAGCCACTTAACCTGTCTGAGGATACAAATCAGTGGTGCTGAAAGGCAGTTTGTTGACAGTCATGGCTTAGTAAAGAAGTGGAATAGTCAGAGAAGCAAATTTACTTCTGAGGCTGGGGGTATGTTAATGCTGTGCCGCCATCTGGCTCTTTTACCTTGTTCAGATGAATATCTATATGTTTCTTGGTGTTATTGTAAAATAATAGTCCACTGCATAGGCTGTCCCCCACTTGAATACTTACCTGCAGTGTTGCTGACGCACATTTCCTTAAGCTCTGCATTATTCATACTGCACCATTGGCTTTATTGGCTGATAAGAGTTCATTAAGGACTATAGGAGAATTACACAAACTGTTACAGAGAGAATCATTGCAGCAGAGCGCAGCGGTAGTTAAAGCTGTGATCTCTACAGAAAGATCACAGGTTTGATCCCCATAGATGCTAGGATGCCTTGAAGTTATTATTTAAAACAGAAAGTATGAACTCATTATGTAATGGTTCTCATATTTTATGATTCTGTGTTGCAGCAAACTTGATTACCTGTATACCCTGTAATTAGTGTATCTCACACAGATTTTATATGTGGTAGATTGTTTGTTTTTTGTATTTTTGTCACTTCGACTGGAAAAGAATCTTTTTAAACCACACGGTACCGTCAACATAAGATTGTAGGGCTGCAGCTAGCAATATATTTCATGTCAATAATCAATAATTTGGTCTATAAAATATCAAAAAATAGTGAAAACACTCCAGAGTCAGCCCAAAAGCCAAAGGTATCCACTGAACATTGTAGAAGACAACGAACACAATAAATATTTACATTTAAGAATCTGAAACCAGTAAACTGGCTTGGCATTTTTGCTTAAACTTACTTAAAGAGTTAATCAAACTATTCAAATTTTGATCAACTAAGCAATTAATCAGCTAACCATTTCAGCTTCCTAAGACATACAAATAATAATTAGGGTTGTTAAAGTTGTTGTCAGCATCAGATAATTCTTATTTCCTAACTACCGTTGCCCATTTTAACCCCCTAGGCCTAACTTGTAGATTTGGTTATTGATTAAGTATGTTATTATTGAACTATCATATTGAGCCCTCATCCTCGACGGTGTAGATGAAGTAGTTTGTTTCACATATAAGGCAATTAAATGGTGTTTTAATGACCCACTGAGCTTCCCTGTGAATTATAATGTTCCTGTCTTTTCCTGGCGCTCTGTACCATTAATGGGGAATGTTGTTAATGCATCCTTGATGTAAGATCAGGTCACTTTCATTTGCGGTATTTCTTGTATTCCACCCCGATGCCACAGTGCATAAAGTTTTGTGTCTTAGTTAAGCATTTTTTTTATTACTTTAATTTACTCTGCAGCATTCTGCCCCAATCCTCCACCTGTCTCCACCCACTCTCCTTGTATTTATTTTCCTCCTCCCCTGGGAGCACTGACATCACTCGTCTCTCTAGCCAGATGTTGAAACTTAAACATGCCATCGATCAACCTACAGACAAACAACCGGCACAGCAGATAGGGGTGTTGACCCAGCGAAGACATTAATATATAGGTTTACAGACACACACTCACTCACTCACTCACTCACTCTACTGTGGGCCATACCTGTCTGATTACTGGTTCAGAACTCTGACAACTCTTTCTAAGCTCAAACCCAGAGTACCAGTGAGTATCAGTGCTGAAATGTGTGATTTAAGACTGATGCTCTACATCAGTCTTAAATCACACATTTCAGTGCAACTAATTTCTTCCTTCTTGTTTCATACTACATTTAGAGCTCCTGTTCTCTTAAGAGTCTATTTAGGAGACATTGTTGGAAAATTTTTGGACAAACCCGCCACTATGAGCAACAGTAACTTCTTGCCTTGATCTTGAGCTGGAATAACACAGTAACCGCTGAAGCTGAGTGGTATTTCCCTGTCAGCTGTTCAGAGCATTTTCACTCTTTCCATTGTTTCTTGTGGCCTTTCATGCCGCAAGAAACCATGGGAACTCTCATGCCACTGACTTGAGGGGCTTTCTCTTTAAATGTAAACTGTAGCCGTTTATGGGTGACAGCGTTAACATCGGCAGAGTAATGGATTTACTTCACTCTCTAGACTATTGACGGTCATCTTCAAAGAAGTGTGACAGATGGATGCTGAGTAGCAATCAACTTAAGAGATGCGTGCAGGTCTGTGTGTGAACTCAGACAGAAGATCCATTTAGACTGACTCTCGAATACACAGCCCTCTCTGCCTAAATCTAACAAATCTCCCACACACAGGTTTAATGTATTTTAAGACCGTATTTCTCAACCTGTGTTTGTTTATCCAGTTTGTCTTTGCGTGCAGAAAACCATAATTACTGAAGAAATACGGAAAATATCGTTGCTTACATAAGGGCAGAATGAAAGAGTGTGTGTGTCTGATAGACCGAAAATGCGACGATGTACCAACATCAGCATTTGCGTTACAGCCCCTTTTTAGAAAAAATATTTTTCTGTGACAGATTTGACTTATGAAAAGAAGATATTGAAAAGAAGAATTTATGCTTTCCTACTCTGAAAACTCTTTTTTCTCTTTTTTTCTTTCTTTGTATGTATGTATGCATTGACTACCTCTGTTAAGCTGCGGATAAATCTTTGCTATTGACCAATTAAAGAAAAGCAAAAACACAGTTGACACAGGAATCTACAATGTCATTAGACACTTAATGAAAGCATTCTTCCTAAATTGTAGTGTCTAAACAAGAGTCTACATTCTGTAAAAACTTTTAAAATTCTTAATAATGATGTTGAATTTTAGAGCAACGTCTGGGTTTCATACTAACTGATAAGGGTCCTGTGGACCCCTGATATAGCCACATTAATGTGGGGCTTCTGATCTGTCGTGCAATGGAGAGAGAAAAACAAATCTGTGCACAAAGAAGTGTCATGAATTTTTCATGAATGTAGATCTCCCCAGGACCCTGCTCTGAATTCTAAACAAATACACGACTCTTAAAGAGTGGAGAATAGCTGATACATTAAGCAGAAAACACAAGTTAAGTTGTTTTATCATTTATTAGGACTTGGGAGCAATCTCAACATTATTTTTGCTTTCATTTCTTATGGGTGTAAGTGTTCTTATTGTCTTGTATTCATGGTTTGACTGTTGGTTCTGTTATTGTAAGATAACAGTGAGGGGAAATTTTGTCTTCACTGAACTGTCTCATAAATTTGCTCATTATACAGGATGTCTGAGCTTTAATTTGTCTTACTGTGTAAGATTACTTTGACATCAGTGTTGAAATTAGGCTGAGATGCTGTTTTTGTGGAAGTGCTATTTTGTGTGGAGCACTGGATTGTTTACAGTTGACCCCATTCTTTCAGATAAACATCCTTAGTGGTATTTGCAGCATATTTTCTATATGTACTTATTTTTATTGGTAGTTTTTGTCCTTGTTAAAATTGACCTTGATTGGATGGGAAGGAAATGCTACATGTGTCGGTGTGTCAGCGCATGCACAAAATATTGATTCAGAAGTCAGTCGACTAGTGCATCATTGTGTTTCTTCTGTGTCTGGGATCAGGGCAAAAATACACTGGTACAGAAAATAAAACCCTGAGCAAAATCTTCATGTAAGTTCTTGGTCAAAAAATGTGCATTCAAAGCCAGACTGTTGGATTGGACTGTTGGTGAGGTTTGATTGAAACTTTGTATTGAGGCTGTATTTTTCTCTATGGATTCATCTGCAGATTATATTCTATATTAATTAATTAGAAGTTTTGGCTTTAAAACATCAGAAAATGGTGAAAAATGCCCTCTGAGATTTCCCAAAGCCCAAGGTGATGTCTCCAAAATGTTGCTTTTGGCTGACCAACAGTCCAAAACCCAAATATATTGAGTCAACTATCATGTAAGACAATGAAAAGCAGCAAATTCTCACATTTAAGAAGCTGCAACCATCAAAATCTCTAAAAGTTTTGCTTTAAAAAACAATAAAATAATTATAATTATTTTTTCCCTTCATTTTCTACCGATTGAGTAATCAATCGACTAATTGCTTCAGCTTTACTTTGTATTCACATATAATTCCTTACAGATTTGTTTTATTTGAGGAAACAACCTCACAATGAGGGAATGAGATTCTCACGGAACAGTGTCCCACAAAATATCAAGGTTTCATGTCGAGGTTTCGGTATACCGCTGCAGCCCTACTTAAAGAGGTGGTATTATGCTAATTTTCAGGTTCAAAATCTTATTTAGGGGTTGTACCAGAACTGGTTTACATGGTTTAATTTTCAAAATACACCATATTTGTCCTCCAGCTCCTCTTTTCACCCTATGTGTTGTATGCTCCACTCTTGAGCTACAGAGTGATGCATCGTACTTGTACAAAATCTTTGTTAGGAGTTGCACATGCGCAGTTCCCAGGTAAGGACTACTAGCCAATCAGAAGCAGAGAAGGTTGGGTCGTAAGAAACAAGATAGGGTGTCCACAACCACAAAACATCATTGTTCCACATCTTACCATAAACCACTACAAAAATCACCGTATTTCAACTCAATTTTACATAAAAAATTGGCCAAACAATTTGAACGTTTGCTCAGTAGATTTCACTTCAGGTGTAACATTAGCATTATAGTTGTAAGTTTAGCTGTGTTAGCCAACATTTACAACAACTCTGTACTTGAACAGTCTATGAAGTTACATTTCTGTGTTTATTTTGAATATAATTCACAACCAATAAAGCATACTTACAGGTTGTTATTTTGAATTTCCAGGCCCAAACAGAGTCGGAGTTGCATCGTCTTTTAGGACTAAACGTTGAACTGTTGCCAGTGTTCTGACAATCTATGCTGCCTTGCCGAAAAATGCTACCATAGCGCAAATCGATAGACTCGACTCTAATTCCACTACCCGCTTGGCAAGCTTTATGACACGTTTTCATTGTGACGTCACAAGTAAAGGAAGCTGTTTTCAAGCGGTTCAGACTCACTTTGGGCTTTTTCACTTTGCAAACCTGTTACATGCACAAAAAAGATACATAACTCAATAAAGGAGAAGGGAAAAGCCAAAAAGCATAATACCACCTCTTTAACAAAAGGCCCATTTATGTAGCAGCTGTTCTGGAGCTTTTGATCATAGCATATCATCATTTCAGAGCACTTAAAGGTTGTCCATGCTTAAATTTCGGTTAGGACATCTCTGCAGAAAGATATTTAATTTGAAATTGTACTTTGACACACATTAGGCCTTTAACAAATATTGCACCTAATGCAACTTGAAAATTGCAGGAGACCATATTGCAATTTTGATAGATTTTCAATTAATTGTTCAGCCCTAAACATCCATGTTGCTTTCTATTTTTCATGTTTTGCTGTGTTTTCCACTTTGATCAGGAGCCATTACCTCCATTTACTAGACTTTCTGTGTTTGTGTCTTTCAGGACTCAACGCTCTGCCCTTTGATCCAGCAAGTAACAACGACCCTCTCCACTTCAGCAGTTCCGGTGGGCCACTGGTGACCGAGTGTCCTCCTCTGGAAAACACTGCTGATAATACCAAGAAGAGGAAGAGAGCCAGTCTGCCTCCAGGTATGGACAACAACTTACCCCACAAGTATTGCACCACTGCTGCAGGATTACTCTGTGGTTTCAAGTCCTCACTGCTTTGCTCTCAGCCATGTCGAATTCTAAATGCTAGTGCCCGTGACGCTCAACAGAGAATACCTGCCTTCATTCAGAAAAGCTTTGATACTGCAGCTACATTTTTTACCTTGAGATTCCTCCGCTTTCTCTATCAACATCAAATACCTGTGATGGGAATTGCATAATCCTATCATTTGATGGCAGTATGGGGGTGGGGGGTGTAGCTTAGTTCAGTCTATGTTGTTTTCGATTAGCTTGCCATGTCCTGAGGCTCTGGTTGTCTGGCCTGTTTGGAGGTCAGGCAGCTGCGGCAGGAATCTGCTCCGCTGAGATTGTGTGCCTGACTGTCTGTCTGTTATTGTGCCAACACCACCTGCCATTCAAAACTGCTACACGTCTTCAGCTTTCTCATACACACACTGACCCATCACACTTCTCTCAGTGTTTCCCTCTTTGTGTGTGCCTGCGTATATGTGTGTGTGTGTGTGTGTGTGTGTGTGTGAGTTTTCCATAATTAAACGGTAATTTGAGTTAGTGGTGGTTTGCCTGGTAATGTGTCAAATTAAAGAAGGACTTTCTAATTAAAGAAGTACTGACTAATTAATTGTTTTCTAAGTAATCGAAAGCAGAGAGCCCTTAAGACGGAGAAGTGTCGTTCAATGTTCTCTGCTTTCTTGGCGATTGTAATTGGACTGATTAATACTCCACATTAACATTGCCTTAAACAACAATTGATCTTTTCTTCACACGGCCGAGTTCATGTCTTGATAAAGTTCTTTTAATTTACTGACCATGTCAAACTTTAATTGAATAATGCATCATGGATGATTGTCAAACAAATGACTACTGTTTGTCCAAATGTTTTAATGGTGAAAGTTGCACATTCGCACCATGTATAAATGACAGCTTTACATTTTCAGTTCAGGTAAAATAACAAGTAGTTGTAGTAATTGACAGAACACTTCACTTTCGGCTTCTTCAATTTCTTCAGATTTGTTAAGAACACGCCCTCCCTTCAGGTTCATGTGTCAAAACAACAGTGTCAAAGTTCTCAGCAAGTAGTTCTCACTTGTCAGATTTCCCATTACACAGCTCTGAAAGTCTTGTATCCTGTAGTCACAATATCATTAGTGTTCTGCCCAATCACACTGTCAAGTCATGCAGGTTTTTGTTAGACGAGGAAACAAAAAAAACTTTATAGCAACCGTAGTAACAGTGAATAGTCATATTTGTGTTTGTGTGTACAGATAAAAGCCTGTCAGTAACCCTTAAGGTAAAAGCATTAGCAGTGCATGAATACAGTCTGTCCTTCAGGTGGACAGTCCATCTTGATTTTCTGTGTCTTCAACGTGGCAAGAGAGACCAAACACTCCCTTTCTCGGTCACTCTGCAAGTTATTTATCAGACTTCCTGACTCGGAGAACTTTCTTCCTGTAAGGTTAAATAATGCAGGAAGTTGAAATGACTTATTTTATAACTTAATGGTGCTTTGTAGATTCTTTATATATTTGTAAATGCTGCTGTGTTGAGATGTCACACAAAACCTTAGAAATGTTTGTCTTCATCCAGCTTGGCTCTCCAACTCCAGGACCACCAGTTTGCACTTGAATTTCTACTCAGTCTCTTCCACATCATATGTATGTCATAGGCATAACATGAATTAACATTTCCTCTTCCTGCTGTGGCCCACATGTGTCCTTCTAGTCAGTATGTTAACATGCACACAGGTTACTGTCTTAAGGTTATGAAGGAAATCTGGTGTGTTCATAGACACTGTATTAAACTGGTAACTGCGAGGCCGTGTATACATGTAGGCAACCTTAATTTGGAAACATTACTTACTTTTTTTTGTTATAGTGGAACAATTCAATGCTTCCTGTTTGTAGGGAGGCTGAGAGAGCAGTGAAAGGACAGGCTCTATAGGGAGATTTTTCTTACAGTGCAAATAATTCTGAATTCTACAAATGGTTGAATGTTAGAGTCGGATTGAAGAAGGCACAGTTATGTGTAATGATCTCTGCTTTCATCCTGCCGCCCAGCTGTCACTGCGGTACTTTTCCTGTACGAGGTCTTTGTCATCCATGTGTAAAAAGCTGATTTAAAGACCTGGTAATGTTAAAAAAAGGGCTTTTTCTGAGAGAAATCATGTTTATTTACCCCTTTTCTTATCATTGTCTCTGGTCTTGGTCAGGTCTTCCAGCTCTCTGATGGAACGCCAACTCATTAGCAGCCATGTTGATTTAGTCTTGTTAAAAGACCCTAATGGGTTTTTCTCATTACACTTGATAATCCATAATGCATGCTTGCAAGCATCCATAGCCATGTATACACTTTTCTTAATCAATTTTTTAAATAAAATGCAGCTGTATAATGACTTCATGTTTGATGTGGCTCATGAGGAATCCAAGTCATTTCAGACTTAATGCCACCATGCTGACAGATTAAATACTAATGATCTTTAAACCAGCACAGCAAGACCAACAACAAGCAGCCAGATACATATTTAAGAGGCCCTCACCTCCTGCAAACGTTTACAGGTTAAATTGATATTCTGTCCACAAAACAGACACTGTTCATCACAGACCACTCACTAACACTCACACTCAGTGTGACTCACTCGATATTTTCTATTTAGTTTCAGCTCCAGAGAAATTAAATTCATTGGAAATCATGCCCACTTGGTAGGAAATGTCCAGTTTGTTGTGACTCTTTTACTAATGCTTGTAAAACAAATTCATTGTTGTGCTTCTCCTTCTTGGACCCAGTACCATTGCAGCACTGTCTAGTTCAACATTTTACCATGCTTTCTTTATCAAACACGGATGTTTTTGTACAGTCTAAAGTTGTAGATGATGCACTTGGCCACCATCTTTGCTGTTTATCTTTAGTTTTCTGTTTATGTGCATCCACTGTATCCAGTGTGCCTGACTTTTAACAATCCATAATAAGTGGTGCCTTGGGGCAGCAGCACACTGCAAGGATTTTCCTTATTTTGTTTATCAGTTTACAACACAGCCAGAGATGGTTGTTTCCCCTCCAGTCCTGCTGTGTTTGAGCTGCAGGTGGTGAAGAGAACAAGATTTTGAAATGTTGCAAGTTTTTTAGTGGAGCAGGAATTCCCCTCTTACAATGAATGTAAATGTCAGTTTAGTAGCACCCACAAAGCTCAATATTATTATCCCACGTTATGTTAATGTAATACTAATAATCCTCTGTGAAGCAGTTCAAAACAAAGTTAAGTGTGACTTGAAGTGGAAAATGTAGATACAGCAGACACACTTGTTAATGTTAAAATAGAAATAAAAGCAGGAAAATCGAATTACTTTTTACAAATGTAATTTTTTAAAAGGTTGTTGTATTTAAAGGTGCCCTATTGATTTTTCTTGTGAAGAAAGAAAAGTTATGTTTACAATCAGTGTTACTCACCAAAACGCATAGTGTATCCTTGAGGTCTTAAAATGTGTTGAATGCATTTCCTTCTTCATATTGGAAGCAGGTTTTTAAAGTGTTTAAAGTTCAGCATGGTTTACGTTGATGTTTTCTTGCTAGAGGTCTTCTTCTTGCCCTGCCTCTGGTGGTGCATTGCACCATATCTTGGCATAATACCACCACCTGTTGGTCAGCATAATACCACCACCTGTTGGTCAGTAGAATAGTGTGAAACCATTGGCAGGAGTATGTACCTCATCATGTGCATATGCGCCAAAACAGTGACCCAATTTATAGAACATCAGCTCCATACCGCCACTACATTTCTCCCGAATCGCATACCCCACCTTTTTAAACCCGCAAGCTTGGAGGCTGGAAGCTATCAGCTCCCTGGAACAACCTTCACAGTCAGTCATTCACTTCGTCAATTGGCTAAGCTCACCTGCAGCCCATCACACACACACACGTACAGAGGAGATTAAAGCACATGCAGAAACACAGAAAATGTTCGAACAACCCTGGGGTCGTAACAGAATGAGGCGTTCCACAGCTGTGGATAGCAAAGGTCCTGTCAACTTTGGTAATGAGGTGTGCTTTCACTCACTGCACACAGTACTGTGCCTGCAGCACTCTTTAACTAACTTGCTACACCTGTTGCAGTCTACTTTGGGTCAATAAGAGTACAAACATTTTCCCAAAACAACCCTTCTTAAAGAGCCATAACTGCCTTTGGGAAATTTGGGCCTGCACCAGTCAATAAACTTTTTCCATTTCTACAGTTGACTACATAGACTGTGTCCACTGGAAACTGTCTTTGCCTGTGCAGTAGCAAATGTAAATTTGTTGTTTATCTGAAGGAGAATGCTTGGCCTTTTGCTGAACTAGTTTCAAGTACCATTGTAACAAGGTTGTCTGTTTGCGGGGGGAAAAAAATATTGAGTAATGACCAAACCTAAGGTCATGTGCATGGATTCATCAAAGCACTTCCAATGCTCGTATTAAAGAAATCTCCTCACTCATGTTTTTCTGTGCATGAAAATCAATTAATTCAATTTCATCAGAAAGGCCAGTTCACAGCCGTAGTTTTAGCAAATGAAAGAATTGGACTCTCAGCAATCCAATCTCTTGTGCATTAACCTTTTAGTGGGAGCTAAGAGTGAGGTGTTGAATAAAAAGCTATTGATTCTTCAGTAGAAAGGCTAATGTCATTAAGCAAGGGAAAATAAGAATACATGTTTAGGTAGGGAGAGGCGATTTGTCTCCACCACCTGCAACATCATGACGTGACATGTAGGTTTATGGGGATACATTATTCCATCCCAGCATTGTGTCTATCTTAGAGGTGAGACAAACATATTGAATGCATTTATTTCACATCTAATATATTTCCTACATGATGCTTAAATGTCAGCTTCCTAAAGTTGCTTTGATCTCAAGATAAAGTTAGATGTTATATATAATTGTTTATGTTGTTTTCATGTTTGCAGAGTGAGAGTACAAGCAACACTTTCACATTCTGAGGAGAAATCTGTGTGGTCAGGTACCAAGTTAGGTTCCATCATTAATTTTAAATATTATAGTATATTTTCTTAATGGCTCCTGGTCGCAAAGGTCTGCACAACCTAAAACAACTTACTAAATTACTGTATGTGCAGTAGGGTTGGGCCGATAGACAATTCCATTATAAAGTCACCTAAAAGACTGAGAACTCATCTTTTTTCCGTATATATTTCCTCCCGCGATCCATTATCACGGCAGCAGGTGAGCCGCACACTTATTAATGACGAAGCCTATCAAACAACTGAAACTAACTTCTTCACTCTGTGTGTCCCTGCTGCTTTACCTGGTACGTGCATAAAATATCCACCGCGACTTGTGACGTAAGTTAATAGTCTACCTTTTTTTTTTTTACCGAGTGAAGTCTGCACGAGAACACATGCAAGATGACTGCTGCCTCCCGCGTGTTTCATTGTAGACCTGTCCGATGGAAATTTTGCAGACATCGTCCAACCCTAATGTGCAGACTACACATGTGTGAACACGCTCGCCTTTGGAAACACCCAATGTAGCATAAGCAGAACTACATGTGCGTCTGCTCTCCACATTTCCATTCACATCTATTTTAGTATATCCAGCCATTTAGTCTTGAGCTGCCATAGCCTCAACCACAGACCCTTTCATTCGTTTGAAAGGAGCCAGTCTGTCAGTGCAGTGAGGGTGCCAACCCAATAGGCTCCAGCAAAATGACAGGGTCACCCTGCAAAAACGTTTAGTGTTGGCCAATCAAATACTCCAAAGCACACATTCCTGGTGGATTGCTTTGTAATGCTGTAATTCTATGGTTTACCTCCTGATCATCAGAGTTTCATACTTTCCAGTGTTGTAATACTTTCTGAGTATTACAATTCGCTGTGCAGTGGTTTGGCATCTAATAAATGCATTAACCGGTTACTTAAACTGTACTTCTTGCATCATATTTAATTTCCTCACTGGAACCTTAAATAGCACGCTTCCACCCATGCAGCCCCCTTGTGGTTTTAATTTCAGTCTGAATCCCCCTAAAATGCATGTATCAGTACTATTTCTGGTGGGTATTTCATAAGCATCAGTCATAATGTTTTTTTTCCCACCTTAATCTTCAAATGATTATGGGAAAAAAAAAAACTTGTGGTGTTTTTATGTACTTATTACTATGTGCACTTTTACTGGTGAGAGCTGTGAAGTAAAGCAGTCCTCGCTGACTTGATCAGTGTTTGTGTTAGAGATTCTGAAACCATGGTCTTCTATGTACAGTCCACACCCTGTCTTTTTCCTCTGGCCTCTTTATGATGAATGATTTTCAGTCTGACTGGCATTTCCTTTTGCAAAATAGTTTCCGATATTACATCCATCAGTATTTTTTGTAGCCTTTTTTCTCATTTTGGGGGGGAAAGTAATGGATTTGGGCATAAAAAATGTAATGTGATGTCATTGACCCTCTACTAGCAGGCAAAGAGCTGTTGGAAGGTAAATAATGTAATGGGCTACTTAAGCTGTCAGAGATGACAGTCCATTTAGATATATGGCTGTGTCATTGTCCCAGAGAGGTGTGTGTGAGCAGTGCCCCTGATCGCTGTGTGTTGCTGCTGGGGGAGATCTACCGCTGGATGTCAAGTCTTTGTGACGTTGAGGCCACACAGTGACACAGAAGATTTAGAGTGATGCTGATGGATGGGAGACACAGAATGACAGACTGAAGTTTAAAAGTGAACTCATTAGCTCACAAACAGGGTGTCTGCAGGCATGTAGGGGAGGAGAAAGGTTAACGACTCATTCAGCCTGGAAGGAGCAGCTGCATGCTTCTGCAGTACTGTACACAGTATATGTGTTTTAACTCTCAAAGAGAAAAGTGATTGAAATGCATAACAAGCTGCAAAGGGGGCCCGCCTCTCCTTATTCAAGTGGGATTCCTCTGCTTCAGTCAGAACACAACAGTCAACTTGTTTCTGCCGCTGCTCTGGGAAGGATAAAGACTACACATTGCCTGTGTGTCTGTCATGAACAATATATTCTTGCATAGGTACATTGAACATTTTTGAGTATTTACAGAAGTGCCATATACAGTAGGGCTGCATGTAATGATTATTTTCATTATCAATTGATCTGAAGATTATTTCCAAATTCATTGTTTGCGCTGTAAAATGTCAGAAAATTGCTTGTTTTGTCCAACAAAAACCCAAAGGGCTACAATTATTATTGAATTTTTGTTAGATTGTTTCAGGTATACAATAGATCAGATGTGTTATTGGTAGGTAATAATACTGCTATATTAACTTAATCATACCAGGTTTTTTGTGTTCCAGGTAAAAGTGGGGATCTCGAGCCTCTTCCTCCATTTACAATAATCACCAAATAGCGAAATTAAATATGGGTTCATCCTTTTTTCTTTTGTCACTCAGATTTTATTGGATCTTTTTGACAGAAAACAGAAGCAACAGCACAGTACATCAAAACATTGTTGCCAAGTAGCATTGTAACATTCATGACATTCATATATCAAACATCATATTCAGAATTAAAGAACGGGGGGTTATACAGTGCTACTTAAAGTTGTAACATGTTTGCTAGAGTATACAGCAAAAACAAAACAAATTACTTTTCGAAGGTAGGGATGACGAGGTGCAACAATCGCCAGCCACATCTCTTCCCACAAATATCTTCTCCAGTTTGACCATCTTGTGATTTATGTCATTTCTCAGTGTCAGGAGCAAAGTTGGTCTTCCCATCTCACGGATCTCTTTCAAGCCAATTTCTATTGTAGGTGGATCCATCTGTAAACATTTATAAGAGAATGTTTTTTTTGTTTGTTTTGTTTTTTTACCACTACAGTCATTATTTTCAGGAGATATGTAATTTCCTCTTTCAGCTGTACATGTGTCACACAAATAAAATGTCATACGTATGTAAAAGCAATCAGTCTCCCAAGAATCCATCTCCCATGATTTCCCAAATACAACCCCAAAATAATAGTATCTTTGAGCAGCTCCAAAAATGTGGTGGTGATTAGCCTCGTCATCCCCTCATTTTCTCCAACAGTTATGGTTTACAGATGTTAGATATGTGTGAAAAAACGGTTCTTCGAACAGAATGCATAGAGACAGAGGTAGAGAAAAAAACGTTTCACACATGTTCTCTCCATTGCTGATTGGATATTTTATCATTTAATAATTTCTCCCATCTCTTCTTGGTATTGGATGTGGTATCTCCCCTACCTATTGCAATTCCTAGGTATAGTTTAGAAACGACTGATTTAGAATTATATTCATTATATTCTGTGATTGTGTAATTTTTCCAAATCTCTTTTTAAAAAATTGCTAAAAACTTTCTAAAAAAAGAAAAAAAAAGACCAAATTGTATTTTTCTCTTAGAAAGCTTTATAATGAGTTCTTCTCCATTATGTGTTCATTCTTTTTTTTTTTTTTTTTTATCCCTTTAAAAATGTTTCACTTCCCATCATTTTTAACTGTGCTCTCTTGCTCCCTGTCACTCCTCTGTACGCTGCTGTGGTCAGGGATTTAGTGCCACTTCACCCCATCTTGCAAAGCCTACAAACACGTGAGATCTAAATTATTCACAATGCCAGAAGGCACTCTGCTCTGCTCTGTCTGTAGACTCATGATAAATCCAATGGCTAAACATCAAGAAATCTGAAAAGATTCTAATATGAAACAGAAGTCCTTGTTTTCTGTATGTACAAAGCAATCAGGGCTGGGTTGTTATGCACAGCAACAGTGTATAGGGAAAATAAAAAAATTTGCCATTAGATGAGTTTTTCTCTTCATCCTTCAGCCTTTGGGACATAGCTGCCCAAGGAAAACCAAATAAGTTGTCTACCAGGAATGTTTTTCATTAATATTATCACATCCATTTTTTGTTTATTATCCCTGCAACTTTGATAAATTGGTTTATAATCAGGACGTGGCCTGCAGACTAGAGAAACTGGCAGTGTTGTATGTACCTGAAAAGAATTGAAGGGTTTACATCTCACTCAAGTAAATCTTACAAATGTGGTGAAGCATAAATACGTTTTCTGTAACCTCCACAGTGCTTACAAAAAGTATTCATTTATGTTTACTCGTTTAGCTGATGTTTATATCCAAACCGACTTACAACTGCAATATACTGTATGTCAGAGGTCACATGCCTCTGGAGCTGCTAGGGGTTAAGTGTCTTGCTCAAGGACACATTGGGATATGTGTTGCAGTGCACCATAAGCATGCATCTTAACCACTGCACCGTTTCCACCCGCCTCTAAATTTACTATACAGAGATCTGTTTGACCAACACAAATTAGACCCTTTTAATGTCCATGTCAAAAAAGCAGCTGTTCCGATGTGAGAATTTGCTGCTTTTGCTGGTCTTACATTTATTCATTAGGTGACTCCTTTATCCAAAGTGTCTTACAATTGCTATATATGTCAGAGGTGGCACGCCTCTGGATCATCTAGGTGTTAAGTGTCTTGCTGTGAGTGTCTCACAGTGGATTCGAACCTGGATTTCTCACACCAAGGCATGCTCCACCACCACCCCTTACATTATAGTAAATTGAATATTGCTGTGTTTTGATCTATTGGTCATACAAACAAAGACATTTATGAAGTCCACCTGGGATCTAGAAAATAGTGAAGAAATATCAGTCACAATATCCTGAATAAAATGTATTTTATTTCATACAGGATTTATTGAGAAAATAACAGGTGAGTCACTAATAAGGAAATAAGAATATTTAGAATCCACTTCAGATCTACTATGTCTTATTTGTCTTTAATCCAAGTATTATCACTTCCTTGAGCACTTCCTGTTTGTGTATTTTGTCTATTTTATTTTTTTGTGAATATTCAAATTGCTGACTTGCTTTTGTTGAATATGAAGGCATTTAAAAACAAATGGAGAGAAAGTCAATTCAAAGTCTCAAGTGCTCTAATTGCTTATCTTTAAAAGAGGGCTGTATTCTATGCAGCAGTTCCTCCATATCTCAACTGTCCTACTCCTCTTGTTTTATTGAAATAAAATGTGCCATTTCCTCTCTAACAGAGAAGGCTGGCCCAAGATTTAAGGGCTCAATTATAAATGTAAAGGCTGTTGAAAGGTTTTATCTACAGTGTTTTTCATAAAGCCACCGGCGATTGTCAGATTTCTACATGTCTGAGATGGCCCCAAAACACAGAGGAATAACCGCGGTCTCGAATAACCTGATGAATTATTTATATTCTAGTCTAGGTGGGCGAGATTTGTTTCTACTATAAATGAAGCAAAGTTTGGTTTCTGGTGTTTTTTGAACTCATTTAATATGATTGTGTTGGGAGCTTGTCGGGCCCACATTGCAATACTAATTGGAGATGGACATATTGATAGGATTTAACATCAGAAGGACCTAAACAAGGAGAGTACTGTTTTGGACACCTACTGTTAATTTTTATGCCTACTTTTCTTTTTCCTTGTTGTTTTCTGTGATCTTTCACATCAGTTACCTCGGTGCGAAGCTGTAGGAATCATTCTGTTTTTACCCAGTGCAATGCCCAAAGCAGCGTGTTTATCACAGAGACCCTGCGGCTCTTCTCCTCTGCTATCGACACCTCTCCCTCCATACATCCCTCTCCTCCTCTGTCCTTCTGTCTTTTCTCTCAGCTTCCAGCCGGGTTAACTGATCCACACCAGATGCCTCTCACCGCCTGACACCAGTGCTCTAAAGCAATGTGCTGAACATCTCTTCTGCCTCCCCTCTGCTTCTTCATACTGCCACCTTTTTTTCCCAACACCCTCATTTCACATGGCTCTGTGAGAGGCCACTGCACGAGTAATGGTGCAGAAAAGATCAGATGACTTCTGTTTAACCCTTTTTAAACCATCCTAATTTATATGACTGCGTATGTTTGCGTCAGGTGTCTAGGTGTCAGTAGTGGTGCTGCTACTAATGATTTTTTTTTTTATGTCGGAAGATTCTCAGTCATCCAGACCATAGTTATCTAAGATGGGTTAAAATCAAGGGAAAATGTACATAGATGTGTAAATGTACGTAGTTGTTTTGCCTCTCATCTTCATCTTCAGCGTCTTCAGTTCTGCCTGAGTGGAAGAGAGTCCCAGCTATTTAACCTCTGTGGGGTCGTTATCAAGGTGATGGATACAGCTTGGTTTGTTAGTACACCTGGCTGTTGTCACGACAGTCGTTATGGTCACATGAGGCCAAGTCTGAATGACAACAACTCTGCAAATGATGGTTCTCACACTGGACAAGCTTAAGTCAAATGTTTTGGATTTTTTGTTTTAAAAATGACTGATTTTCAAAATCAAATTTTCTGTTAATCAACATCACATCAAATCCACATTATATTTCAAACACCTAAAGTACAATTACACTGGCACATGTGTATCGGTCTTAGTTGTCTCAGGCCAAATGCTAATCAGGCTTGGCCCTACAGTCCAGAGGGTTGTGGTAATGCATCTGAAGCTGTTTAATAACTAGCACATCTCCAGAAGAAGAATACATCTGTACTTAAGCAGTTTAGTTAAAATAATAACAGTTTAGCTACCATCAGCTAAAGACTTTCCATAAGCCAACAGAAAGATGGATTAATTGCACATTTAATGTAATTGTTTTGTTGTCTACATATACTGTTACTTGTGTCGTACCCTCTATAAGGCCTCACAACATAAAACATCCCAGAGAGGATACAGAAAGTGGGACTACATTTTGACAGACAGTACAAACTAGACTTTTTTATTATGTGAGCGCAAAGGCTCTAATCCACACGTGAGAGCTTCACTGTGGCTGACCATGTGCTCTGACTCCTTTTGAAGAAACACGTACAGCATGCAAGCGAAACTTTATTTATACGCCACATTGGTTGTCAAGGGAAATGCTGTGTGAATCAAAACTAGTAAAAAAAAACAAGTGTATAGACAAACTGTAGATGTTTATCTGTGTTTGTACCAAGGAGAGATTTGTGAAAGATGGATTACTTGTTTGGGACATTGGCATGGTGGCCAGTAACCTTTTCTTTAAAGCTATGATCTTATTCTTAGTTGTGTTTTTAAGGCTATAGTCAGTCTGAGGTTTATCAGCTGCTGGCTGAAGGTCTCCCTCTTAAGTCTCCCTTCTGTTATTTATTGAAAAAAGCAATTTGTAGCAGTCAAATATGATTTTCAAAGTTTAAATACTGCTTGAAAAAGTGGTGGAACATGTTTGTAGGCTCTACAAATTGCTCTGGTTCTAAACTTTGAATATATATTAGACCTAATGATTATTTCCATCATCAGTTAATTTGTTGATCATTTTCTCAATTTTGTCAATTTTATGAAAGAACCCTAGTTGATGTCTTCAAATGTCTTTTGTCAGTCTAAATCAAAAGAGACTCCACTTAAGGATCAAATATACTCAAGTATCATATAAATGTAAAAAAACACATTCGACAAGGTGGAACCAGTGAAGTTTTGGCTTTTTTGCTTAAAGATTATTTACAATATAGATTCATTTTCTGTGGCTTGATTAATCTGTGTGTGTGTGTGTGTGTGTGTGTGTGTCTCTTTCGGTTTATTTTTATTTTCTCATTTTCCATTCCTTTTGAATCCTCTACCGGATTTCATTCATAGTCACACCTTTTCTTACTCAAAGTCATTTTCTAAAGGGCACCGATCTCACTGCCCTGTGGCGACAGGTGCCAAGGTAAACTCAAAATTGCATCATACAGGTACCTTTTGTCTGCAGCTTGAGAAGCCTGATGGATCAGAAGAAAGACTCTCTAGTTCTACTAAAATTCTGCATGTCTCTCTTTCTCTGTCACTCTGAGTCTCGAAGACATGTAAGAAGGGCAAATATACGCTGTTCTGCCAATGTCTAATTAAGCCCTTCTCTAACAAAGACTTATGCTGCTCCGGTTCTGGCTTCTGCTTTCGTCTTTCTTTCATAAGTATCTCCCTCTTTCTCCCCTAGTTCTTGTCTGAGCGAAGATGCCTCATGCGTGGGTGGAAGAGCAACATGACAGTGTTTCAACTTCATAAGGTCCTCTTTACCTAATTATACTACTTTGTATACTGTGAACTCGACCTGTTATGTACATATTGGAAACAGAACTTACATGTTCTGATGGAAAATGGATGATCTAATTATCACAGCCTACAGAGATGTGTTTGGACATAAAGTAGAATAATAGAGAAGTCAATAAGGACACAGGAGCTATGGGAAATCTGGGCTGGCATTAGTTAAAGTAAGTATGACAGTTAAAAATGACACAACCCAAATGGAGCATGTTGATGAAATGGAGCATGTTGATGAAATATGTTGAATGCCTTATTTATCACAGCAGTATTTTTTTAATAGACATGCTAATTAAATTGATCGAATGAGAAATGCAGATGGTTGCTGATCTGACTAGTTTCATAGACTGTATATTGGGAACAAGTCTCTGCTTTTTGAAGTGTCAGTTCTTATATATTGCGAATGCTATTGGGCATTCTAGTATGATGATTTTTGTATCAAAACAACAGTGGCTTTGTTAACAGACTTTTGATGTTACCCTGCGGGGCTTGACATCTCCCTCAGGTGTTTGTATTGTATAAGGAGGGCTAATGGGTTTAATCTAAAGTCAGTACGCCAGATGATTAGGGTTGTTAAATTCCAAAGTTTGTTGTAATGGCATTGACCGGAACAGTGTTTGAGCCATTTGTCAAAGCCACTGGGAGGAAAGCTAAGGTTTAACAACTTTATACTCCCTCATCTATCCACCCCCGCCGTTTTACTTTGGGTCTTGTTTTGCTTTCAGACAAAAGTCTTCTCTCCTCTCTTTTGCCAAATTGAATATACTTGTTACCTGCACCATGGCTATGCCATGAGCTGGGGTAATTGGAGCCTATGATGCGGGCACGATGCAGCTGGTTTTCCCCCGTGTTGCTTATATATATATATATATATATATTCTGGAGAGCAGAAACCATTAAAGCAATTAGTCAATCAACAGAAAAGTAATTGACAATTTTCTGGTTTGCTGCTTTATTTGTTTTCTATGATAGTAATTTTAATGTCTATTGGCTTTTAACTGTTTGTTGGACAAAAGAAACAATTTGTGCTAATAAAAACAACTTGCATTATGGGAAATTGTTACTGCCATTTGTCACTATGTTCTGATATCTTATAGTCATAATTAAACAATTAATGGAGAAGTCCCTTTTACAATGGAGACCTGACCATAGTATAGTTGCAGACACACCAAAGCAACAGCAGCCAATGATTAAATGTTGACTGAAACGGTCAGTAATACTAACAGAAGCTAAGAACAGAGACAATTTAACTAAGGAGACAAATATACTTTGCAAGAGATATCAAATTCATTTTAAATTCCTTTTGTAGACTATTCCAAGTGGCTGGAGCAAAATACATGAAGGCTTTCTATCTCACCCCTGTTGACGTGTGGTATAGACAGCAGGCTTGTGATCTGAAATAATGATGACAAGATGAACTCTGTGAAATCAGTTTTCAGAGATTTGATAGAAGTTTGCCCAGAATGGCTTTTAGAGAATAAACAAGTAAACAAACATTAAAAAAAACAATACAATGAGTCAGTCAGCATATACACAGAGATGCTTGACCGCAAATGTTGAGCCCTGACGGGACATTCTGGCTCAATACACAGAGATGTGGTTGGCCTGGCTCCCACTTAAAGCCATTATATAGGGGGTCAGCAATTAACTCTTGCTTCAAATGTGCAGTGGAAATGTGTACAGCCACAGTGAACCACGCAGGAAAAAAAAATCTTTGCTGTGGTGGTGTTCCTATTTCAAGCCAGTTGAGAGACCCTCTATGTTGCTGTCACTGCAAGTATCTCTCATGACTCTAGTCAGCCATACCGCCATTAGAGAAAAGATGAACCATTGAAATAACTGCAATGACCTCCATTCTGAAAGCTTTACTAGAGAAAGCACCAGACCATGATTCATTGAATGCTCTGTGACTCTGTGGAGGTCACTGTCTGCTGGAATCTTGGATATGGTTAGACCATAATGTTATGTGTCTCCATTAAGTTTCATGACCAGTGATGCAATTCATGATGATGTGACAGAAATGTCCCTGTCTATACTCACTGCCATTGGAGACAGTAAAAAGCATCAATTCTTGCACCCTGTCTCTGTTTTCTTGCCACTCTTTAAGTAGTATTTATCATGTTGGTAAGATTTTGAATTTCATAACAGTTCCAGCCTAAATATCTATTCTACAGAGAAATGGTAAATGGTCTGTACTTGTTTAGCGCCTTTCTAGTCTTCTGACCATGGCAGATGCTAAGGAGATACTGACTGTTCACCAGAAACTTTTTGCAGAACACGCCAATGGAACAAAAGTATCTTGTTCAAGGACACTTCTGACATGCAGCCTGGAGGACAAATAATACAAAACAACTTATTCAATATTAAGACTAGGGCTGTGCGATGTGGCAAAAAAATCATATCCCGATATAGGTCATTTCATATCCCTATAACGATACATATCCCGATTAGAACCTTTTTTGTTAATTCAATGAAATATGGCATTTCCCACTGGAACTCTGGATATTTCTCTGCATTAAAGTAAGTGAGAACTTAGAAGGGAGAAATCCAACACCATGACATACACAACTCTCCTGGTACTACAGCACATCACAACAACAGCATGTCTTGGCGAACTAGAAAGTAAGCGGGATGTCCATGGGCAAGTCATTTAATGTTACCTAATTGACACACACATCATGGCTGGAACTGCTGAATAATGTTGTGTGGCTTGTCTGTTATATTTAATGCAATTTCTTCTCCACAACACCGGCAAGTGTGGAAGAAGGGACCGCGGTGAAGTTAGTTTCAAGTTGGGTATTTGTTTTTGTTTTGACATTCAATAGATGTTGAATTCCAAAGTAAAGCTAACTTCACTGCGGTGCATTGGACTGTTCCCTTAACAAAATATTACGGTAAAGTGTGGAATTTGTGACACAATGATATAAACGATAGAGTGTAATTGTAAACGATGGACGTTTTTCTACTGTCAAACGTCAGCCCTAATTAAGACACATGAGACAATATTAAGACAAATGAGGTAAAAACTGTATATCTTTGGGTTTTGGACTGTTGGTTGAACAGAAGAAGACATTTTAGATTAGATAAGAAGTTGTGATGTCCTAAATTGAATCCATTAATACGATAAGAAAAAAACAGTGTGTCCCATGTAATAGTAAAACCGGGAAAAATAAGCTCAGTCTGTGAGTCTGGTCTTAATCAAGACCAAAAAATCTGATCAGTAGCCTACTATATAAATACATAAAATTACAGAAACAATGTTAAAGTCTTCAGGGTATCTAAAAAAGATGCAGAAGCATGTCATTGATTCTTCAGTGGAGATTGGTGACTCTATAAGCGGAAATAGTGCATTCTACCTACACCCACGTCAAGAAGCTGTGAAAAGGCGAACGTAATCTTTCTCTTGCTCTGTAATCAATCTGAGAAGCCTGTCTTATAAAGAACCAAATGCGTTGTCTTTCATTTAGTTTTTAATAATGTGTCTAAGCTGAGGCCAGGTGAATAATGAAAGAGTTTTGTAGGTTTCTAGACCTCAGCTGTCAAAAACGTACTACAATATTACAGTTTTCAGGAAGTGTGAAGGCTTGCTCTTTGGACCCGCTGCCGTACCTTCAGCCCTTCTTGTCACAACATTGCCCGGGCAGTTGTTACTGTGACAGTAGACTCGCAGAAAGCTGCCTGGATGAAGAGGCGTGGCCAGATAAGAGCGCTAGCAAGTTCACAGAGCTGTTGACATTTCCTCACAGCAACTCCCCTGGTCCTAATTTGCGTCTGCTGATAAGATTCCCATGTTGTAATTGGCAGCTGCTGATAAGATGCTGTCAGCTGCTCCAGTAGTCGGCAGCATGGTGAGATGACAACAGCTCAGGAGTTGGTGGGCGGACAGGGCTAAATCCAAGGCTTGAACCTTGTTTTCCAGAAATACTGTTCCAGTCAGGGGTTGGCATACTGGACCTGGAAAATACTGCTCAAAAACCCTTTAAAATTTTCTCAACTGGTTTATTACTATGAATGATGGAGTCCCACATGAACATGCTTATTTTATTTATTTTTTGCCAACAGTGTCTGTTATTTTAAATGAGATTTCTTTCTGTGCTGTTTTTCTGTCTTTAGCACTATGAATCAAAATATGATACCACAGTGGGACAAACTGTTGGTGGGATGTTAACCTACGATGCCAGACCACTCTCATTAAAATCTGATGAAACCACACCCACATTAAATCCTTGATGTAATAACAACTGAGAATGTTTTTAACACACATTTTAACTGCAATTGTTGTAAATTTCAAATTTTATTCAAAGCAGATTTTTATGGCCACTTGGGGCAGCATAAACAAATCGATAACAGCATTGACATCAACTTTTTAAGTTAACTTGTTAGCAAACAGTTGCTTATTTACACATTGAACAGTTCCAGAGCAACTTTATCACCTATTTGGAGTCCTGTTTCTGGTTACTTGATGAATGAAAGTCTGATTCACTCTCTTTTAGCTCTGTTTTCGGTCTGTACCAACTCCTGAGGTAAATATCTGGCTTTAAAGCCCTTAATTGCTCCATTATGTTCACCATCTAGTCTCTAACGGTGTCTGTTTGGTGCTGAGCAGCTAAACAATGAACTGGAACTTACTATAAAGACCTGTTAAGCAGAAGGGAGCTGCAGATTCGGATGAGAATTCTCTGTAGGTTCATCACTACGAGTGAACCGTGTCAAATTGTTTTCACATAGTTGTTTGATTTTGTTATTATAAAAATATCCATTCTGTTGTGGCCCATACATAAAACATAAGGTATATGCTATGATAGACCCATTCTTTCATTAACTATCTATAGTGTCTTCTATCCAGTTCCTGGGGGCACTGGGCTAGTCATGTCACAAAGATTAATTTTTCTGCTGTACCCCATTTCTGTACTCAATAATATATAGCTGACTCTGCTAAATCCAGTCCAATTTCTGTTGAAATTTCAGGGTGTTTGGTCATGTTTCAGGCCATACTCATAGATTTAGCAGATGTTTTTGCTGGCAGAAGTACCCGGGAGTCTCTTAGGCTTGAGCTGGAACTGCTGATAAAGAGATTTTTGGTCCTATTGTGTCCTTAGCCTAGATCTCTGTGTAATTAATACACTTTTAAACCCCTACTTCCCTTCTAACCTAACTTCTTGTCTGTCCTCCTCCAACTGCAGACCAGGATTCCTTATTGTCTGTATCATACACAAGAGCATACAGGCATATTTTTGATTGATTCTGAGTAAGTAATCATGCTTCTGTTTTTAGTTATTGGAATAAACAAAGTTTTGCCTGGCGGACAAACGACTACGTGTTATATCTTGCTACAGTGCAGAGGGTATGTGGGCGTGTGTTTGAGTACTAACTGTGGATGATGGCGTGTGTCTCAGGACAGATAGAACCATGTGTTCCCAGGAGACTGCGTGTGCAGGCCTTTCCAGGAGCATGTTTAAAACTATACATTTAATCTTTACTATAGTTCGTTCATAGCATATCTCTCAGGAACAATTGTACAGTAGAAACTGCTTAGTGATCATGGTTATAGTAACCAACTGCTTTTATGGATCAAAAAGCTTGGTTCCCTTACAGTAATTAAGTAGTCCGCTTAGTGTTCCTTTTGGGTCTTTTCATACATGACAACATATGCAAAATAATCTTAATATTTTATAAATCTGTTTATTTTTGAAATCTGCTACCAGTTCCTCACTGAAAGCATACAGTTTATTTTCAGGCCTGTTTAAAAATGTAGAAATGCTCTGAAACCACTGCCAAGCTGTGGCTCTGTAGCCTATTTGCACTACTTACAAGACTGTATTTGTAAACCGAACAATACTGTTTTAGGCTATACCCTAATTGTAATTTGAACTACAGTAAGCTATATTTTTATACAGAGTACTGTATTACTATAGTATAGTGCATTTCAATTATACCTAGTACAGCTATTATGTTTATAACAATTATGTTGTTGTACCTTTTTGTTTTGTCTCTTGAGACCCCAGCTAATGAGAAGAGAAAACAAGAGTTGTTTAAAACTTTCACGTTCATTCTTGACCTTGGGAATAACAATTGTGGTGTTTTGGTAGAACTTCTTAAAGTTGTGCTCTAAAGATAAAGGGTACATGAGTGGCATGTGAAGTCTTTGTTGGAAAGGTTTTTTAAATCCACCCATTGAACATATCTATTTTAAGTGACTTAAGGTGATGAAGAAAGATTATGTTTCCCAATTAAAATATATAAAACCAACAGAGCTTTCAAGGTTATTCTGGAGGCTGAATTGTGGGGGGGGGACAGTGTCTGTCAGAGACTTGTAATTGTTTTACAGTTTGCTTCTCCAGCTGTTGATTAACCATGACCATCAAAGATGTTTCCTCTCCAAGCATGGCATAAAATAACAAGATATGAGCACTGTTATTCCATTTACCACAACAAAGAATGACAGTCCCACAGCTCTTTTTCTGAGGCCCTGGTCTCTTATTCTAGACAGTTTAAACTTCAAAGGAGAGGGAAAACAGATTTGAAGAAGCTCTTCAGCTTGTTTTTTCTGTTAGAGGGTGTCAAGATGTCCTTCAGGCATCAATAGTCACATTCACTTTGTGTCTCTTGTACTGAACAAGGGTTTTGCAGTGTAGTGACTACTTGTTAAACAGCAAACTCCTACAAGGCTGCAAACTGGACACAGGCTGTCGGGATAATATAGAGTCCTGAAAACACAGAAGAGCTTACACTGTAGAGCTCATATATTCTCTGATCTAACTGCAAGGTTCAAGAATTCTGTTTTTTAATTGTAAAGCACGATTTTGTGTTTCAGTATTCACCATTTTAAAGTGCATAATCTCAGAAGGCCATGTTAGTAGTAGTAGTTTGCTTGGGTTCTCCATTTTCTGTCTGTGCCATCATATTTGTCTTAACCTTCAGTCATCTGATGGTGAAGGTGGTCTTCATCTGGCCGGTATGGTATGTTCTCAGATTTCTTTAGAGAGATGATGTACTACATAAATATGTCTTCAGTTAGGATATGCTCTACTTTTCTCTTCCACATCCTCTGGGAAAACAGTGGACGACATAAGGACTGATGGACGCTGAGGTGGAAATTAATCAGGACCTCAAAACTTCACACTTGGCCACTCTTGAGATTTGTCTGTTAATCATCTGGGAAAAGGGGTTTTGGTTTGTCTATGACACTTCCTTACTCCTTTAGACAGCCTTATAGCCCTAAAAGCTGGGGATTTGGCTTCAAGCTGCTGTTCCATAACAGTAAACAAAAAGTCTTGCTTATTGCTCGTCAGTGTATTGAAGACAAATCAAGACTTTGGTTGGGGAAGAAGATAAATGAGAAGGTAAATTACCTTACACAAACACAAAATACAACACAAATAATAAGCTATTAACATACTTGGACTTCTTTTGTTTTGAGAGCTGTTACACAATTATTAAAAGGAAATTGAAGGGCAGTGAAAGGCAAACACAAGAAAAGAAGAGAAAGTGAGTGAAATAAGGGTCTCACCAAGTTGTGATGCAGCTTATTGTGTTGATTACAGCAATTTTTCAGGTTTGATTTTCAAATTAATCATTTTGTATTTTAAACCTTTTTTCTTTTCTTTTTTTTAAAATTAAACCAGTTTAGGTAATGGAGGTTAAAATGGATAAAAGCTGTACTAAGAAGTACAGTTTAGTTCAAATCCGAACACTGAGACAGAGGTATCAAACTTCACATCAGTGGGCTAAACAATAAATCTAAGAATACCAATGTCATGTCCCTTCTGTAAGTTGTTTTGGAGAGCACTAACCTCTGCAGCACAGAGCACAGAAGGATTTTTGGAAGATGGGTTGTGTGCTTGACATAACATGTGGGATCAATTATATTGCACAGCTGTTCAGTTTTCCATCTGATGTAACTGGCTTTGTACAATAGACTATAGTACAGTCTGGATGCGATGCATTGTTTTCGCCCTGAATCTGGAGGCTTTCTTTTTAGTCTGCTCTTCCAAGTCGCAATCTGAACCAACCTCAGTTGGCAAGCAAAGCTTTCTGAATTTTCATTGATCCCTCTGCCATAGGGTTTGATCATTAGAGTCAGTTTCAGATATATTATGGGGGGACTGCGTCAACTGAAAAAACACCAAGACGACGTGGTGGTGGTGGTGGTAGTAGTAGTAGTAGTAGTAGTCGTCGTAGTCTCTTGTAGTTATTAGATAGGGAAACTATAAATAAATATATTGACAGAGAGATGTACTATATATATATATATATGCTTACTGCCGTCGTATGATCTCAGGCCGACATCGGTGAGACTTGTTTGTGGCTATTTGACGGTTGATTGTGATTTACTGGTTTGCAAACAACAGTGGAAAAGAGAGCAGTCGTAAAAAAACAGCCGACACACTCGATTTAAATCCATTAGCCTCTACTCGCCCATTCAGAAATTCACTGCAAGGCAAGACCCACCCCAAAGTACCGGTACTTTAGGGTCCTAGTTGCAGGGTATAGTTCCTTTGGTCCAAGTCTGAGATTTAAAAAAATAAATAAAAAATTTAATTGGGAGGCAGTCCAGCATAAAAACATTAACTTGAAAGTGCAGAGACAATATTTCACACATTATATACCAACATACCATTTGTGCATTTATTTAAAGGGTGTGTCTATTGACACGCTGAGAGAGCATGATATGCATCAGGGAAACCTGTCATTCCTCAGGAAAACTCTGCAGGTTAAATATCAGTCAAATAGGCTGTAGAATTCAATCAAGACAGAGGGAGACTTGATTTGCACAAGTAGCATAAATGTCTGTTCCCCATTAAGTGGACCATGAGCTGCTCTTGTGAAATGAGTCTGAATCTACTGAGATAGTGGGAGAGAAACACTGACTGGAATCCTTTATAGCTGCCTGTTTTTTTTTTTTCATGTCTGCCAATATTTAACCTAGAAACTGAAATGAACTCATTAATGGGTCCATCCAGTCTCCATTGGTCTGTCTGCGAACCACTGAATCTGTCTGAAAGTGGCAAGACGCTGTGTTATTGAAGGTTTTCTCTGTGTTATGAATTAAGTCTCTGTTGAATTATTCTGTTTTTGTTGGGCAACCTTCTTCTTACCTTATGCATTTCACTTACCTTTGATGTTAACTTTAGATGTACCTCTACTTGTTGCATCTCTGATAAACTCCTGTTTAGCCTGTTGGGTATTTTGCTATGGCTAAGAATAGTTTGATTTGATTGGTGCATGAGAGCTGAAAGTCATGCAAATTGCTTATATTCCGACATAATGCATTATGGATGAGAGAGAGTTAAATTAATATAGCATGTATATGAACCTAACTGTCGTATTTCATTAACCTCCATGTTTATCTAAATTCACTACCATGACATCCCTGGTTTAGAATTAAGGTTTGAAAGCACAATAGATTAGCTCATATGAAAGTTTAGCACCCCTGTGGAGCATATGTTTTTCTCCCTGCTGTCATACTGCTGTGGAAAAATGTGCTGCAGGAATTTTTACCAATTATTTCTTATGAAGGACTCAATTCCATTCCCGTTCTAATTAGACATGGTAAAAGTTGTAATCATTTTTAAATTGGTTACATCAAAGCAGAATTTGTCTACAGCAAATATGTTTAAAATGAATGTCTGACTGTATGTTTTATATATATATATATATATATATATATATATATATATTAGTATCTATTGAAAATGATCATGAATTTGGTTCACTTTCTGTCCAACGAAGGTTGAGGTCCCGGACAACCATGATGATCTGTACTTTGTCTGATTTCAGTGGGAAAACGGAACAAAACAAGAGAAAATATAAAAGAAATGGCTATAACTGATTTGAGTTCCAGCATCTCTGATGTGACCAGTGGCACCATTTAGGAGTAGGTGATCTGTGACTGCCCTCGTGGGTGTACGTTGCATTGCTCCCGGTCAACCATGATGATCTCCACCAAAACTGTTTAGCTTTTAAGCCACTGGACCCCAAACACAACAAAAATAGACACAGTCCAGGCCATACTGTTCAACAGGAACAGCATCAGGTTCCCCAACAACACCTTATAAAAATAGTAAACATCTGTCTTTCTGGACCTTTTTCGATTAGAGGCCACTCAACAGTCCTGCTTACACAGTCACGTCAAACTTCTATTGCCATTAGCAGATTTTTGCATAAAACTAATAAAGCTTTAAATCCAAAACTTGAACATTACACTTCATTTACTTTATATTTGTTTAAAGTAATTGAATGTGATATATTGCAAATGCACTGTAAACAGAACAAAGAAAATGAAGACGCAAGTCCAGAGCATAAAGAGGAGGTAAAGCTAGTGCAACGTGTACAGTTTTAAAAATAAACACTCACTTTACTATAATAGAAAAATGTGCGAATATAGAAATGCCCCGATCGATCAGCTTGTGACCGGAATGCGCTGATTTCCAGATTTAATCGACCATGACTGGTGACCAGTGCCGATCAGTGTCACATATCCAATTCTGTGCTGGTCATGTGCACAGCCGCACAGACACACATGCTAAAACATGTGGTCAGCATGGCTGAAGAAGACACACCATTTATAATACCGACCAAAATAAGCTGTTTACCCACACAGACTTAACTTGGGCTGCCACCGAGGTATGTTAACGGTCGCATAGTAGGCTATATTTGGTGTCCCATTTTAGCATTTTGCAGACAAACACAAACAGAGAGATGCTATCTGGTATTACGTTAGAAGATGTGGACACAGGGGATTTTTTAACAATCATGGACCAGGTGTAGCAATAATGAGCACACCTGTAGGTGCCGATGTCATTCAGTACCATGGTGGTCTTGATCATTTTGCTAGGCTCTGTCATTAACAACAAGCCTCCTCCACATGCAGCTCATGTGAAAATGGTATTTGTGGGGGAACTTTATTAAACTGCTAATGAATAAATTCAACAGATAAGACTGATACAGGGAGAGAGAAACAGAAAAATACAGGTGTAGGTTTGTATGTCTGAAGAGAAAGGCAAGGTGAGCAGATTAATGCACTTTATGAGTAAACACTAAAATAAGGTAGAGAATTAAGTAGAATTAAAATGGTGAGATAAGATATAACCTACTAGAAATAGTGTAATGTATTCTTTAAAAAATTCTCAGATAAAATATACAAATTTATCGCTACCACAGACACACTGTCATTCTGTGGGAAACACTGAGACATGTTATATTGCAGTTTATTTTCCTTTGGATTTATTTGGACAAAAAAAGCTCTGTCCAGCAGCCTAACCTCAGGCACTTTTTATTTTTGGAGAAAATGTCAGTTATTTAAAAGTCAGTGTTTTATTATTAACCACATACAATATTCTTTGCTTATGCTGGTAAAAGTGTAAAAGTTACAAAAATGTTTGTGTGCGCTGTCAATTGTAGTTCTTAGAAAGAAAATTGGAAACAGCAGGTCAGACCTTTGAAAAATTGTACATCTCTTGCTTTCTTTAAAAATTCTACGGAAGATAGGTAATATAACAACAGAAGTGTTAACGTGTATCCTTCAAAATTAAACTCCTATCATTAAAAATAAAAGTTCCTTCTAAATTGCAAGGGTTTTCTGCTTTCCTTTTGTCTTATATTGATAGTAAACTGAATATATTTGAGGTTTTGGACTGTTGGTTGGACAACACACATTAGGCTTAAGGAGATAGTAACAGTTACGTTTCTCTATTTCTTGACATTGTAAACAGAATTGATTCATTAACCACATGGTACCTGCCACCTATTTCCAGGAAAAACGCCTAAAATAACATACCCAAAATAAATCAGCAATATCTCCTCAACCATTAGGCCTAGATGCATAATTCTCATTTGAAAGTTCAGAAGCTAAGGAATATAAATCCATTGTACATTAACATTTTTCTTTTAACATTACAGATTACATGGAGATGCAATACAGAAAATATGACATTTTCATTCTCGCCTGGTTAAAAAAAGCTATATTTTAATGCAATAAACCATCAAAACCATCATAAGATAGATTATAATGTACCTGAATATCTTCTAATACACCTGGAATACAACTGTAACTGTAAATTTGATGAAAAGAAACTGATATACAACAGTTATTGCACAATCATTCAAAAATATATATATTTTTTATTGGAAGTTATCTACAAAACATTATTTCTCTCCATACAACCACGTTCTAAATTACATTAAGCTTCCAAAACATTGAAATATTGATAAAAACAGTCAATATTCCTATGACCAAAAGCACTCCCATGCTTTATAGGCCACAAGTTGAGAACAGAACAAGTAAGTCTTTCTCTTCCTATTGAAGAGACGAATTGCCAAAAATGGCGTCAAAACCCTGTGACATCCCGTCGCACATGACGTATTGCTTAGATTATAAACTCGCAGTGAATCTAAAACAAGTATTTGGCCATCAGTAACGCTGTGTTGGTGTTTTGCAGGTGAGCCTCGTAGGTGGGCTAATTAAACAGTGACGATCCAAGTCAGACACACCGAGTCAAGAAACTTTTTTGTGCGGCTATGCAGCTACGAGAATTACGATGTTTCTGCGGTTGCGCTACGTCAATAAACCACGGTTATGCTGCGCAGTAGACACTGGTGCCAACAGGAAGTAGCCATGTAGTAGTACTTTATTGGTCTGAAACTGGCTTCACTGCTCTCCATTCAAACCAGTGGGGTGGCTTCGTCCAGTAATATACTGTCAAAGGACGAGAGAAAGGAAACTTATCAGCTCAGCCGACCTCACCAAGATGGCGGCCCGCCAGACGGTCTCTGTCGACACAAACGACAGCTGTTTTTGGACGGAAAACAGCTAGAACAGCGAAAATCGATTACGGTACCAAGAGGTTAAAGAAAATAATTGGCAGATCATAATCTGCCAATTAAATAATTTAGCACCCGTACATATGCACAGTATCATGTTTGCTCCTGCTACTTGTACTGTTGTTCTGTCAAGATAAACGCTGATGAGGTTCATTGTGTTGAAGCCAATTTCAGATTCGTCTGTTATCTAATGAAAGTAATAGGATGCTTTATTGATCCCTGGTTGATTATACAGTGAATAAATAGTTCATCTGGTTGAAGCAGTTTGTTTTTATGCACTTAGCTGTGTGTATTGCATAAATTAGTGGCTCAGGTCCTTCAGGATTCAAAGCCAGGTTTCATCTCTTCCTTGGCATAACTCACTTTAAATTATCAAATTACCATTACCTCTCTCCTCTTTAGACTGTTGTACTGGTAATAAAGTCAGTTCCTTCACATCTCTAACGCAGTGTGGATTAGATCGCATACTCACAATTCTGTTTACTGATGTGACAGCTTGGCCATCGTAAGAAATATTTATAGTGGCTACCGCTGTCGCTCATCTAACCCATCCCGTACAGTGGAATAGAATCAATTCTATTCAAATGGGCTCTGTTGGCTAGGGAAGCAGACATTAACTTTGTACATAAACAGAAGAATTGTAATGTCTCTGTGCATCATTTACACAATAAAATGAGCAGCAATTTCTCCTGCTCAGTAATGAGATCTGCTGGACTTGTTTTTTTTTTTGTTTGTTTGTTTTTTACGGGTACTGTGTAAATATAGGTAGTTGGAATGAAATGCACATCACAAACATTGCTTATGGTGTGGAAGCATATTTTGCGGCAAGCTTCATACAGTTTTATGTATTGCTTCACGGACTTCATTGTGCATGCTCGGATTAATAGGCCAGCAAATTACAATAGTTTCATATTCTGTAATGCTTCAGTAATACATAGTGCATGTTGAAATTAATAAGCCAACAAATCAAAAAGAGATGCAAATAGACATATTCCCATCCTTAATGATTGTCTCACAGATTTCCCAGCTGTGGTGCATTTTTCTTCCAGGTGTGACAAAAACACAGGACAGTTATCAGCTTTCCTGTAATTTGGCAAATCTTCACTGCTGTCAGTGTGGACAGAAGGATGTCAGCAGCCATCTCAGTAAATTTGTTCATTAAAGTAACTTCCTTTCTCCTAGAGCTCATCATGCTGACAAATTAGTAGCAGCTGTTTAGTTGCATCGTTAAAATCAATGCTACAATCAGTGTGCTCCTGCATCCTGTCAGTCAGGTAGTACCTGCTGTAGTTTACCTGCTTGTTGATGTCAGTTGTGTCTTCATTAAGGATGCTCTCAGTATTGTTGATTACATTGGAGAGCTTTTGTGTTTAACCCAAGGGGTAAAAGGACAACCAGAAATCACCTTTTTGTCTCACCTGGTAAACTCACGAAAGGTCTCAGGAATCATGAAAAAACAACAACCATTGTTCACTATTTTGCATCCATTTTGGGAAATCCAAAAGCACCATTTCATGGGAAATGTCATGCTAGCACTGACTCTGCCCTACCTGTCAACATACCGAATACCTGTTGTTGATAAAGGTTCAGTATGTGCTCCAGACAAGATTTCAAGCTTTGTTTACAAGCTTATTTCTTATTTTTATTTTCACTTTTTGTGTGCTTCATGCCTGTGTCATAAAGGAAAGATGTAACGTCTCTGCTCTGATCGGGGCTGGTAACCATCCAAGCAGCAGAAAGGATAGTTGGCAAAGCAGTCTCACCACAAGGTCCATTTTGTGGCTGTTCTGGAACTTATAGTCGTATCGTATGATCTTCCTCAGCAGATGAAGTTTGCTCAGTGAAACCCACATGATATTGTAGATGTTAAAATTTTCGGAGCATTTTAAGTTTTTCTCAAAAGCTTTTCCGAGCTATAGTGGCCAAGCATTTCTTACTTATAAATTTAAATCTCAAAAGGTTTCGATATTTTTGTTTGCACAGTTCATTGACGATTGTCTAAAATCCTATGCACATTCATTATAAAACGTACATCAACATAATCTTCCCCACTATGTGTAGAACCAGTGAGGAGTCTGATAAATTGGATACATATATTGTTTTCCATTAATGTGATTGGTTCTGTCTCAGAGAGAAAACATCGCATGGTTCATATTTGAGAAGAAGCACAGCCCAAAGGGTGTTTAGGTGATGAGCATGGTCTGCTGTGGCTCCAGAGCAGTAAAGCAAAATTTGAAGTTATTTTGCAGTCTTTCAAGTCAAACTTGGTCAAATCGGAATTCAATGTGTTTCTTCTTGCAGGTGAACACTTAAATCCATTAATGTCACCTTCACATAACATTTTAGTCATTCAGGTCAATCGGAAATGTCAGAATCTAGTGGCAGTATGTCTGGGAGCCACAAGTCAAATCAACATGAGTGGTGGCTTGAAGTATTGTCAGTTTGATTATTGCATTCCCAGCCACCTAATCATTTGCATCACTTGACCACCATCTCCAGTAACTGAGACATTCCAATGTTAGCATTTCAGGCAGGTAGTCTTTATTTATTATTATCAGTTATTATTTCTTCACCAAACACCATTCTTATAGGCTTGCCCTTTTTGTTGCATTATGGATTCCACAGACAACCTCCCATCATATTCATGTGAATACTTTGATAGTATTGATGTGGTGAGGTTGCAGCTCTGCTTGAGATATCTTCTTTTTCTCTCTTTCATGTGCTTTTCCTCTTTCTCCCCCCAAAGATATCGGCGTAATCTGTTCTTGTCTGTCACCTCTCTCAGCCCGATAAGAAGAGTCATGCTCCTGTCCAGGAAAGGATGTTCCTCCTTGACAACATTGACACAAACACAAGTGCCTCTGCTCCATTTGTACAAAAATAGCTTCTTATAAGGTAATAGACGTTGAGGTTGTTTACCATAACTACTCTGCCCAGGGTCTTCAGAAAGACTTCTTCCTTAGTAGTATAAATGCTGATGTCCACTGTGCATCTGTTTCTTTTTCTGTCATTTCCTGTAAAAGACTTACAAATCATTGATTAAAAAAACATTTGTTGTATCAGGGGGGTTGTGGCATCGCAGCTCTTTATTTGCACTAGTGTTACATCAGACGTTGCTTCATAGCTGAGTCTAATCATGCAATATTTTTAAAAAGGGGGCTTCTTCAGCATTCGGCCTTTTCAATCCAAGGGTTGGAACTTGTAATTAGGAATTTAGCTGTACTTGCTAAGAAAAGATTGACAAGTCATGACAGAGCAGCTTTAATTTGTTGGTTTATGCCAGCAGCATTATTAAACTCATCTTAATGTAGATGCTTTGTTGGGATGAATGCATATAAGGTTGATTTTATCATGTTTAATACACTGAAAAAAAATTATAAACACAACACTTTTGTTTTTGCCCCCATTCATCATGAGCGGAACTCAAAGATGTAAGAGTTTCTCTATGTATACAAAACGCCTATTTCTCTCAAATATTGTTCACAAATCTGTCAAAATCTGTGTTAGTGAGCACTTCTCCTGTGCCAAGATAATCCATCCACCTCACAAGTGTGGCATATCACCCATGTACCTGTGAGGTAGGGGTGGGAGAAATAATCGATTCCTAGATGCATCGCGATGCAATGTCGCCAGAACGCAAAAGGCCAGCAGTGCCCGGACCGTCTGTGGATCGCGCACAACAGAGAGACCAGTGTTCCCCTGTATTCGCCACCACTGCAGAATGAATAACCACCCCACAAAAATGTCACACAATCATTAATATCCGTGCGCAAGTTATAATTTTAACTCGCACACTGCGAGCATGGTGACGCTCGGCAGCTCCCTGCGTACTGTGTGTGTGTGTGTGTGTGTGTGTGTGAGGATGAGCGAGTGAGAGAGAGCAAGCGGCAGAATGTGACGGTGAAAGTTAGCGGAGGAAAAATATTAGCACTAAGTTTCAGTCTGGTTGTAAATGTGCAGCGTAGGTCACTTTGTCCGTTAATAAAAGTCTGTAGTTTCCCCTACGGCTGGAAAAGTGAAGGCTGTTAGCGCTATCTAACATCTCCTCTGCTCTCTGTACCCCACACCACACACCACACTTTTAGGGACAGAGCCGTCACCGCCTCCACCCTCTTGAACTCATCCCCCCAGAGATCCGAAATGCTCCCTGTCTGGACACTTTCAAAGATCTACTAAAAACCCAGCTCTTTACCCAGGCATTCAGTCCTGAATGACTTTATGTTGTTCTGTAACTATGTGTAAAGCGTCCTTGGGTCCTGTGAAAGGCGCTAAAATATTTATTTATTTATGTAACGTTCGCTAAATTAGTAACAAAGTAATATTAATTATCAGCTGTATGTCATTCCTAACTAAACTACCAGTCAAGGGCTGAACACATCAGGCACAAGCTTAGACTAAACTGGTGTACAGCTCTGTCCTGTATACATACTGTACTGAACATCCTGATAATTATTTTTCACTTTTCAGGAGTCTGACAACTGGTTGTTAAAGAAATGAGGGACCATGGAGCTGAGGTTAATAAAGTAAATTATTTTAATTTAATATGCGCAAATTAAATGCTTAGTAATTATCCAGGGATCCTCTATAGAAAAAATGATGCATCGATAATCGTTTTATAATCGAATCGCAGCCCTCTGAATCGTAATCCAATCGTGAGGTGCCCAGAGATTCCCACCCCTACTGTGAGGTGGATTGATTATCTCGACAAAGGAGAAGTGGTTACTAACACAGATTTTGACAGATTTGTTAACAATATTTGAGAGAGATAGAAATTTTGTGTACATAGAGAAAGTCTTATCTTTGAGTTCAGCTCATGATGAATGGGGTAAAAAACAAAAGTGTTGCATTTATAAGTTTGTACACGCACACACACACACACACACACACACACACACAGGTGGTTAACTGTTTGTCTGATGGCAGACATTAAACTGTGAATGAAAATTCATTTCTTTCACAACAAAAATAAGCTGCCCTCTAATTATACACATTATATCCTACAAGCTCTTTCTGTAAGAAATGTGAGAGAAAATTGTTTCAAATCTGAGTGGAAAAATTGTGATTCGCATCGATATTTTTGCAGCCTTAGTGTGTATCTCCCAGTAACAACCAACACAGTACATGATGAGGTGTGACATGTGAGCAGCATCCATCTCCTCCTTAGCAGGGGTTGCATTTTTAAAGATTTCTCTGTCAATATCCATGAACTCCACTCTCATTCATGAATTTATTTATCAGAATATATCAAGATTGAAAGAGAAATGACACAGTGAGGGTTTTTTTTTTCTCCCATGAGGCCAGGCTGTCTTCAGGCCTCTTCTGTCATCTTTACATCTTCACTTTGTTGTCTTCTTTTCTGGTACTAAATGAGACACGGTGTAGTATAACACTCAGGGCCTTCTTCACTGTGCCACCACTAATCACCAGACCCCTACCAGTTTTATCATAATTAACAGATCAAAGAAGCGAAGAGAAGGGCACTCATACATTATTAAGCATGGTGTGTGTGTGTGTGTGTGTGTACTTGTGTATGTTAGGCACGTAAGTGATTGAAAAATATTAAAGTGCCTTTTATGAACACATTTCTCTATTTTGAGCAGGCTTTGATAATCCATCAGAGATAAAGTTGTACAAATTGTCCTCTAAACAAGGTTTTCTACTGATTCATACATCTTATCATCGTGTACTTGGGTTCTTCTCACATTGTGATGGGACTTTTATTTGCAGGTGACCCTGCAGGGTGCTCTTTTGACCTACCTCTCTACTCAGAAACACACAAATACACACACAGACAAACCTACAGACCTGCATTCAGGAGAAGATTGAGGTCAAAGAGGCATCCGCTCTCAGAAACAATTGTGCACCAAAGGCATTTTTTCTATGTGCTTCCCATGCAAGTGTGGACTCTTCACACATCCTTCAAGATGGAAAATAGGAGACATCTCCTCCAATATTGTGTCTCCAAAGAATCAGAAAGTCGCCAGCAACACTTATTTGGATTTTTTCCTTTGGTTGGAGGACATGTATTGAAACTTAATTATGCTCATCTGTCTGCTCACTGATGGCATTATATTATACACTAATTGTTGGTTTTTACAGTTTCTATTTTGTGGTAATGACTATCATCAGGTGTCTGTCTGTGCTTTGTTCGTGGCTACAATGTTCGAAGTTCAATTTGAGATGGCTTCCATTGTCTACTTCACCCTTCTTTCTGTCATTTTGTCTCATCAGCATCACATTTGTCTATTAAAGTGACCTTTTCTTTCTCTTTATGTCTCCCTCATCTTTTTAGCTGCCTCTAAAATTTGCTCTCTAGGGACCGTAATAAACCTGTAGTTAGCGATTAAAACCATGTGCATTTTATACTAAATGGCCCCTAGGTCTCTGCCTGCTGTTGGGGCTTATAGCCAATGGGCCTTAAAATTACCTAATTTTCTATCTGCCTCCTGGGGGACCTTTTTAGGGAAGCTAAAAGCTGGCCACTGTCTGCAGAGAGTATCAGGAAATCCCTGGGCTGGGGTGGACCTCAGCTGAATCAAAATCACTATGGCTTTAATTGTCATGGGCGATATCCATGCAGAAATGCATCATGGTGATACTATCTTCTGGATATACTTCTCATCAACAGGATTTTAATTAGTATTTGTTACTTTCTATCATCATTTTTAAGGATTGTTGGCCTATTTATTGTCTACGCATTATTTTCTTGACTAATGGATTGATTAGTCAATTATAAATGATGTCCATCACAAAACCCAGTTGACCTATTCAAATTGCTTCGTTTGTCCAAGCAAGAATATAAAAAGAAGAAAATCACATTTCAGAAGATGGAACTATTGCGTTTTGCTTAAAAAATTACAAACTACTGATCGATTATCAGAATTATACCTGGGTTTCTGTCAAACTTCTAATCTGTTAATCAACTTATGATTTCAGCCCTGTATTAGAACCAGTGTTTAACCAGCTTTATACTCAAAAATCACACTTTAAATAAATGTATGACCTCAGTGTTACATTTCTGATAATGATATGTTGTGTGTATGCATGTAGATTTTATTTTTTTTTTGCTATTCCTCCCTCAGCTCTATATACTGTAAAAATAACATCATATGAACACAACTCAATAAATAAACGTACATATAGCTTTGCTTATTGAGTTGAAATATCATATGATATTTTTAAGTTAGTAAGTCTGTTGATTTGGTATTTATAACCCACCCAACACATTTGGACACTAATGGTGACACCCAGTGAGAAGAGATAAATGTAACCTATAACTCTACTTAAGTCTATCCAGCTTAACAAGATTTATGTATATTAAGCGCAGGTCTACAGAGTTCTACATTTGGATCTGTGTCATTAGGTCTTAGCTACACATGATTAAATTGTTTAGTTTATATAATTAGATGAGGCATTTCCATGAGCTCTAAGGTAAACTGAACAAACAGCTGAAAATAATTTGGCTTATTTTTTCATTTTTTATTTTCTCTGATCACATAATTTGTCCTCTGAATAAACAAATAAGTGCTGGGATTCAATTGGGTACATTTATTCCATGCAGACAATTGGCTTTAAAACAGCAAAGTGCTCAAATCCATGTTTTCACTTTAACATATTTACCAACATTGATTCCTTCATTGGTAGTCTTGTCCCTGGCTCCTATTCCTCCTTTCTGACAAGGTTAAATTATGTGTTGTGTGTCTCTGTGCCTGGGTGTGTGCTTGCACATGCGTGCATCCGTGTAGATTTTTTTTTTTAGCATCTGTTTGCTATTCCTCCCTCAGCTCTATATATTGATGTAATGTTGTTGATGGTTCCTTTTTAAAAGGAGCCAAGGCTGACTCCTGCCCTCAAGGTCACTTTGCTGTACAGAAATCAAAAGCCCTCAGTGGTTGGCGGACAGAGCTGCAAGTCTAATTGATTCATCAAGAAAAGTGTGTGTGTGTTGGGGGGATGAAAGGCAGTTGAGTTCATGAGTTTAATACGATGAATGAGGGTAACACAGGGTTTGGATACATTAAATAAATGGGAGCAGAAAGGCAGACAGATAAACTGAAGGATGTGTGATGTGTGATTTGTCAGTGGTGTCAGAAGGGTACTGTAGAGGAGTTGACTTGACCCAGCACTTACAGTACACTTTAATGTCTATGGCCCACCCAGTTATATGAACAAGGCTTTGAATGTGAACCTCACGATCAATAAGAACTCTGTCTCTGTGAGAGACAGAAATTAATTTTGCTCAAATGTCTTTGGAAGTCCAATGACCTCCAATGCTTAAAAGGCAATGTCATATTGTGTTTTCTGTCACAATTCAGTAGATTAGATGGAAGGATAAATGGATAGATGGATTTGAAAATTTGTCAGAGAGAGAGAATTTTATTATAATTAGTAGTAGTAATATATGGATAAAATGTCATTGTAATGTGTATATAATATCATGCTGTAGGTAATATGTACATTTTGTCACTAAAGCAATATATATATATCACGATATAGCACATTTTCTGGCAATTTGATTGAGAAACAATTGTATAATTAAAATAACGAGATGGGAATTAGTGCTGTGTGATATTGACAAACTCAGATATTGCGATTAATGCTTTTAGTTATCTATCTAGCTAAAAATGCCAAATGTATGCTGTTTCAAGCAATTGATTGGGCAAATCAGAATTTGGCGACGTCATGTTGGACTCAAATTGCAATGGATTTTTAAATGAATCCATCAGACATGAAACCAGTTTATTAAAAAAAAAACAAATCAGTTACTCAATAGTGACCCTGATTGAGATCATTTAAAACAAATGCCTTAATATCAATGTATAAGGATATAATTTGTGCTTTAGGGAACACTTTAAAATATAATTTGTCACAAGTAAAATGATTCATTGTTTACACTGTTGGTCTGAGGACATCACCTGTCAATCCCTGAGTGTGTGCCTCCATCTGCACCACAGTGACGGCAGTTAATGTACTGTAAACTGAAATAAAACCGCTATAAAATGGCTCACCACCACTCCTCTCCATTTTAAGTCCTCGAAAGTGTCCCCAGTTAATAAGGTTGTGTTAGTTAACAAGCCTGAGAAGTCCTCGTCAGCAGCATTATCACAGCGCCACACAGGCCTGGTTTTATCAGGCCTCTCTATGGCAGTGACAGCAGACAACTCTGAAATTAGTAGCTCAGAGAGGGAGGCAAAGAGGGCAAATAACATTATTACACATCGCCAGCTGTGTCTGAACACCAGGAATACCAATATAGAGGCTGTTGTTAGGACAGACACACACATTTATACACACAGAGCAGAGTGTTACCTCCACAGCGGGCTCTGCCACAGACCTTCTGAGGTGTGAAGTGCGCGCAGGGTGCAGCGCTTCTCATTATTAACAGTAGTGTTGGCTTTGGCATCAGGAGAGAAGAGGGCAGCTTGGCTCAGCCAGCAGTCACACCAATTTACAGGTCTGTCAGAGAGAAAGAGGTCGACCAGAGCAGAGAATTAAACAGCATTTAGAGCTGTGAAATAGACTGCAAACAGGGAGAGTGAGCTGCTGGTGGATGTATGACGAGTTCATGTTGACTTTAATTCAGGGTTTTTATTATGGGGATCTTAAAGAGGTGGTATTATGCTCATTTTCAGGTTCAAAATCTTAATTAGGGGTTGTACCAGAACAGGTTTACATGGTTTAATTTTCAAAAAACACCATAATTTTCACATACTGCACATTGCTGCAGCTCCTCTTTTCACCCAATGTGTTGTACGCTCCACTCTTGAGCTACAGAGTGATGCATCTTACTTGTACAAAATCTTTGTTGGGAGTTGTACATGCGCAGTTCCCAGGTAAGGACTACTAGCCAATCAGAAGCAGATCCAAATCAAAGCCGCTTCAGACTGAGACCGTAACCTAGCAGATGGTATAAATTATTACCAGTCCACAACCACACATCATCATTGTTCCACATCTAAGCATCAGGACTAAACGTTGAACTGTTGCCGGTGTTCTGACAATCTATGCTGCCTTGCCAAAAAATGCTACCGAAATCGATAGACTCAACTCTACTCGGCCCTGCTCCGTTTTCCATTGCAGATAGTAGCCAGAGATGGTACGTAGCTTGTCGTCATAGTGACGCCACACACAACTGCCGTGACGTAATGTTCAATGCGACACACACACCAGCGATCCACACAGCTTTCTCTTTATTAAATTAAAACGTTTCAACATTACTGAGAATGTAAAGACAGATAAGCGGTATGAAAACCTTCCAGCTGTGTTTTCCTCTGCCGTTGTTGCTGCAGCGGTCTGTGTGACGGCGGGAGCAGAGGGCTCTGTGAGCAGGCGGCCGGCCGGCCTCACACGCTCCTCCCGCGGGTTGGCGCAGGCTTCCCCCGGAAGGAATTGAAGGGCTGGACTACAAACGAGCTGTTTTCAAGCGGTTCAGAGCAGTGCTTTCTGTGGGAGATGGGAACTCCCTTTGGGCTGGACTTTGGGCTTTTTCACTTTGCAAACCTGTTACATGCACAAAAAAGATATATATAAACCACGTTTCTGAACTTGTGAGTTTGAGATGTGTGTGTGTGTGTGTGTGTGTGTGTGTGTTTGTTGCACAAAGTTGGAGATTTCTTTCAAGTTTTAGCAGCAGAGCGCCTGGCAAATGCCTGATAGCATCAGGATTTGTGGTTAGTGCCATGATAATCTTGTTTTACGCTGTATTATTTTCTTACTCTGGCTGGCAAATAAATGCTCTGATCTTTCACTGGAGTACTCATTGGTGTACATTTTGTCTAGAGATATGAGTCCATTCCATTTTTTAAAAATCAGCTTGTGCCGAAAAAGCAACATTTTGTTTTTCAGTTTGCTGGTACAGGTCACTGAGATGGCAAGTGTCAAGAGGCCGTGCTTTTCAACCTCAGCGCAGAAATTGAACAAACTTCAACATCAGGATGAATGGCTCTAAATGTCAGTGTTGTTGAAATCACTATGGTGTCGGACAGAACAAAGAATTATTTTTTTAGAAGGGATGAGGCTGGAGATGCCAAGACAGCACCACACTGTTGAAAACAATCTTCTACCTCAGTCTTTGCCGCAACATGATGATTTAGAGGTCACAGGAAATGATGCTGACTCTCTGTCCCTTTTGTTTTTCTGCAGAAGGAATCTGTAACATGACAATGGACTCGAATTCGATGACAATGCCCATGTCGGACCCCAACGCCTGGGCGACAGCCATGAACAACCTGGGGATGCCTCCCATTGGGATCACTGGACAGCAACTCATGCCAGGTACTGCACTGACTAAACTTCACCTCCCCAACCAGAACCACAGACTCTTTCGTGTTGAAAAGTTATTTCAATATTAAACTGGCAAAGATAGGTATAAAGGCATCTGTATTCTGTTTCCATCCAGATGTTGGAGATGTTTGAATTTTTTCACATTAGAAAGACCTTTTTGCTGAATACAATACAATATGCCTAATGTTGGTTGCCTTTGCTTAGTCTGTATTGTTAAGCTCTTTCTAGAAGCATTTTATGCATACTTTTTTGTATTTTCACATTTGCACTTGTTAGTGTAATTAATAAGATGTCCTTTCTTGCTCATACTATATTCACATCATACCGATGTGATTCAATCCTTTTTCCCTCCAGCTATTTTTCCTTGCAGATGTGGCAAAGCGAGATTATTTAGAAAACAGAACTAAAGGATATCAATAAAAACCTCAGTGTACGGGAGCTTTAACTTAGATCCTTGCCTTAAGTCCGGTGGTCTTTTTGCATCTAAAACAGATTCTGTCATTTAGAGAATGAACAGGACTTTTTCTTATTGTGGGGGACTGAGTTTTAACATTTAGATTTGTGAAATGGTAGGTTTGTTTATTAGCAAAATTTTCATTGACTGCTTTAGTGTTCAGGGGCCTGTATCACGAAGCAGGATTTGAGCTTATCGAGGTAACTTCAGGGTTAAACCTGACCTTTCAATACCACGACAGTGGTTCACTTCTTACCGGGGTAGATCGCCATGGTAACTTATGCTGAATGGCTAACCTGCTCTGGAGCTGGTTATGTTCCAGATAAGAGATCAACTCTATAAAAGTACCACCTACTGACCAATCAGCTCTCTTGGAAAATGACATCACCATCTGTAGGAAATCCCACAGACTGTTTTATAGGCTGCTTTATGTTTCCCGGTAATGTGGAGAAACTTCTGTAGGCTATAGCGATATCATCCTACAGAGACTGATTTGAAAACCTTGTAAGCTACTATTGTACATGTTTTTACAGTAGGCTAAGCCTACTCACTGCTTTGAAATGTGTTTTATATTTTTTATTTGTTCCCCAGTCCGTTTCAAACAGCCTGTCGCAGCCATTAAAATAAATGGGTTTCATTTTTCTTACGGAAGCTGAATACAGCATTTTGGTAGGGAGACTGAAATAAATTTTAATGTGAACGCAGGCCATTTATTTTAGGTTAGTAGCTATCTTATAGGCTATCACAGAGACTGGTCATGTTCCACCGATGCCATCGTCCATCGGCGATGGCTGACAGACATCACGATGTTGAGCAAGCATCGTGATTGTAAACCCCCCCACCCCGCAAAACAAATCTCAAATTTTCACATTATACCACCCTGTGAAAGCAGCTTTTAATGACCACAAACATTCTTATTCTTGTTTTTACGTATGCTTTGCACCTGCCTCGGATTTCTCTTCTCCCCACACTCTGACACACTCACACACACACACACACCTCAGGTAAACACCCCGGCTTGCCCCGCCTCTCTCTGTCTCTCACCGCGAATTGTAACGAAAGTTCATAGTAAATTTTTTTTACAAGTGAAGTTTGTGCGAGAACACATGTACATAAGGCGACTTCTGCCTCGCCCGCGCGCCCGTTGACATCGTCTATCCCGATGTTTCATTGCAGACATCGTCCGATGGAAATTTTGTAGACATCACCCAACCCTATTCAACACACGGCTGCTTGAGAGGCACCCGAGCTTCTCTTCTCCCTCGCCTCTTTCCGCCGACAGAGATTAGCAGCCCAGAGAACCTGATATGGAGAGGGCAGAGGAGAGTACCGGCAGCTTGGGAGAAGTCCCGGTACGCAAGAAAATGTCCCGGTGCGCCAAAGAGCCAATTGTCGAGGTGCCGGTGCCGGCGTGTACCGGCCCACTTCAAGCACTGTGCTAAAGTAACATTGGAATAAACCGGATGAGCTGAGTCATTGAGTTGGGATTGCAATGCTGTCATCAGTCTTAGGATGGCATACACAGACAAGTTATACAATAGCTAGTAAATCAAAACCACAACATATCTCTCTGTCTGTAGTCTCTCATACTCATTATTACTTCCTTTGTCTCTCAACCTTTTCTGTTGGCAATAAATGCATTAATAAAATGCAGACAGTGTGACACTTGCATACTTTGTGTCCAGTACATACCATTGAGAGCCTTAAACTGTAAACTCTACTACACCTCTAGAAAAGGATTCCAGCTGAGTTCCTTTTCCAAGCAATTATCAAGATTTTACAACAAACCACATCAGCTTTGTCAGAAACAGAAACATGTATTTGTCTAATTTCTGCTCCTCTATTTATATGACAAATGGGTAATGTGCACACTAGAGGGCTGAGCTCATAATTTATTTGATTATTTCTCCTGTGTTATTTTAACATCTAGGAGCATCTTGTAAGCACAAGTTTGAGCTACTGTATTCTGATCTACTGCTATAACATTCAGCCTTACCGATTGCTCTGCTATCTATAACATTAGGTTCAGCAGCACCCTCCCACTCTTCATTTCTGAAGAGTTATTCTGCCATGTCTTTTCTCTCTCCTCAGTAGAAAGCCTTTCCCTAAAGCCTTTTATAAATCACTTCCCACTTCTTAGCTGAAATGCACTTTCATATTTGAAATATGCCAGGCGCGTGTGCATATGTGTGTGTGTGTGTACACTTGGAGACGAACAGTCTTCCAAATGCACTCCTCTGCAAATATTAAGGAAAGTGCACACACTCAGGCCTGGCATATTTCAAATATGGTAAACAAAAGCCTTTCTACTGAGGAGAGAGAGAGAGAGAGAGAGAGAGAAGACACAAGCTGTAGAGGAACTTCTCATAAAGGGATGGGAAGTAGAGGAGATGAACCTAATTCCAGAGATAAAGACTGGATGCTGGACACACACATCCATTCAAGAGGATGTTTTTCAGATGAGTGGTGTGTTGAGGGCACAGACTTCCTCCTCTCAAACTTTATTTTCAGCGCTTTTTACAGTAGACATTTTAATTTGTGATAGCATATATAGTTCATATATACATAGTTCCTTGAACAGCTGCTGTTCCTGGTTCATGCTTGTAAAATATGGTATTTTGTAACGTCATACCAGATAACATCTCTCTCTGTGTTCTCTGCAAAATGCTAAAATGGGTCGCCAAATATACTTTGGCCGCCATTAATATACCTGGGCGGCACAACGCCAGAGCCCTGAAACTGGCACACATGAATGGAATGCAGCAATTAGTGATGTTATTAGCTGCACCCGTGTTTGGCAAGTCAAAATGTCTCCCGTAAGAAAGGTCATTTAAACTGCTCCTACAATTAATCAGACCCTCTGCCAGCTTTTGCCTACAGTTATTTTTAAAACCACGTTTGGACTGTGTTTGTGTAATGGGAAGGAAAAGTGAGAGACCCATAGGCCTTTATCACAGCAGACATTTTGACTGGTTAAAGCAGGAACCAAATTGTGTCAAGTCTCTCAATAGTGAGCCAGTATGCACAATAAAAGGACCCTGGAACTAGCTAACGTAAATGGTTGATTGTAATGTTATTAGTTACACTTGTGTTTTTCCTGGTATGATGAGCCAAATTGTCTAAGGACAAACAAAAAGGTGTAATTAGTTCCATCCTAAGAGGTGTAAAAAACTAACATGGGTAGATTCAAGCACAGCCTGTTAACCCCGCACCACACAGTCCTGAGAAGAGCTGTAATCGAACAAAATACTGTCCTGTGTGGGTTTAACATGGGTGTACAGGGCCTTTTAAGCCTCAACTGGGTAATATGTCAGGTATCACTTTCGGAAGGGTGCTGCAGAGAGGAAAGAAGGGAGGAGACCGTGATGGAGAGGGAGGAGACTCAGGTTAAGAGGACAGCTGTGTCTCCCCTCATGGATCATCTGGAATAACAGCTGGTGTTTCCCTACCTTTTTCCTCTTCCTCCCTTTCTCCTTTCCTGTGCTCCCTGGCTCCCCACTCTCTCCCTCGCCATCCTAAATTACCCAACATCTCATTTATATCCCATTACAGCTGAGTCAGCCACTGTAACCCAGTGCTACATTAGAACACGTGCTGTTCAGTTGCTCTTCACAGAGCTGAGCTCCTTAACACACTTAGACTGCACTGAGTCACACTGTAATGCTCATCTGGGCTCAAACGGTACATACTGTAAACGAAAGGTGTAATAAGTCAAACAACTGACAACTAAATACATAATGTATCAATAATTTAACAAATTAAAAACTATTTTTTTCTTTCCCAGCTAAACATTAAAAATATACACTTAACACTATACACAAAAAATACACTTCTGAGTACGTTTCAGAAGTGTGCTGCTGTTTTTATCACCTCTCTAAGCTTTAAAGGCATTTTAAATATATTACTCACACGCCTATACTTTCCACCGATGCATTTTTCACTTCACTTAAGCCAGAAGAACTTTACTTGTTGAATCTAAGGAGAATTATGTAAGTGGGTAAAGATCCACTTACGCTCTCCTCTTTCTTGCCTCTTTTTCTCAGCCAATGAGGAAGACAAAGAAGCTCAAGGTTAGCCACTAACAACGCCCCAATATGTGTAAATTCAGCTTTACAAACTGTTTAGTTCTATATTAGATGTACTTTGTGCTTAACATGGCACCTACACACCTCTTTTTTTTAATTTTCATGCTTTCTATAGTCAGACCAGTTTCCTCATGAATGTCTGTAAGCACAAAGCTCTTATACTGTCATGCAGCACTTGTTACCAGAGCACCTTGTGCCATTGAAGAAACCAGGTGAATTAGTTATTGATTCTCCATCATGACTCAACATCATCTTTGTCTCCTTTTTCTTTCACCTTCAAACAACAGGGGAGAATTTACTGTCACTCTCTTTGTCCTTTCCTATTCGATCTATGGTTGTTTGTGCATGTGTTCGATCGGTCGTATGTTTCCTGCATGTAGGTTTACGTGGCTTTTTATGTCATTTGTCAGGCTCATTTATTAAAAGAGACTGCCTGTGCCATAGTGCTTTCTTTACACATTAGAGTTTGCCTCTCTTTCATCCACTGTGTGCCTGGAATGTATTTCTTCACCACCGAGTCTTTCCCTGCCTCCAGCCAAGTGGATTTATCCAGATAGACAGCTGGGTAAACAGACCATTGTGGGCAGAGCCTTCAATGCTCTGCAGCCTCACAAAGCCCAATGCATGTCTCCATTGATGACAGTTTTATTGCTATACATGGACTCGGCAGTGGTTGTGTATGTTAGAAAGTTATTATGACATTTTTGTATTAGTGAAGTGTTTAGATAGAGGGAGAGATTTTCTGAGCACTGTATTGGTATATGGTGCTTAACATACAAAGGAGTTTTTGTGGTGTAGGTCCTACTGGTGCTCGATGGCACGTGGACGTTCTTGGATGTCCTCCATAATATTAATTTATTTCTATACTTTATTTACATAGTATTATTTTTATTCTATGTCCCCCAGAATCATAGTTGTACCATTGCTATGTTCTTCTGTCTGTTCTGTATATATGACATATATTGCATGTCTGTGGACAGATTATAAAGCCCTGAGGGGCAAATTTATGGCTATATAAATAAAATTGACTTGACTTGTATAGCTCAATGTCGGCAACAGTTTCTGACACACCTAAGCCGCCCCCACCCCCAGAAAAATAAAACGGGGCAGAGGAAACTCAAGTAGTGACCCCACCCCTCACCAGATAGCAGTCAAAGCTTTAAATAGGAAAATGGCAATAACTAAAAAATATGAAGTTGCGGAACTGAGCAGAAATCCAAAAACTGACTTTAATAGTTCTAAAACTAATGTAGTAAGTCAAATAAAGCCATGAGCCAGAGTGTTTAGTACATTGCACCACCATCCAAAATGTAAATACAGTAGATAGGTGAACCTTTTGTTTAACTATTCATACATGAGTTTAAGACCAGAGTGCCTGTGGTTCTGGAAAACATTAAAAGTAATGCTGAAGGATCCAGTTTTCGGACATACCATGACAATTTGTTTGAGATTTTGGGACTCTGATTTCAAGTTGATCTTGTTAATTTTGAGTGTGTGTCACCGTAGGTCCATCGGCCCCCGCCCCCCCAACAAAAAAAAAATCTTAAATTTTCATATTTTACCAGTTATATGCTGAAAATCGTTTTTTATGTCATGAACATTACATGAATAAGTCATGTCTTATTGTCAGAAAGCCCCAAAACCTGGTGAGTAAAATCTCAGATATAGTGTGAACTGTGAGAATGGAGCAGAAACTTCAACATTAACAGCAGGAATCCACATCTGGTTTCAACATATTTGACATCTGACAGAGACGGAGAGAGTATATCGTTTTCAGGGAGCGTTCACCATGTATTTCCCCAACTTTCATAAGTAGTCTCTCCAGCATGTCCAGACTATAAGTAGAACCAGATGGAAAGCTATAGAGTTCCTCCTCTATATTACTCTCAAAATACAGACCTCCCAAGATTTTTATGATTATACAAGACACTTGACAGTAGCCTATGTATTTAATCAATGCTCTTTTACATTTAACGATTTCCTCAGTGCATTTGACTTTGATTTAAAGAGTCCACCAGTGCTTCCCACCCTTATTGGCTTGTGACCCCTTAAAATGAAAATATGCTCTTTCTTAATCTTCTTTAATCATCTTGTAACCATTCAGATGTATCCAATCCTTCCTCCAAGGTTCAGATTGTACTACACAACACCGAGAGCCTTAAACACCAAACCACCTTTCAGTGAGGTTTAGTGGAAAGTAGCAGTATGGCTTTTTTTCCTCTTAACATGCTTTCTTGTTTTTTTGTTCGTCTGACCTTGAAAGCTAAGTGTATTTTGCCTTACCAATAACTGAACAGCAGCCCAGGCCCCCGCACAACATCTTAGGCATTATTATTAGAGAAGCCTATTACACGGCTTCTGTAATAATAGATGTCTATTTTATCACAGGGATGATTGGTTTTGATTAGCCATTTTGGTTTTCACACATTTTGGGTAAAAGATGCTCATTGGACAAAAGGAAAATGTGTAGAACTAACAAAGGATGCCTGGTGGCCACACACACACGCACACACACACACACACACACACACACAAAACTTTAGCTTTTCACACACATGTATTTGCAAGTTTATCAGAATTAATTTTAGATGCACATTCCTATGCATGAATATACACACACGCGCGCACATACGCGCACACACACACACACACACAAAACTTTAGCTTTTCACACACATGTATTTGCAAGTTTATCAGAATTAATTTTAGATGCACATTACTATGCATGAATACACACACACACACACACACACACACACACACACACACACACACACACACACTCAAACACCCTAGGGAATAGATAAGCAGGCTCCAGGGACCGACGACTGTTCTCTGAATACACAACTACTCCTTTGTCTGCCGCATCCGACTCCCACTGTTGCCACAAACCCCTCCACCACTGTACAAAAAAACACAGAGACACAGAACCACAGTGGAATATATGAAAACTTTGTGTCATGCCTCATAACCAACCATCTGAATGAATTAAGAGGGTATAAGCCCCCCCCAACAAAGATATGAATCGAGATCCTCTCATTTTCACAAATTAGCTCACCTGGATTAACATCAGGAAATAGATTATCTGACATTCCTTTGCCGTAAGCGGTTTCCAGTCCTTGGACAGAATGTAGTGTCCCATTCTGCTGACTGCTCAGGAGCTGCACTGGTACGATGCCAGCGGATTTTGGCTGCATGTAGGCGGACAGAGTAGATACACAGTATGTCTGGGAAAACATACAGAGCAGTAGTTATAGGGCTACAGAAATAGGATTTTCTGACAGTTCTTCCTCTCTGTGGCAGCTATATTAGATTGTAGGCTAGATATTGTTAAAAGCTAGATTTATTATGGAGATTTGACTATGGAGGTGTCGGATAAAGAAGACTGATTTTGGAAGGCAAAATAAGGTAGCAGATTCTTATTTAGATGTAATGGAAAGGGAGATGGAATAACTTTTATAAAACAGGAAGGTTTTTTCTCCATTTCTGTCCTGCAGGTTGTTGGCTGGAGAAATGTTCCTGTAAGAGAAATGAAGTCGGATGCTCATATAAAAATTCAAAGAGGGTGACTCTTGGCAGAGATTGAGAGAGGCAGATTTCAGCCATTGGTAGGGTTCCAGGTGGCGTGGCTAGCTCTCCTCATTAGAGAATATTATCCAGCATACCTCAGAGCAACCGCCTATGTCGCCCCTCCAACCCTCCACCCACCGCTGACTGCTAGAAGGGACAGTTTACCCTGGAAATCAGAGAGCAGAAACACTGGGAGGGGAGAGGAGGATGACATTAATGGCCAGGAGTTTCACACAATCAAATATCTATTTTGCTATTTCTGTTTCCTCTCTCTGCACCTCCTGAATGATGGGCAACTCCAAATGTAATTACTTTTGAACAAACCTCCAGGAAACCGATTAGTTGACATCAAAAAGACATAATGAAGATGAAATGGAGGTAGAACGAAGGAGAATTTGTACAATAACCTTAGAGGCCAACTTTGTGTGTATGTGTGTGTCTGCACTCATGCATGATACTGTACAATTCACAAACATCTTGCTGCTAGCATGAGAGAGAATAGAGACTAAAACTCTACGAGCACGGTAAAAAGGATCAGACAGATGTGTGACCGTGTGTGGGTGGACCCAGCCCCAGGTTTCTTTTGTTGTTCTTCTTCAAGCGGTGCTCTCTAAATCTCTCTATGAAGTCTCTGCTGAGTCAGAGAAACCTACTCTTCCTCTCTCTCACTGACTAAACAGCATATTGGATGGTAGTACATGCTGTATCTTAGTTACACTGTTTATAAAGTGCATCCGAGAATATTGTTTCTTTCAAAGACACTGTAAAACAAAATGTATCATTTCATATATGAAATGCAAAAGCAAGAGAATTTTTCTAGATTTCAGCCCATGATTATTCTTCGTTTTCCAAAAATTGTTTTGTCTGTAAATGTCATGCGTCAGAAAATGCAAAAACATGTCCTCCATGTTTTTTGCCAGAGCCCAAGATTTAAATTTTTTGTTCAACCGAAATGTCCAAAATTGTTTTGTATACTACCATAGAAGACTAAGAAAAACCAAATATTCACATTTGAGAGCCTGGAATCACTGAATTTGCTTAAATTATGATGTAAATGTTGTTTAATTATCTGTCAACCGACAAAGTAATGGACTAATCATTTCAGCTCTTCTCCCAAGTACTTTACCTCTGGCTCATCCTTGCCCATTTGTACAATTATCAAAGCTCACCATTATTAACCTATCTCTCATTATCTAATCTATTCCAGGCTGGTCTCTAAATTACCATTAATTTAGTTTACTGGGTAAATAAATTAAACCCAAGTAATGGTCTCATGGAACAATTCTGTGCTGGTTCTCATTATTTAGTGTTTGCTACCCTACAGTCTTTTAATTCACAATTATGTATGATTCGATTGTAAACTTATAATACCCACAGTGCTTAAGTATTCAAAACATTTCTTCTAGGCGAATCATTTGTTAAAACTGAATTGAGATCATTCTGAAGATATATTTTGGCACACTATTGTTTGTGCCTGAATACACTGCCTGTGCTCTCCCATGGCTCCCACACAATGCATACTTATTTCTAACCTTCCAGTGTTTCTTAGCCACACTAGATTATAGACAGTGTTGGACAAAGTACTCAGATAATACTTAAATTAAAGTAGCAAACGCACACAAAAAAATACTCCAGAAAAGTCCTGCCTTAAAAAGTACAAAAGTGTTATAAGCTATGCATTTCAAAAGTAAATGTACTCATGGTACAGAATTGTTGCTTTAGTACTGTTTTATATAGTTCTGTTATATCTCTGTCTCACTCACTCACTCACTCACTCACTCACTCACTCTCTCTCTCTCTCTTTCTCTCGCTCTCTCGCTCTCTCTCATTGGATTATTATTATGAAGCAATAACAACATTTTAATGTTGTAGCAGGTGTAGAGTGGGCTAATAATTACTACTTTAGTAGTAATATATATGAATACATCATATTTTGTAAACTTGATCTTCAAATGTCTTGTTTTGTCCGACCATCGGTCCAAAATCCAACAATGTTCACTTTACTGTCACGTATGTCTAAGAAAAGCAGAAAATAAATAAAAAAACATTTCCCTCTGCAATGCAGTGGAGTAGAATAGTACAGTACTTAAGTAAATGTACCTAGTTTCTTTCCATCACTGATTTATGGGAAACTAACTTGATTAAAAAATAAATTGATAATATAATAATAGATAACAAAGCTTGGTGTTTGTGTTACTGATCAATTTATGAATTTAGATTAAACTTTGGTTTCGCTTTTTCACTTTATTGTGAGGTTCCTCTTAAATTTGTGCATTAAGATGCAAAAGTCCAATATTTCAGCAGTTTACTACTTCAAATGTGGTGCACGTAATGGCAAATATGTCTGCCCAGAACCCTAGTTGTCCCAATAGCCATTAGAGTCCAACTAAATACAAAGGATGTGTTGTAGTATTAGAGGAATAGTAATATTAGTTAATATTAGATACAACAACGTTGATGTAGGTGCCCTGATGACCTGCTCACCCACTCATCCCTGTAGCACTGCAGATTAGTTGTTGGTGAGTGGAGCTGCCTGACTGCTTGTCCTTTTATGAAAGTGTAGTGCTCAGTGGCAGAAAATGCTTATTAACCTCATTCTACCTTCACATGATGAATTCCAGATGTAATGTGGGATTAATTTAAAAATTTTATTGATCTTCTGTAATGCCTCTGTTGGACCAGGGCCTGGGTTTATTTTTAAGCTTTCTTCTCAAGCATTTTTATTGTGATGGTTTACACCGCAGAGAGGGGAAAGGGAGATGCTGGCAAGCAGCAGATGACCAAGGTCAGATTTAAACCAAGGACACTGCCATTACAATGAATACGCCTTATTGAAATGAACTACAAGAACAAGAGCGATGTCATTTTAGTCATTTTCATTCTGGAGTGTGGGATGCAGAAGCCATGAGAAAACTCTTAACATCCATCCTGTCATTTCTTTACTTTTCTATAGGGGGCACAGGTTGGCATTTGTGGAAATTGTCTGTCTGCGCTGCTCCCTCTTGTGGATAATCTACAGTCTGTTAGAATTAAATGTGTGAGTTAGTGATTGACAAGCTAGAAGTTATTTGCATTTAAACAAAAGATAGCAAAAACATATCATACCTCATTGACTTCAAAACTTTAATCTTGTGGTGTCTCTTCACTTGTATGTTTGAACCTTGTAACTTGTTTTCTGGCATTTTGTGACCTAGGACATCTATAACATTATCATCTTAAAACTACAGCTGTGATAGGCAGAAAATTACAGGTGAAAGTGTGATTTTTTTCTGTCAGGGCCCCTAAAATCTGGAACAAACGACAGGAGGCACATTTCACACTGGCTGGCAAAACTGTCAAATCCACCAGTATAATGCATTTTCAAATGTAAACTGGACTCTAATAAATATTTAAACGGCGAGAAATAAATTTAAATCGGGAACATAACAGCAAATCCCTTTTAGAAAACTGTATAAACACATACATTGGATGAAGTGCACCCCTCTGATGTGCATCTGTTTCTACTTACAGCATGCATTGTAATGAGTAGCACTGACAGAGGGAGGAAATAATGGTACGTTAGTGATGATGAAACACGTCCTTAAGCTACATTGTTGGAGATGAGAGAACTCTGGTGGAGCTGGAAATCCTTGGGAATAAGTAAATCTCCTTTATTACACACAGCTCTGCTACATGCTTGCTTCAGGTCTCAGACTCTTTATGGACGTGGATAAATACACACACATCAACACACACTCCAGAGGGAACATGAGCAGCACTGCTGTGAAATTGCACCAGCCATGTCCTGATGTAACCAGATCTTTTACTCTACGTGAAATGACATCTAGTTTGCTTTGCATTAAAATACAATGTATTACCTCATAAGCATGTTTCTTAATTTTACCACTGGAACAGTAGAGCATTGGCTCAAGCATTATTTCTAAGATTTTTACAATGTTTTCTTCCACAGAGCATACTCTGTTTTGTTTCCTCAGTCCTTTTCTATGCAAAGTGTTTGGCATTCAGGTTGGTTACTGCACCAGCCTCCCATCTTCCATCCACTCCTTTCTTATCTTCCCTCCTGCTATCCGTCTTCTTTTCTTTCAAGTTACCGTGAAGAAGAAGCCATCAATCGACTGGCAACTAGGGTCTTTCTTATCACCTGTTCCGTCTCACTCTGACACCTGGTTAGAGACTGATGGCGAGGTCATCAGTAGACATAGTTTCCATCCATTTAACTTTAATGTAGTTCGCCCGGCTTTTTATTTTAATTTTATTTTTTAACTATGTTTTCTGTTCCTCTCTTTATATTTCCCTATTTTTGTCCTTCAGCTTATTTCATCTTCGTTTTTATTACACCCTCTGGGGCTCCAGGGATCTATTCTGAGTAGTCTGTAATGTGCATATTTCTTCATTCTCCTTCACTGTGTCATTTAATTCATCCATTTTCTATCTTAGAGTAGATTTACAGGAAATCACTTATTAGGTAGATGTTATAAAGGTAGTAAATATTTCTCCTTCAGCTGATTTATTGCTACTGATGAAAGTGCTGCACTTATTCTCTGTTGGAGAGGAAGTGAATATTTGATTACAGAGAATTCAAAACTAAGTAAAAAAGTTGAATTTAAGACTTTAAAAGAAGAAATTCATTTATTTTTCATTGTTGTAAATTGTGGCTCCTCCTGTATGGAGACCCAAAGTAATCAATATTATATAAATAAAAATGAAAAATATATATATAAATGTATATATAAATGGAATAAATAATTTGTGAAATATGTTAAAGTGTGAACACACTTCCAAAGAAGGTTGAAGACAGATTGTATTTGAAGTTTTTACTGGAAGCAACCGTGAAACTATGAAAATTACAAATATGAAAACAATGACAATACGTTAACTAGAGTGAGACAGGCAAGGTAAAAATTACTTAGTACAGCAACACAGAAACGCATGAAGCACAATGTAATAGTATATGACAGTGGTTATATTAGTTACATTGTGCTTCATGTTAAGAAGAGAGAGAGTATCACCAATGAAAGATCAATATCAAGTCCCCATAGGAAGTATAACACAGTAACTGTCTAATCTAAACATACACATAAGGTCCACAAGGATAAAAGTACAAAGAGTAAACTACACAATAGTTATGCTGACAGGATTTCAGCCGTTACTTAGAATGATGCATTAGCAACACATTGGCTCCAAACAGCTAGTATAGTGACTAACTTGGTTAGCAGTAACACAATTGTAAAAAACAAGACGCCTCAATATTTGCTTGGACACAGATCAGAGAAAATGCGGTCCCTGAATTAAGACACAGCTGTTAGTTCTTCAAACGATGCTGCCCCTGAATTTACTATGGAACTGTGTCAGTAGTGGTTGCTACTAGCATCAGAATGTTAAACTGAAACCAATTATCAGTGGTAGAATAGCCATTATTCAATATAAACACACTTAAGTGCGTCTTAGAGTCAGCAAATAGGACTTTTGGTAAAAATGTTAGCCAGTGAGTCAGATTGTTTTTGTTACATGTCAAGTATGTTACAGTGTAGATAATCTCCAGTGCATAATTTATTTTAGTGAGCCGTGTTCCTTCATGCACACATGCAGGTGCTTAAACATAACACACCCTGCGGCATAATTGTCAACTCCAAATCCTCTGCAGGTGATGTTGAGGCACATAGAGGAAGGCAGCATCACTTTCAAAAAGCTCCTTACTAGGACTCGTGTACACATAAAAAGCATGTGTGTCTGTGGAGAGAAGTGCTGCAGTATAAATCCGTATTGTAAATAAAGTTTCTCTGTTACATAGATTTCAGACCCAAGTGTGTACATTATCTATAAGGTCATCCTTCAAATGGCAGGAGTCACAGAGAGAGTGACTCACTTAAAACTTCTTAAAATATACATGTTGTTTACGAGATGATTTATTCATGAATGGCTGTGAATTCTATTATGTGTAGGCTGTTTGTGTGTCACCGTGTTGACAGAGGAATCACTCAGGGAATAAGTACACAACGTGAAATGGAACTTAAAAGATTCAGTATAGGCTGAAGTGATACCTGACCAGAGGTTAGCTGCTGGAAACAAGTCTGTGTTTTAATGCTACTGTGTAGGTGTTTGTTCTTTCCCAGGAAGGATGTGCTGTGTGATCTCATTAATATTTCTCTTCTGCCTCCAGATTTTGATCCCAACCTTGGTATGATGGCTGGCATTACCCCACTGAATCCCATGATGCCTGGACTCGGTATGGTGCCTGCACCGCTCTCCCAGGATGTGCCTGTTATCAAGGAGATCATCCACTGCAAGAGCTGCACTCTGTTCCCCCCCAACCCCAGTAAGCCATAATTTCATGCTAATCCTGTGCTGTCTACCACCCCCAACCTTCTCCTTTACCAGCATCTCCGTGAAAAAGAATTGCACCACAATCACAAGCATCTCATTTTGTAACATTGTTAGGACCTAGGAGGTAGTGTCTTGGCAAAAAACATTTTAAATAACAGGCCCAACGTTTCATGAGTTTTCAACCACATCTCATAGTCTTCCCTAAGCGGAAGGAGTTGTTCAGGTATCAAGGGTCTATGGGTTTTTACTTCAATCTGTTTTCATTATCGATTAAGCTACCGATTATTTTTTCAGTCAATTGTAGACTACCAAGAAAACCAGCTGTAACCAGAGAAACGTTAGTTATTTAGCTTGAGAAACCACTTAAATCATTAATTGAACATTTAAAAAAGTTACCTTTCATTTTCTGCTAATCGTTTTAGCTTTAAACATTTTATCATTTTGATTGAAGAAGACAAATAAGGGTGTTTATGGCAGACGTTAGCATGCATATTTAAATATTATTATTATTATATATTATATGTGAAGATTTCTGCTGTTATATGTCAGACCCAAGAATTTTATAAACATTTTGTTCTGACTTTGTATTTCAATATGGGAATCAGCAATCAGCAATGTCAGAGCCAAGAGTGGATCATTTGTATTGTACCACTTTATTTTTTCATAACCATTAACCTGATCACAAAGAACTGCATTTACATCCACAACATACGTTGGCCTTTTCCAGGGCAAGTCGCTTTTGAGAGGTGTGTTGCACCAGCTGTTCTTTATATTTATCTCACCTCCACGTTCCAATTATCTGGAGTTAGGAAGGAGATAGGGGTGTGTGTTTTGATTGATCCCACCTTTGCTTTTAAGATCTCCTGCTACAGAGAAGTTTATGCCTGGGTACTTTATTCAAACAAGTCTTACATGTCATCTTCAAGGTGAACTAAAACAAAAGCTCCTCACAGCAGTGGCATTTGGGAGTTTATAATCCTTTTACATAACAAAACACACTCTTGCATTCTTTCAGGCAAATATTGTTCTTTTTTCACACCTTGAAAACTGTTTTTATGTCTGCGGTGTGCATTATGGCACAGTATGAACTATCACTGTCAAATTATGATGCAGAGGAAAAGCTGATTTTAAAAGTTTTACTTCACCTAGGAATATCTTTCTAGCTAGTTGTAAATCTGGGAAATTAACTAGGTTTTCTCTGTAAGGGCACATAAAAACCCTGAGGCTGTGTGAGGGATCAGCATGTGAAGAAATTACCCAGCAACTTTAGAGCCTGTCACGATCACTCTGAAATGCATACAACTTTTTGCTGTGTTTCATGTGGCCTGGTATGCATACAGGAATTTGAAAAAATGTACATCCCGGCTTAATACCATGTCTAAGCTGATCTGTGCCCCAAAATCTAAAGCTGTTCCTCAGAGATGCATGGACACACCACTTAATTGTGGACCTTTCACATCTCAATACTTAACTTTTTGCTTTATCTACCCTGAGCCTTTCTGTCCTGTCCCAGTTACTCTTCACTCACTTTTTTGATCCCCATCTTCACTTAAGATCTTCTTGCCTGTCACCTATTTCAGTGCCACAAAAAAAGTTAATCTCTAAGCCAAGTATTTTGAAAAAGCAGACATCTAAAGAAAACTGCCTAAGCTTGATTCTTCTCATGAAAGTCAAGTAACTCTCTAAGATTCAGCTCTACGACGTACACTTAAGCCACTAAACCCTGGGAGTTGTGTTGTTGGGGCCAGCAGCTCCCGATAGCGTCTCTAAAGTCAAATTGGTCCCAGGCGTGGGGCCAGACTAAAAGCAATTGTTGTATGGCAAGGATGTGGATTGTCACCAATTCTGCATATGAATTACATGGTCAGAATCTCTTGGTCGAGAGCCCTTGACCACCAGAATGTACTCTAGTGTTTTGCAGGCTAACGTGAAGCTGTTGGTGTTAGGGCTGCAACTAACAATTATTTTCATCTTCACAAGTGAAGTGAAGATGGGAGCGTGAGATCCAGACAGGTAAATTGGTGCAGAAAATGGAGCTGTACCTGAAGGCAGAATGCCCTACCAGCCAGTCTACCCAAACAACCGGGACTGAGGTTGCAAGCAGCCAAAAATTGTTTCCCTTCCTGGTGTCAGGCTTCATCCTCAGGGACAGGGGTCAGGAGCCTGGACTTCAAGAAGGAGCTTGGAGTCGAACTGCTAATTTTCACAGAAAGGAGCTGGTGATGAAGCATCTCCTTTCCTTTTGGAGGCCTCTAAATGGAGATTTTCCAGGCACATCTGGTGATGTGATGATATATCCCTCCTAGACTAAAAATGCTTCAGGAATCCCCCTTGACAAGCTGGAGGACATTAGGGAAGGGCTTTAGAGAAGGATGTCTGGGATATGTCTGGGGACCTCTGCAGTCAATGCAACCTGGACTCACAGAAAACAGTGGAAAACTGAAAGATGTACAGGTACAAAGCCTACACACATCACTTCATCGAATAGGCACATTTCACCTCACTGTCATTATAGCTTACTGTACATGTGATGTGGAATATCTTTTCAAATTTCCTCTATGCGGAGTTGCAATATTATTGAATAATACTGTGAGATCAATTTGTACAACAGCCCCATGGGCTTTAGAATTGTGAAGTATTGTTCCGAACCAGATCTGTATTAGGGATGCATATGGTTTGAAGGTTTACACAATATGTGAGGAACACAGTGGGTGGAAGCATTAATGCTAGCTGCATTCAGGCTTTTAGCAAATATCACAGGCAAAGTGCTGGCATCTAGGCAACATAGTTGCATATGGTGTCCATCACAAGTAGTCATTACCCTCGAGCTGCACACACTGAACTTGACACCACGTACAACATCCCCTCTCACTGACTTGTAGCTGAGCAGCAACAACCCTGCAGCCCACCCCCAGCTCTCGTGCTCTCTCCCTCTTCTTCTGCCTCCTCAGTGTGCTTAACCTTTACTGTCAGTGTGCATCCTCATCAAGCTCTTTTGTTGTTGCGTCCTTCTCCCTTTTTGTCATCAAACCCTACCCATTCAGCCTTATCCCTCTTTTACCTTCTCCACTGCCTCTTCTTTACACTGAGCTATCTTGTGCAAAAGTGGTGTAGTACCTATTATTCTCTACTCTCAACACTCACTTTGACAATCAACTTTGACATCAAATTCTGTGTTGTCTGTCTCTTACTCTTTCAACCTTCTGACGGTAGTCTGAGAGAGAGATTTCATAATTACCCGTAAGGAAAGATGAAACATTCTTTTGAGCTTTGTGGATACTAGCTGTGTGTCCCCTGTGTTACATATGCACACATATACACGCCATTGAGCTTGAATGAAGAAGGATACCCAACTGCAATAGTGGATTTTTTAGTTTGTTTTTTTTTGTTTGTTTTTTCAGCATTATTGTTCCTCAGCAGATAAATGTAGTCACGCAGAAGGTTGAAGTATCTTAAATATTGTTGTGATGCCATGGATGTCATTTTCAGTAATGACTATTAACTTAACAAGTAGTTTTCAATAAAACTAAAAATCTAAATTCATCAATCAACCTAGGACTTAATGAAAAACTGGCAAATAGACAAAACAAGGAGGTCTAAGTGTGCTGACAGTGGTGTCTACTTCTCTGTGTGATAAATAAAAAATGCAGGTTCACGCCTTTTGTGTGACATGAATGAACTAAACTTATTTACTTGAGTATGTGTAAAAGCAGTTCATCTTCTGAATATCAGTTCTTTGAGAGTTGAAGCCTCCCCTCTGTGGCATCCCTCGGACCATAAAAGTGCGTTTATCCAGTCAAAGTGATGGATGGTGATGACCAGTGTTAGTGTAGCAGTGGCCACACAGGCAGCCGGCCTGTGGTACAGGGCTGGACGGAGAATCAGCCTGTGTATTTGCTTCATATTTTGTTGAAGTAACACGTTAGAATAAAAGCACATCAAAGAGCTTATTAGTCAAGCAATGATTCATAATATCCCTAAATAAGGCTTATTTCCCAAGATTCAAAACATAAGTGTGCAGAAAGATGATAAACCTTTTACATTATAATGCAGTCCAATACAACAGATTCAGTTTTGTTGTAATTTTAGTTTTTTGTTTTGTGTTTTGTGTGTGTCATTGCATTAAATTATAGTTCTTTTTTAATATTTTGATCCTCACTAAATACAATACAATATACTGCAAAAACTCTTCATAACCTTTCAATGCCTGGTCTCTATCTCCTGCTTATTCATTTGCTCTTTTTTCCTACTCTTGACACTACATCCAGCCTCTCCTCTCTCTCTGTCTGTTTCTCTGTCTGCATTTTAAGATTATCGGCCTTGGAGCGTCCATCTCACAATTACTCAAAGGGACACGCATATCGAGTTAGAATTTGGACAAAGTAGTGCTTTTTAAACTCTGTCTGGCAGCAGCACCTACATGTAATAATTATCACAGTAGATCCTGCAATAGCTGCTCCCTCCATTCTCTCCCTGTCTTTCTCTGCCTCAGGTTCATCTGCTTTTTAGTTGCATAGAAGAATCACTAGAATTGTTAATGCTTCAATATATTGCATGATATTGTGTATTTAATGTAATTCAATCAGGAAATCACGAATAGTTTGTCTGAATCTTGTACATTTGCATATAAAGTCCCAATGTGCTGAACAGAGGGGTTCAGTAGTGCAGCAGGTAGCTGAAAAGAAATTATCTCACTCCTGCAAACTGTTGTTAGCTACTAATAAATTACCCAACTGAAGCCAAAATAACCCTTCCTTTCTACAACAAAATTAAACTATTTTCATTTAATTTACAGCATCACACATTAGGTCACTGCAGCACTGCACCTGTTTTCTTTTCTCTGTCCTCATTGCTCCCCCCCATCAACACCGTCAGCTACTCGTGGACCGAAAAGGTCAGTTAATTTGGAACCCTTTGTTGCATCTGCCAACAAAGCTTTTTTTTTCCTATCTTTCTTCTATCGTAGGCTTTTCCTGCACCATATTTTTACTTTTTCTGTCCATCTCACCTCTAAACTAGTTTAATCTGCCAACTCTTGAGGTCAGGGAATGAAACTAGTCAATATTTTGCTTTACCAGCCCCATTTAAAGGAAAGAGGAGGCGGGGGTAAAGCAGTAATTGTCTGTCTGCAGACAGAATACACATATACACACACACAAACACACACATACACACACACATATACATATACACACATATACACACACATTAAAAGAAAGGGACTGTGCTGGCTGGGACTGAAAGTTATTTTGCAAATCTTTCGAGTACTGCATGAGAGTACAAGCTCTGACAGCAGGGGGATTATAGCTGATAAATCGTTTTTTAGCCAGGAGAAAACTCTGACTTTGGATTGTAATGTTTTCACTGTTTGACATCCCATGAATATTTTTCTTTTTGTAAAATATGTATTCCACTTGGTTAGTATATTTATTATCAACTTATTAGACAAACATTTTTAATAGGAGCCCTAACGACAGCTGGCTCCACTAAATATGAAGCTGCAGTACTGGCTCAATACTGATGTCTTCAAATAACTGAGCTCCTTACTTCGTCATGTAGAAAGAAACCGGACACCCTGCTGGGAAACCTCATGTCAGCTGTTTGTATCATGTCATTCTTTCTTTCGTTACCCAAATCTTGTGCTGCCGTTGAGGTTTGGAGTGAAGAAGTAAATTTTTTAAAAATAATTATTATTACAATTATGAGAGGATCCTTTTCCTCACACAGTTTAGTTGGCAGAGGGTAGTAAGAGTGTTTGTTCTGGCTGATGTGAGTATAAATAAGGGAACCAGAAGGTGAGATCTGAAATTCTGAGCATAGGGGATGGGGGCTGTCGGAGTGGATGGACCATTATTTCTTTAACAACTGTTTTTTATACAGACCAGACGTTTCTGTTGAGTTCCAGGGGTTTACCACCGTATTTAAAATGCTTTTCTGTTTGGCACTGAGAAATCCTTTTGATCACACTTGAATAAGACCTCAAGATATCAGAGTTACTCCCCTTGGTGCTGATCAACCAGACCCTCGTGATACAACTCAAGTATCCAGCCACATCCAGCCCCAGTTCTTTTCAGAGTATCGATCTCTACAAGGGTGGGTGCATCAGTAACAGTGATTGCAAGGCCTTTTCTAGCCAACATCCAGAAATACAGCATCCTCAGCATCCCTCTGATTAGCTGGTTCACTCCTCATAGACCCCCGCTAATCACATTCATCATGGATGAGGAGCCTGATCTATTGGAGATTAGATCAGTCAACACTCATCTGTGTTGAATAAGTGATTTCTGCAGTGCAGGGGACCTTCCACATGAGAGGATTTGCAATCACTTTGTGGCCAAAAGGATTTCATTTTCATGCACGGAATGGTTTGATATTAACATTTATCTAACAAAAACGATCTGAGCATATTGCTCCAAGTTATCATTATTCATGCATTAAGCTTTATCATTTTTTTAGGTCATAAGTGCTATGTTTTAAATATCACTTAATTGAATTTTGCAGCATCAAGCTCCAGAATTTGGTCTTAAATTGTATTATAGACAGAATTTTTCTTCTTCCTCTTTAAAATTTGATGTGACCTGGCCCTTATTCTTCAGCGTAAATGTGGAGTTCAACCTCAGGTCCTTGTTGGGATTTATTTGTTATTTATTCCTTCAGGATATGCTATTTTTTCCATCAGTCATTATGGGGGGATTGGATGCTTTATCATGGAAGTCTTCTTTTTGCAATTATTGGAGAGACACTTTTCCCTGTTTTGTCTTTCAATAAAATTTTATGGATCCTTTTTATTATACATAATAAGACATAGTCTGTTTGTGTGGACGGCTTTGTTCTTCAGTTTCAACTTCTTTGCATGTTTTTATATATTGATAGCTATACAATATAAACACCCAGGCTTTTGTCTGTTCAGATCCAATCACTATGTGTTTAAATAGCACAACATTGTTATTTGGATGCTCTTTTATTCACTGTACATATTTCTTTTTGAGTTAAACAAAAGACAGCAAATCAGACCGGCTGCTCAGGTCTGCCAAGATTATTTCCAGCAGCGATTAAATCAAAACAGTATGTTCTTACCATTGGACATATTGTTTTCAGCTTCTCAAAGAGCATAATTCATACTCAAAATCGAGTTTTAGTGTTCCGGGACAGCTACATAATTTCTTGAGCTGTTTGTATTTCAGCTGTATTATCTACATAAGTGCAACTATACACAGTTTCCCAGCCCTGTCTTAATATTACAACCTAGGGATGATTGACACTTGCATAACTCTGTTTTCTTTCCTCTGTTCCGCAACTTTTGAACAGACCTTCCCCCTCCAGCTACGAGAGACCGCCCTCCAGGGTGTAAGACAGTGTTTGTTGGCGGTCTGCCAGAGAACGCCACAGAGCAACTCATCATGGAGGTCTTCGGACAGTGTGGTGATATCACCGCCATACGCAAAAGCAAGAAAAACTTCTGCCATATCAGATTTGCTGAAGAGTTTACTGTAGACAAGGCTCTCTTCCTGTCGGGTAAGATGAAACTCTTTACACCTTCATCTTAATCATCACAGTGCTTATTGGTATAATATTGCAGTGTGTTTGAATCAGTGGGCCCCTGTAAGTTAAATGCTTATTCATTATTATTATTTAAATTTTTTTTATGTGAGTCACAGTTCGAGCACTCTCCCTGTTGACAAAAGAACTGCATCAGAAAATATCTGATTCCTTTATAAAAGGTTGAAGGCAAAAGCCTGTGTCCGATATCCAATCACAGAGCTTAAAATTATGTAAAGTGCCCCGCTAACTGTGAGTGAAAACTAAAGATTAAACTGCAGCTTCAATGATTTCACTTTGAATTTACCATCAATGACGCTGTGTTTTGTTGAGAACTGCAACAACAAAATATTTTTAATTTACGACAGCTGAGATTCATGCCTTTCTCTCCATAGCAACGGTGGCCGAGGCTCTTGGGTACTGTATTATTTAGAGCCATGTCAAATTTACACGAAAAATATGATTTCTCAGAATCAAAGTTAAATTAATTCTCCATCTTTGCTGCTCTGTTAACTTTTAGAAAGGACACTTGGTACACTTACAGTGGTTGATAGTAATAAGAGTTCCACTAAAAGCTCAGATAACAGAAGATAAAAATGACCATCAAGTCAATAAAAGGCATTTCTACTAACCATGTAACACCAGCTTATGGTTTTTTTATCTTATCTTCAGAGCAGCTTCTAGAGCCCAGATGTCTTAAATCTCTGTGTGCAAACAGCTGGCCGTATATATTCCTACTTTATAAACCCAATTTAACCTAGCTGCCAATTCAATAGCATTCCCAGCATTATTAATTGTGTGTGTGTCCATACATGCTGGTGTCTGTATTTGTGTGACAGTAAATTTGAATAAGTTTCTGCCTCTATTCTTATGTGGGAGCTGAGGCCCATACATTAGCCAGATGACAGAGCAGTGTAGTTTTTCCATAAATAATACCCCGCACACACATACACATAAATGCACAGCATGTGCAAAACACACTACCCAGCAATGTGACGCACTCCAGCACCCCCAGCCCACTGAGATCTCCTCATATGAAATATTGAAGTAGTGTTAGATTGGGAGCCTGAAGCAGAGAGAGCAGACTGAAGGAGAAACCCCCGAACTAATGCTCATTTCTTTTCCTGTTTGCACTGGCATCTACTGCTATCCCCCTCCTCCTGTGATGAGTGTGTGTTGGGCCTCAGAGTGAGTCACACTGGGCATCATTACTGTATACGGCTGGAGCGCACACACGCATGTGTACCCAAACACTCACACTGAGCACACACTCTGATCATTTCAACCAATTAAACCACCAAATGGCCATGATTTCACTTAAGATCTGCAACCAGCCATTAGTGAAAATTGAGTAAGGAGGAGAGCAAGGGGATAAGAGGGAAGTAGTGAAGAGAGGAGGAAGTAATGAGGGATATTGTGGTCTTTCAGTGCCACTAGAGAAGTAATTGGCCTCCCTAAGTCTGTCTGGTTTATTAACAAAAGGATTCAGACCTTCTGTACTCCACAAAACCCCACAGCTACAATATATCTTCTCAAATGAAGGGATACAACAAGCAAAATAGGTGATGAAGAGGATGAAGAGAGAGGTGGTGGACCCTGATATAGAGCTTGCTCAGGGGTTTGTCTCTGTTATCTAGTGGTCTAAATTCACGTTGTGGAAGGTGATGGAAAGTGACTCACAACTGGCCCAGAAAGAAACCCTGCAACATACAGAGTAAATCTTTTGTGTGTGCCTTTTCAGTCTCTTAATTCAGGCATTTTTGTCATTTGCATTAAAAAGATGCATTAATCATCAAACAAAAAAAAGGTTTTATTGTCATTTATGTATGTGACTGATGTTATTGTCGTATTGTAAAATTTGCAAAATCACTGAAAAATTAGCAGTATAATAAAAGAGTGACTGTGAGATGTGAATGGAGAGTATGAAGTTGACAGCTGTCAAAAATTTGAAGCATTCAGGCATTACAATGCTGCAGTGGTCTTAGGTGGAAACGACTTAACCGTGACTTCCCCGGTCTGAATCCGACTAGGGATCTTTGTCACATGTCACCCTCTTCTCTGTCTCTCCCATTTTCTTGTTGCTGTCTTCTGTAAAATATTGAGATATTGATATATATGTATGTGTGTGTGTGTGTGTGTGTGTGTGTGTGTGTGTGTGTGTGTGTGTGTGTGCATATGTGTGTGTGTGTGTGTGTGTATATGTATATAATATAAAATAAAAACAAGACTTAATGGGTTACAGCCATCTTCTCTTCGAGGCTTAACACAATCACAGCTGCTAACCTCAGTATGCTAACATGCTCACAATGACAGTGCTAACATGTGGATGCTGAGCATATATATTTACCATGTTCACCATTTTTGCATGGTAACATTTGCTAATTAGCACATTGGACAAATACATTTATTTTACATAATGACGGCACAATACGAAAGGTTTGGGATCATCAAAATATTACCATTCATCCTGAGATGTGGACACAACTGTGTGCACCAAATGTCATGGAAATTCATCAGATAGTTGTTTAGATATTTAAGTCTGGACCAAAGTGATGGATCGATGCTGTTGATGCCACTAGCATAGCTAAAAAGCAAAAAAATTACCTCCAAAATGCACAGCACCTTGTGGAAACAAATGACTTAATTTTTATTATTGAATTCCCCGCTGACCCAGTTGGTTCTTCCATCATATTTGCTTTTTCCTTCTTCCACTTCCTCCTTCTCCTCTTCCTTTTTTATTAATTTTTTTTATTTTTACACCTTTGTCTCTCATAGGTTATCGTGTCCGCTTGGGCTCCAGCACAGACAAAAAAGACACTGGCCGGCTACACGTGGACTTCGCCCAGGCCAGAGACGACCTCTATGAGTGGGAGTGTCGCCAGCGCATGTTGGCCAGAGAGGAGAGGCACCGGCGCAAGATGGAGGAGGATCGCCTCCGGCCGCCCTCCCCTCCTCCCATCGTCCACTACTCTGAGCACGAGTGCAGCCAGCTGGGAGACAAGATCAAAGGTTGGTAGATATGGCAAAATAAAAAACATATACTGTAAAATATGGTCATGATATGAGAGTACAAACTAAGAAGCTGAGCTTGGTAAAGAAGTAAAACCTTGAAAAGTATTTTCTTTAATCAGCCTAAAAGCATTTACAAATACAGCACAAATCCTAGTTAATGTGCAATAATAATAATTAGCAAACACAAGCAAAAATGGGATCCAGTCAAAGCACTACTGTTCTTTTTGCAAACAACAAAGGTAGGGAATAAGGTTAAAGAGTAGATCTGCATGCGTGTGAGTGTTCATGTCCATTTGTGTGCTCATCCAATGCAAGCCAAGGCATCACGGGAATTGGCCTAAACTGCAGCTGGTAAAACTGACAAAGCAGTTCTCTGATGTTCAGGGAATTTGTTTTCAGAAGACGTTACACAAAGGCTGTTAAAAACAGTATATCAGTTTACTCTCCTCTCAGCACATGCTGCTCTCTCTTATCTTGTCCTTTTTCCTCTGCTCCTCTTTCCGCTCTCTCTGTTCTTCTCTGCTCATGCTTTCGATTTTCTCTTCTTCGCTCTCCTTTTCCCCTCTTCTCAGCTTTCCGTCGAGTTTCTGGCTGAATAAACATGTTTCGCTAATGAGCAATGACACTTCCTGGTCTCAGTCACAGTTGCCTGATAACAAAGTGGCTGTGACTTTCTGCCTCTCTACCATCTGCGTGTCTTTTTCAGCTCTGCCTTCCCTGGCCCTGGTGTAAAGAACTGTTGTAGCCAAGGATTTGTTTCTGATCACTTTGGGCTGCTGTTGTGAAAACACACATCCCGGGCTATTTGCTGCAGGTTTAGGTTTATTCTTTTCTGAATCTTCTACCCAGAGGGGGAAATGGGTTTAGCTCTTTTCAGTGCCAATTGTATTCCTGTATTCCAAACAAATTTGTCTTTTTGATGACAAGAAGCTCACAGAGGAGCTCTTTACCTAGACCCGCCTCTAAGTGGGGTTCATCCCTTCTTTTAACTTCTTTCGCCATGTCCCACAGGTTTCATGTCATGAAGGTCTGTGAAGTTGTTCTTTGTTACCAAGTGTATGACAGTCTGTCATATGTACACTTCTGTATATATGACAGACAGTGAGGGGACAATCCTTTCAATAGCGCAGATGTCTTTTGGTTCTCCTCAGTTTACTGTGGTGCTATTTTTCATCTTTCTTTCAGTTTCACCTTGACACATTAACCTTGACTTTACTTGGTCTACTTTTCACAAAATGAGTTACCCATGTTTGCTTTTCATACTACTCTACATGCCTGTAATCTACTAGAAAGCAGTTCTTTCACATGTTTATTATTATGTTCACTTTTACATTGTTGTGAAATCTCTTTTGGCTCGCCAGCTGTTGCTTTCACCAAGTGTCTTGGGACTGTACGGGAATAATTTACTTCATGTATAGAATTTGACAGTTCCCTTCTCTGTGTATTCACCTTTTTGCCAGACGACGGTAAGTTTGCTGAAGCGGTGCGTGTGCTCTTGACGTGGCTGGAACGAGGCGAAGTCAACCGCAGGAACGCCAACAACTTCTACTCTATGATCCAATCCTCCAACGGCCACATCCGCCGGCTTACAGGCGAGAAGAGTCAGCATGAGAAGGAGATGGAAGAGGCCAAAGACAAGTTCAAGACCGCTCTGGCCGGCATAGTGGCTCAATGTGAGTCTTGTGTTCTCAATCACACACACTACAGATTTGGATGTATAATTCAGTTTAATACATTATTAAACTGTATTAATACAAGTGTAAGTGTACAGCGGTGTATAATCATTTTTGTATGAAGACCAAATAAGTTCAGAGTCACTCACAGTGAGTGAGATAGTTACTCATTAAAGGTTTACTAGAATACATTTATTATACTCCTTGTTGTGCAGTATGTGTAGAGGAGGAGGATAAGAATGAGTCCAATCCGTGCTTGGCCAAGTTTCTGGTTCAGTGTAAGTTTCCTTATCATAGGATTACACACACAACATAGACAGACTGTAGGGTGGAGGGCAGTATACAGCCAGACAATCGAAGACAAAATCCCAGTCAAGACTTTTTGTGCCTGAAGAATTCAATGCAGTAAATATGTAAGTATAATATTGTTCACACCCCCTCATTTACTCTCACATGATGCACAGAGCATGTGTGCACAGTATTGTGGACATTAAGATTTTAATAGCATCATAGAATCCATCTAGTTTAATGCTAGTATGTTTTTTGGAGGATGCCTAAAAGGTAAGTTTAATTTCTTTCCTAACAGGAATTCAGTGCCCAGCTCATTTTTTATTTCTTCCGATATACAAATATCTGAAACATTGAAGCAGTGACTGCGGTGGAATATTATTCAGGTTGCTTTCAGATAAAAATAGTAAGCAGCCCATTGCATTCACATTGCATGAATACAGTGGAGGCCAAACACATACAGTAAACAAATGCATTGCTCATCTCAGCTGATGAAAGGCCAAAGGCAAAGTGTACTGCTGCTACGCACTTTTGACAGCTTTGTCTGTGCAGCTGCTGGTTGCCTGCGGCACTTAGTCTCCACATATCCCGCCATATGCATGTTAAATACAAGGTAAACATCCTTCAACACAAAGTGGAGTTCCCATTATTAGTTTTTTTTTGTGTGTGTTAGGTCATTTCAGCCCATACAAACACATTGCTATTCAATACTTTGCCTTCCTCTTGGTGTGCTGCATGTCATATTAATGATAACACACAGAATTTTGTCCTGTTAGGAGGTTTTACAAGTTTCACAACTCTCTTGCCATACCAAATAATTCAGCCTTTCTACACTTTTAGTTGCCATCTACATAGATGTGTCTCTGTTGTCACGTTAAAGGTCAGGTCACCCAAGTAACAAAAAAAGTTATTGTCACTTAATCCCTAGTGGTGTCTAGCCATGCAGATAGTTTCATTTTATGTGCCCAGGTTTTAAGATATTGGCTTCTCAGTCTTCTCCTACAGCACTAAAACAGTGAAAGTGCAGAGAATTTCATTTTTGGTATTCATAGCATTGAAAAATAATATATATATATATCTATACAGACAGGGGACTAATTAAAGGGAGACCTTAATAAAAGGGTGGTGAAACATCAAATGCAGATGCTTCTGTGCACGAGTATGAAAATTACATGAATAAAACGCTACGGCATTTACACTCACCAGATCTCAACCCAGTTTATACCTGTGGAAAATGTTTGGACCAATGTGTAAGACTTGGTGCTCTCCACCACCAAGACCAAATTTTGACCAGTCTCTCTTGCAGAAGAGATCTTGATCTCAATTAAATTACCTTATTAAATAATATTTGTGTATGTATATAATGAGGAAATATAGTGTGGTGTTCATCCCTCCAATAGACTTGCCAAGGAGCACTGAAGCTGTTCTGGAGGCTCGTAGTTGCCTGACGTCATATTAACACACTTCATGTTGGTTTTTAATTTGTCACCCGTCTGTATATATGCTTGCATATAAGCTCAGAGGCCTGAAAGTCTGTCTGTACCCTTTCCTCTCTTCTCTGACTTCACCATCGATCTGCTCCATCAAATTACAGGATGCTAGGAAGATGCTATTGATGCCTGTTCTCTCTTACACTGCTCTGCAAGCACATACACACTTATCTGGTGGTCATATTGACTTCCCCCCTGTGTATATTAGGACCTCTGGGATACACAGACCACCCATACACTCCTCCATGACCACCCACATGGCAATGGATAGATAGCTGTGAGGGGAATTACTATATCAATACACTGCAGCTAAGACAGAATCTGACACAGGCTATACAGACCAACAGACAGCATCTGTCATCATACACATCACTTGTAGGAAACCTCTGAGTTAAAGATCTGGTCAAGATAAGACTCCTTGAAAAAGCCTGCTGTGCTCAGTCCGGTGTTAAGTTTCTATATTTTGCAGCTACAACTGTACTGAAGGGTTAACTACAGAGGCTTACAGCTTACTGCTGTTCCTTTTTAAAAGAAGAGAGAAATCTGCATAGGGAAAGTACATCAGGAATATTGTGCTGTTTTAACAAGGTGTCCTTGGGCAAGATTCCTAACAGCTCATTTCTGTAGTGGAGCTGCACAGTGGTCAATAGTGGCACACTTCAATTAGGTTATTTTTGGCAGCTGCCAGTTGCTTAGCAAAATGTCCCTTGTTAAACAAATATTAAACAGAGACAAAGTCTATAATGCTAGCAGCTCTGTGAGCCTGTACTAACTGTAGGCACAGCACATGTTGGTATGCTAACTGGTGGTATGCTGGTTTGTTACACAACGTACAGTTGAGGCTGATGGGAATGTCATTAGTTTAGCAGATATTTGGTCATACAACTACATTTTTGACAGATGAAATGATGGTTCTCTAAAAGTCACAGGATCACTACTTCAGTAGGATGCACCCTCTGAGGACCATTTATGTCTGAACAAGGTTTCATGGTTGAGATGTTTCAGTCTGGACCAAAGTAGACATCCCTTTTGTAGAGCCATGGCCAGAAAAATCAAGTCGATATTAGCAGAGCCGCAGTTTTAAAGGGCTTTAGGAACTAGTGTATCATATATAATTCAAATCTGTTGGGAAAATGTGTGATTTATTTAAGTTTTGCGTATGGGAATTATCTGACCAACCATCCACGAGATGATGCACTGGCATCAGCTGGTAAGTAAATCACACGCTTGCACACACACAGACACATGCACACAAACACAAATGCTCACACAGTTCTTTACATCCCTAGTTGACTCCACTTTCTCACTCCTCTGCTCCTTCCCACCTGCCCTCTGTCTTTCTTTCTCTCTCTGTCTCTGGATGGCCTCTGGTCCTTCCCTGCATCCCGGCACAGTTGAACAGATTGTGTCTGTATTCCAAGCTGCTTCCAAACAAAAGGCATGGGACCATTTCTCCAAAGCTCAGCGCAAGAACCTGGACATGTGGCGCAAACAAGCAGAGGTTAGTACACTTTGATTTCATTCTGTTGTTCACATGATTTATAAAAAAATTAGGCTTTATCCCATTTTGTTCAACACCCGTCTCCCTCTTTACTCATTGTAAAGTTGTTGTTTTCTAAAGTTATAGTTAAAATGCTACATAATTATACTCAAATTTAAACAAGTGATATAAAAATAGGTTGAATCAGAAGTCAAAAAAGCAGGCTCCTTATTACAGTAAGTACTTTGATTTAAGCTAGCTTACAGAACAGGTGCCTGCTCACTCCAGTCAGTGTGAGATACAGACACACCCAGGTCCAAACCTCTGCCCCTACCTCCTCCCCTCCCTCCACTACTGCTCTCCCTCCTGAATTGGATACAAGCTGCTGGGGTGAGTTTTCTATCTCCTAAGATTTATGTTTGAGTGGATAATTAAGGAGCAACGTCTTGAAACATGATGTGTATTCATTTTCAAATCTAATAGCATTTTTGTCATCCACTATCTGCTCACAATTTTTTCTGCCAAATGGAGCACTAGTTAGCATGATGATAGGTTGTATGTAATGGAGGGTCTGGAGTTTGGTGCAGTCCTGGGTCTAATGGACCATATATGATCATATCTGATTGGTAAGTTTTTTTTGTAACATCTGGATTTAAAAAAAAAAAACAACTGAATGAAGGTGTCATTTGGAGTCTTTATTCAGACTCTCACACAGCAGAAGCTTTTAAAGGTAGGTGTTGCAAAATAAAATTTTTCTTCTAATGTTTAGATTTGCTGCAGAGTCATTCGAACTTATCATGCTTAAAATAGCTTGTGTGGATTTTTTTTAACACACACCTGATGATTAAGTAGAAAGCTGGATGATGCATATTTTATATTCAAATGCTTGAGTACATGCCTGGCTGTGTGACTTCAGTAAAGACCACATTTGTATTGTTGTTTTACCTCGCTCAGACCTTGAGGGTCTCTGAAGGATCTACTCACTTGGGAAGCGCTCTCTTCTGTGTGTGTGTGTGTGTGTGTGTGTGTGTGTGTGTGTGTGTGTGAGAAAGAAAGAAAGAAAGAAGTGGCTGATATCAAGAAATCCTACTGGAAAAGGCTGGACTGGAGGACAGCACAGAAGCACTAATCATGGTGGCACAACAACAGGCAGCAGTCAGTACAATATCAATAGAGGCTGGGGTCTACCACACTAGGCAGGACCCCAGGTGCAGACTGTGCAAGGATGCCCTGAGACAGTACAGCACATAACAGCAGGGTGTAAGATCAGGCAGGAACAGTGTACATGAAACGCCATAACCAGGTAGCTGGCATAGTGTACAGGAACATCTGCCATGAGTATGGGCTGGAAGTCCCAAGGTCAAATGGAAGACACCTCCTAAGGTAGTTGAGAATGACCGAGATAAGATCCTGTGTGACTTCAAGATCCAGACTGAGAACCTGGTGATGGCTAACCAACCAGACATCGTGTTGATAGATAGATAGATGATAGATGGATGTGGCAATCCCAAGCGACAGCAACATCAAGAAGAAGGAACACAAGAAGCTTGAGAAATACCAAGTTCTGAAAGAGGAGCTAGAAAAGATGTGGAAAGTAAGAGCAACAGTGGTGCCAGTGGTAATCGGAGCACTGGGGGCTGTGACCCCCAAACTGAGAAAGTGGCTACAGCAGATTCCAGGTAAAACATTAGAGGCCTCAGTCCAGAAGAATCCTAGGAACAGCTAAGATACTGCGCAGAACCCTCAAACTCCAGGCCTTTGGTAGAGGACCCGAGCTTGAGGATGACACATACCACCCTGCAAGGGTGAGAGGGGGGGGTATATCAAACACACACACACACACACACACACACACACACACACACACACACACACACACACACACACACACACACACACACACACTGTGGTGTATCAGGCCTCAGGGATCTGTCCAGTCTATCTCAGACTTCCTTTATAGAGATGGTGTATACACACTGCATACACCAGGAATGAAAAGCATAACCATAGATGCAAGTGAAAGAGATCACAGTGGGTGGACACTACTGCAGAATTTGCACTACAAATATTCTAGGTAGTTTTTTTCCTCCAACTACTTTACAATTCATTAGAGCTGTGAGAATAGACTTTATAGTGACACCACATAATACTGTGTTAATCATGTGTGTCCCAGATTGAGGCTAACCGACAGATGAAGTCATTTGGCCTCCAAGCTCTTGGTTCAGCATTGTCCTGACTTGAGTCTCTATCTCTCTGCAGCTGCCTGTGAGGGTTTAAGTAAGTTTATTCAGGGAATAGTGAATTATACGCTGAAATGGAAAAACATTAAATCCTAAAAGAATCTGAAAAGGAACTGAAGTTCTAGTTATTCCTAGTAAAAAGTATTTATGCCATCCAGCTGCCATTTTACAATGGGTCAAATGAGGACTTGTGGTGTTCTTAATGATGGACCTACAGATAATTGTCACCTGACTCTGTAGTTCCCCTCAGCTGTGCTGCGCGTTTTCATTTTATGGCTTCTAACTTTCCTGTTGTGGTTGTCTCTCACCATCGTTTCTAGCTGCAAAAAAAAAGCCAACATGTTACATGTTCAGTACCAAAATGAGCTGGTGAACATAGTGGAGCATTGAGCAGGTAAAGAGCAAGATATTCCCCCCAGAGATCAAATGGAAAAACCGCGCTAAAAGAGTAAGTATTGGGCTTGAATTCATCAGGTGACCAAAAAACACTCCCAAAAAAAGGAACAGCTGGATGTGTAAATTAGCAACAACCTCTAATAACTTCTTAAAGTAATGATATGTCATGTTGTATTTACAGCTCGTTTCCACAGCATCTAAGTGGACAAAAATCAATCATTGCAGGTTTAAAGCTTCATTAAACATTTAAACTACTAGGAAGTTCAACAAACCATAGAAAACACAGCCCTGCTATATTTTGGGCTTATTAAGTTTTTACGGCTAACCTGTTGCCTTACACACACAACAGTCACAGAAGAATATGAGCTTCCCATCTGATTCATGTTTCTGGCCACTTAATGAAGACGTCCAATATTCAGTCGAGCTTTTAGCTTTTGGTTCATGCTCATCAACTACTGAGTAGATATTTGGGACTCTTGGCTTGTGACATGCTCAGGTTTCTTCACCAGCAATTTGTTGACGTCAGTCATTTATTGCTGGGCTGGAAGCCGGTGCCTTTGGGAGATATATATATATATATATATATATATATACGTATATATATATATATATATATTATATATATATTATATATTACGTATATATATATATACGTATATATATATATATATATATATATATATATATATATATATATATATATATATATACTATATATATATATATATATATATATACGTATATATATATATATATATATATATATATATATACGTATATATAATATATATATATATATATATATATATACGTATATATATACGTATATATATATATATACGTATATATATATATATACGTATATATATATATATATATATATATATATATACGTATATATATATATATATATATATACGTATATATATACGTATATATATATATATATATATATATATATATATATATATATATATATATATATATATATACGTATATATATATATGTATATATGTATATATATATACGTGTATATATATATATATATATATGTGTGTATACGTATATATGTATATATATATATATATATATATATATATATATATATATATATATTATATATATGTATACATATATATATATATATATGTATATATATATGTATATATATATATATATATGTGGGTGTAATAAGAGCTGTGAGATCCAACCATACATTCTGTGTGAAGGTCGGAGAGCTAAAATAATAGGATAAAAGTGTCAAAAGGCTGTAGAGCTAGGTGCTAGTTCTCAGTAACTTTCAGCACAACTGCTAATTATTTTACATCACATGGAGTGATTTGATTCAACGTCAGAAATAGGGCTTAGTGCAGGTTTATTTTCACATTGATCATACATGCCTGCCTTAGAGGCTGCCATGTATAGGACTAGCAGCTTCTGGCCAGTGTAAAGAGCATAGGTAAGTAAGTGCAGTTGCTCAGGGCTAGTTTATCATCAAATAGGCAGCCAGTTTCACACTCAGTCATTGTATATTCAGTATGATTCTCTGGCCTGGAGGTGAAATATAGAGGAACGAGAAGCGGTGTTGAGGAGCTCCAGCTCCCAGGCAGAATCGGACAACAGCTGCCTCCCTCTATCAGTGTTTTAATGTGGTGTGTGTATGTACTTGCGCATATGCAGTAGATGTGTGTGTGCACAGTGTGCTCCATACACACCAGATGGTTACATGTCTGCATGTGCTTGTGTGTGTAGAGTACCTGTTTGACCTCTGCCATTGGCTCAGGCTAATAACGTCAGCTGACAGATGGTCCGAAGTTTATTTACTTTTGGGCAGCTTTTTTTCCCCATTAGCTTTTGTACGAGTGTTTTTTCAGCCTTTTGTGTGAATTTGTCATTGACAGAACAAGCATGGCTCTATCCACTGGTATACATGTGTGTTTCAGTACACTTGTTTAAATTTCCTCATGTCAGTCACTTTTTGAACCAGAACCGGGCGATAATTCAGTGTTATTGCTCATCTCTTTCTAAACTGGTATAGTGACAGAATTTTCCTTTAGATAAATATCACCTCTAATTAATGTAAATTTTAGGCATCAGCCTTTCAGAGCATGACTTCTTAAATACTTAAAAACATATTAAATATTTAAAAGATTTTGTTCTAATAAAACGAAAAAAAATCAATTTATTTTACTCGCACGCCCTCACGGTTACGTGCATGTCTGACACTGACCGCAATGTCGATGGTCTAATTGTGTTGCGTGGACATTTTTGTGTGACCTTAAACCCTGAGTGGAAAGAGGTTATCAGTTTGTGTCTCTTTACGGCATAGTTAGCTGTGCTCTCTGTTCTCCTGCACCATTAGCTGTCAACATATTTTTAGAAAATACACTGTGTACTACTGTAGCTCAAACATCTACTCACAACAGCTCAATGGTGTTTAAAAACCCATGCAGGCACAGATTATCATAGACGGTATGTTGTTTGTCTAAGCATGGACTGTCTGTGTGTAATGTATCATGAGGATTTTTGTTTGTTTTGCTTTTCTCTCTATACACACCTTGATGGTTTGTTCTCATTTACTAGCTAATCAAATTCACTTGGTAGACCTTAATCTTTAAACCGTTTTAACATCTGCCTCTGGTTACTGGTCTCTAGATGGATTTAGTCATTAGCACTTCTGTCTGTAAGGGTGAAATGAAACAGATTCCTTTTGTACAGTGGGTATCCAGCTGTGCATTACAAAATGGGTGTAAAAACCAACAGAAGACATGTTATACAGTAAATGCACTGAGACACATTTCATGCTTCTTTCGACCTAAATCACTGTCTTCTGAAGTAGTAGTGCTTTTGACATTTTTGACAGGAGCTCTGGTCATATACTTATCATGGATTTGCCTGAATGTGGTGTTTTTCTCAAAGTAAACAAAAGTGAAGTCTGGCTATATTTGTGCTACCATCTGCCCCATCGCTGTGCCAGAGGAAGTACCCCATCTCTGAGACCAATCCTTTTCATCTTTATTCATCTACACTCCTTTGTTCTGTACTGATCTGTTACATGTATTTCTTACAGCAAATGCATAACATTACCAATGAAATCAAAGAAGGGCCTCCACTGATGACCCTACTCATACTAGCACCTGCTAAAACGTGCATCACCCATGAGTCTTTGCAGTTCTTACCCACCACTCTTTTTGGTTGTGTTTTGCAGGAGATTAGAAACATGCACAGCGAGCAGCTGATGGGCATCAGGCGAGAGGAGGAGATGGAGATGTCTGATGATGACATGGAGGACGTCCCTGACAGCAAGGACTCTGAGGACTCAGGTATGCATATGCAGCATTTGCATGCACATTCACAGTTCAACACTTCTGTCAACATGACAGGCCATACGCTGATCGATGTCTCCAGAGGTTGGGCACAAAGAACTTTGAAAAAGTGACAGAGACAGCTGTGTTGGACTGAAATGACAGTAATCATCCCCCAAGCATGCGATAACCATCTGACAACTCCCCATGAATAAAAAAACACATTTTAAGTACATCAAGATGCTGACACCACTTGCGCTTTACTGAGTTGATGTTGAACACAACGACTAAAAGACATCCACCCCAGTGCACCCTGGTGTATGTACACAACTCCATATGAGTGTGTGTGTGTGTGTGAGGGAATCTGTCCACACCTGCCAGCTGCCATCTCATTTCAGACCGGGGTATCACTGAAGTGCCATAATCTTCCCTCAAAGGAGTCTCTTTGTGTTTGCTGAAGCAACAAAAACTAACCGCGCTGCCAATCTCTCAACCCCCAATAAAATAACCCATAAGTCTGGAGTGGTCACCAGGGCAACACGCCATAACCACCACATCTCTCGACTTGTGTTTTGTGCATCTCTGCATGTTGTTATGCTCTCTTCATGTATTCTTTCCTCTCGCCTTGTAATAATTCTGATCTCTGCCATTTGCTTTTATGACAGCTTCTCTAATCAGCATGCAAATGTATGCAAATGAAACCATCAGCCTAGCCCCTTCTCTTTTGCAATCTTGCTATTTAGCTATCAGTAATTAGCATTGCTGTCAAAGACCTGATACTACAGGATTGGCTGAGGTGACAGGTGTTAATGTGACACTTCTTGGTATTTGTGTTAACAAGCTGACTGTTACACCCCCTTTACTCACTAGCCTTTTAAGCAAAGGCCCATATTTACACGTCAACCAGCCCCGCTGAAAACACCTGTGTTATGACTGCAGCCTCTTAAAATGCGAATCGATGCTCTGCGTCTGACTCATGTACAGAATAGAAAGCAAGAACTGCTTGTGTGCATGACTGTAGGTGTGTGTACATGCACGCTCATGGACATCTGCAGGTCGATAGCGCTGCCTGTTATGTAACAGAAGGGGAATTGCTCAGAATCTGGCCAAGCAGTTGACATCTCCTCACACCAAGTTGATGAGGCTCTCAGATCAATACTCTTCTCACCTCAAACCTTTATTTTGCTGGGAGAAAAGTACACGCAAACACAGCATGGCCGCACATACATTCACCCAGCAAGAGTTCATTAACACTGCCAATGGTCCTCCATGATAGACTGCAGGCAGCACTCATGAACACCCACACAAAACCTAACTAGAGACATTCATGCACACACTTACACACACGCTCACACAGGATGGGGCTTATCTCCCCAGTCCAGTCAGTGTATTGCTCTTTCTCAAAGCGCTTCCCCTCAAGGCCCACAGAAGGAGAGCAGAGCTGATAATACTGGACATCTTTGGAGTTGGGCAGGTCTCATGTAGTAATAACTCCCACTGTAACTCCTCTGTTTGCTCAGTAGGTCAGGTCAAATGTCCAGTGGAGAGCTACTGGACAAAACACCGGGATTATCACAGCGGTCAGTAGTCTGTGTTTAGATTAGTTATTAGTGTGTAGGTGTTCTGTTATCTGACATAAAAGGAATATCCAAATATCATCATTAGGTGCCGGAGCACATGAAATGTGCCGCCCGCCGAAAATAATTAATAAACAATTTATGATAAAATAATTAATTATTTCAAACGCATGGCATTGGTGGTATGTGCACATTGTATTAAAGGGCGAACATAAACCATTATTAGCTACCAAATCACACAGTAAATACGGAAATCCATTAGACTTACCATTTTAGGCTGGATGAAATCTTGGATTTTATTTGTGAAGAAGAGCAGTGCTGTGACAGAGCGCACTTTAGAGGTGCTGGTGCTAGTGACCGTACACTTTGGCTTTCACACAGTATTAGCAGCACACATCGCAGAATTTTTAGCTTGGTGATTAGATGTTTCTTACCAAATTGCCACTTGGGTGTCGTCGTTAAATTCTCCCAAAGGTTTTCTGTATATTTTGAATCAGGTCTTTTCTAACGCAGTTGTTTGTCTTTTGTGCTGATAACTCAACCCGAGAGCATTTCATGCCGATCCAAGCCGTAGAGGTGCTCCAACTGTGAGTCACGTAACATTTTCTATTCAAAAAATGAAATTGGGGTTTTATAGCCTAAAATGGCTCTTCACACTTCGCAACTTTATCAATCAAATCAAACCAGACCTACATAGTCCTGATGATGCTGATTAGATATGTTTCTGGTAACTCTTAATAAATAACACCTAAGGATTTTTTAATATATGTTCGCTGCTATAGTGAAGCGAAATATTTGAAGCCATGTTTTTAATGCTACCTTGTTTATAGACACATCCAAGGTCTTTTCCCTGCAGGAACAGGTAGAGATATATTTATCAACATCCATCAATAGGACATTTGCCATTTTGTGTTTCAAGATGCCTGACATTTGCATAAAGTAAAACTGAGCTCTACTCTTTTGCCTTTGTGCTTTGAATTTTAAGATGCTCACTATTTCTGTGCCTGCTCTCATTCAAATGATCAATGAGCAATCCGATCACGATTGGAAATGTCGCTGTGTAAAAGCTTTTGATATTTTGTGTTGAAATGTATGTTCCCACAAAAGAGACAGATCAGGGATAACGTGAGCACTCCAGATCAAAGGCCTCACTGTGAAACTGAGACTCAGCTGGATGATAATTTGTTGTGATAAGGTGTAAATTGAACAACAGTGTTCTACACAATAAACATCATCTTCCATATGGTTCTCAACACTTCATGTCTAAATCTGTAGGTGTTTCCCAAGCAGAAGCCTTAAAGGAGGAGAATGACTCCCTGCGCTGCCAGCTGGACGCCTACAGGAACGAGGTGGAGCTGCTCAAACAGGAACAAGGCAAGAACCAACCAATCAGGAGTGAGGAGGACAACACTCACTCCCAGCAGCTCAGCTTCCTGCAGCAGGCTCTGCAGGGCATGCAGAAGGTAGCACTTGTTGCACACACAGAAGCATGCAGACACGTTTTTTCCAATCATCTGTCCAACAATAAGTTTAATCTCCTACTCGTTACTGTTCTGCACCAGGTTCTTTTTTTATTTCCATTATTTATTTATTTATTTTTCAGAACAAGGTCGCTCAGGTTAATTTCTCATATAAGATTAAAAACTCGACTGACACAGCACTTTTGAAGAGTGCTATGTGGGAACAAGTGGGAAAGTAAAGCTGTCTGGAGCCGCTGTTAGTCTTTTCTGAAGAGCTGCTAAAAATGTACATTGCAGGTTTACTCTGGTTAAAGGAAAGCTTATTCGCAGTGGGAATTGGTTTTACTTGGGATTGGAAGGTTGTGTGCTATGATTCAAACAGTGCACAGAAACTTCTTGGAACAAACCCAAGGCTATTAAAATAATTTCAGACCAGTTACTCAAAGAAAATGAATGAACATGTGCCTTGAATACCATATACCGTAGTATACTTTATTCTGAATGTTGTCATCTTCAGTCTAACTGTTTTTGGACTTTGTTTTATATATTTATAAAATACAATCAATATTTGACTTATAGTCCAACATTTGTCAAGACAGACACACATTCAATGTCTGAAATATTAGAAAGTATGAACTAAAACAATAGAAGAAACATTTTAATTGACAAGTAAAGTAAAAACTGTAAATATTCTGTAAACTCAGTTTGTCTTTTAATCTACTTCTTCTTTACCTGGGAAGCAGCACTTGGGAATCAGTCTCACCACAAAGTCCAGAAGCAGCTGGCGCTTTCATTAATATCACATGATCTTCAGACATAGAGAAAAACAATCCAGCCTGGACGATAATTCCTTGAAGTGCTCAGGATGGGGGGGAAGGAAATAATGGATTTTCAAACATCAACCCTGTCTACTTGGTAAACGCAGATGATGAACTGCTGCTGAAGATCATGTGATTTTGGTGACGTTCTACTATATCTTTAGGTGACAGGATGAACAACATTTCCACTTTGAAAAGAACAACACCTGTAATGTCAGAAACTCTTCAATCTACCTTTTAAAATTCTAAAGTACTACTAAATTGACTTACTGTGGCATTTGTCAAGTGTCCTCACTTAGCTAGCTGTCACAGGTAATGGAAATTATGATGGATTCATGTTTTAAAAGAGGAGAATCCATTAAAGCCCTGCTGTTCATTTCTACTTGCAGAGAGTAATTACCTTTCTAGCTTACGACTCTCATGATGTGTTTGTGGAAAGATTAGGTGAATGAATTAAATGAATTGGAAGACACTGAAATTGGATACCTCTCCTTGCCAGGGTCCACATGTTGTATCACGCAGACAGACAAATTTCAGTGAAATACTACCAGCATGTAATGGCCACCTGTTTCGTCCTTTGTGAATTATAGTGCATGTAACAGAAAAGCAATTAATGTGTAGCTTTACAGAGGAAAATTCCAGGCTATAAACACCTTGCGCCTCACGGACCCTCTTTTTGTTGCAATTAACACTGCAGGAGGTGAATCTTTTCATCTGTGTTTACCAGATAACTTAAGAGGACACATTGGAGATAAATATAGTTGTTAGCTTTCAGAGTTTCCTCAAACACCGTTCTTGTGTCACCCAAATGAGTGTTTCTTCCATATGCAATTTATAATTTTTGAGTGTTTACAAGCAATGGATTTGGCAAATTACTCCTCTTGGACAGAACATAATAAACAGATTATAATACAACAATTGTTTTCTCTCTAGAAAATATTTATTGGAGATATAATCCACGTCAGTGTCTAATTAATTTTTTGTATTATGCAGATTTTTTTTGTATTATGCTCTAATTACCGGTGTAGGGATTACATGCTAGATATTAATTAAACAAATGGCTGATTGTTCCTTCTCTTTCAAAGCAGTTTGACTACCAGTTTAGTATTGTCACGGTTAGTTTGTTCACAGTAGCATTAGTGGCTTATTGTTCTTCCTTTTATTTTTGCAGCAACTGTTAAAAATGAGGGAAGAATTAAAACAGCGGGAGGCAGAACTGGAGAAGAGTTTGGAGGACAAACAGCAGCTGAAGAACCAAGTCCAGAATCTGAAGGAAGGACTACAGAACCTGCAAAACACACATGCAATGCAGGTTAGTTTGACAGAAAACACACATTTTTGTCTGCTGGGTTTCCTGAGAGTAAAGCAAGGAGAATCTACCGTGTTTCCTTGATGCGTTTTTATATGAAAGTTCAATTCTGGGTTACTGTCTGTGTTTGAAAGTGAACACACTCTAATTTGCATTTTAATAAAAAAAAAGAAATTAGTTCAAGATGAGTTCCAACGCAGGACAGATATTGAGGAAATACATCATCAATAAACAAAAGGACAGAATGTGAAAGTTGTATGTGTAGTTTTGGGTCGAGAAAATGACTCAATGATCTGAACTAGTTTAAAATGTATTTCTAAGCTCATCAGATATCCCAGAAGAGCTATTTTTGCTGCATCTTTATAATATCAACACTGTGGGGGAGGGCCTACCACAGTGAGATTGACAATTTCTAACTTCAATCAGTTTTCTGCTGTTCCCATTTTCCTCCCAGGGAGCTTAATACATTCTTTTTTAACATTCAGTATAATCGACTTTTTAATTTCTAATTTCCCTCCCAAAAAGTTAATAATGCAGCTTTCAAGTTTGAAGTTCAGTAAAATTATAGTTTGAGTTCCATTCATTTAGCTTTTATTAGTGTACAACAATGCAATCATTTGAAGCACTATCTGCTATCCTTTGTGTGTAGGAAATTCTTGTGTCCTTCAAAGTTTGTTCTGCATTAGAGTCAAAAACCCTCATAGACAGTTTATATTGACAAAAAACAACTCACAGCAGTGCCACATAAAGCTGATAAATCAGTGTGGGATGTTTACCTGAGGTGTAGGTGTGTGTGAATGTGGGGATAAGACAATTCCGAGGCAGGTGCAAAGCACACTTAAAAACAATAATAAGAATGTTCGTTGTCATTAAAACCTGCTTTCACAGGGTGGTATAATATGAAAATTTAAGGGGTTTTTTTGATGGGGGTGCAGGGGTTTTACAATCACGATGCCGGCTCAATGTCGTGATGTCTGTCAGCCATCGCCGATGGACAATGGCATCGTCTATCGCCCAGACCTATTGGCTATAGTATGTCTTTAGTGTTAAAATAATTAGTTGATTAATCTATTAGTCCATTAGAACAATATTTTGATAATTGATTAATCATGTCAGTTTTTTTTATTATATATGATCATAAGCTGAATACTAGCTGACATGATAAAATGTGATGCTTCAACAATCACTTTTCACCCATTTCTTTGGTACTTCTATGTGTTTTTTAGTGAGGATCACTATATCATGCATAAATATGGTCATAAATTATAAGAAACTTCATCGAAAGAATCAACAAGCAAGCGGTGCCATGGTAACGGTCACTGTATAGCACAACAAGCAACTTGGTGCATGTCAGTGTCATCAGAAATGTAAAGGGATGTACTAAGTACCATTTTTAGAACTGTTCTGCCACGGAAACACTTAAACAATAGGGTCGCAATTTTTTAAAGTATGTCTTGAAACAATAGGCAGGTGCCCTTGTGAACACAAACAGGCATTTGCTAGCTGTAATAATTCTTCCAGTTCATACTGGCCAGCAAAACATCCCAACTTAATGTGCTGCAAAAATACATTCACAGAAAATGAATACAGAAAGTTTATCTCAAGTTAATGAGGCTTTAACTTTGTCAGACTAACAGTTGGAGCTATCAAGTGAGTAGCTTCCAGAATTAGTCTTCTGAGTATGAAATTCCCTTTTTGTGTTAACTGTTCCTGCGCTGCAGCTCGGCACAGAAAGACTGTGAAAACACAAACAGGGAATACTAGAAAGACAGTAACTTTGGAAGATATCCACTTCACTTGTTTAACATTATCTTCACAACTCCCCCACTAAGTTCAAACTAAGTACGTTTAAGTTACGCATAGCTACAGTCTGCTGTAGTGGAAATTCCTGTAGGAAAAATGCAAATAAGACAAAATATGTCAAATACATACAGTAATAGAAAATAATGTGTTAGTTTTACATCCTATTAAATGTCTAGACAACATACTTACATATACATTCAAACTAAATGCGTTTTCCTTTAAATATTACACAAGATGTTTTGTCTTTGTGTTATTTTGTCCTCTCCTCTGTAAAAGCTTGCAGCCACATTAAAAAAACCTGAAGATATCCATCCATTTCCTAACTAGAAACAAATTGAGCATGGTTGACCGCAGTGAAATTGTTTCCTTATTTGTCTGCCGTTGAGATTAAGTAACATCGACCGTCATTTTGTTTGAACTGACCAAGAAGCAGTAACTAAAGCTGATGATACACGGGGCAACTTTTTGAGCAATGTTGCTGGGCAATCTTGCTGGTGGCAAGTCCGACTATGTTTTGAACGGATAGCAGCGGTGCGGGGAGAGTGGCGGGAGAAGGGGATTATGAAAGTAATCGTTACTCATTACCATTGACAGCAACATTGCCCAGCACCATTGCTCTAAAAGTTGCTCCGTGTATCATCAGCTTTAGAGACCACAATGTTATCAGTATTTACCATGGGTCAGCAACCTTTTCTTTGATGAGTTCCAATATACAAAGATGAAGACATCCAGTGTGCCAGCAGCGTTTGTTAATGTACATGTCATTTATTTTTAATTTATGCACTGATAGTTAGATTTTAATTGGAGTTTGACCTTGTTGATAATAGTAATAGACATATAATAAATATGGCTGTCGAGCAATTAAAAAAATTCATCTAATTAATTACAAGATTTGTAACTTGTTTGTAGTTTTGTAATGAATTAATCGAAACAAATCACATATATTAATATTTGTCATGATAAGTATTTAAAATATTCAATAGATTTTGGTAGATGAGTGCATCAAGCTAAAAATCTTTATTTTCCATACATTCATAACTTTTTTTTCATTGTTCATATCCAATAACAATGCAACAACATTTTTATTTAAAATTAATAGTGTTTTTGCGGTATTGAAAACCTTCAAGAAACTTTAGGATGACACCTGCCTCGTAGGTTTGAATAAGCAAGTCACCACTGCAATGAACAAGACCAGGTCAAGCCTGATTAAAACTTAAGTCACAGTATACTGTTAACTACCAACATGTCGTGTGTACAGTCAGAAGGCTAATAGTTACAAATGCCTCTTATGCCAACATTTTTTCTTTTCCAAAACTCCTATTAAAAATGTTTAGTTTTAAGGGGCATTTTTCTCTGTTAGGCATGTCATGTTTACTACTGTTTCAGGTGTTGTCCCATATTCCCAGTATTCAAGTGCTAATGTTTGTTAATGTTCCTTCTGGCTCGGTATAATGAGAGGAAGGATAGTCATTAAATTGAGCCTCAGGTTCAATCGCCTATTAAATTGGATGATAATACAAACGCAATCCACGCAGGGGAGGAACTTCATATGTCGTGTCTTTGCTCTGAGATGTACGAGCTGACTGCAGGTTTCAAAAAATGCAGAGGTGAATTATTAATTTGCTAATGCTTCTCTTCCTTCAGGTCAACCGGCATGATAGAGTTGTCAATAGTGCGTTGGTGAAGAGTTTGATTAGAAATGTGTCTCCCACAACTGTGAGCCATGGGAATTATTCTAATTAAATTCCTGCATATGGGCGAACATGAATCATGAGAGGCAGTCTCATTAAAGGGAGAAAGAGAAATCAATTTTTGGGTGTAGGTTTCCCCGAAGATGGTGCTTGATGTGGGGCGATTTGTCATCTTGAAGAGATTTCTTCATACCATCAGTTCTCCTTCACTGGTCCAATCACTGTTCCTGCTGTCACAAAGCTGTCACCACACATTACTGGACTGACACCAGTGCAGGTCATTGAGGCTATTAACCTGTTAGAAAGGCTGGCACCACTTTGACTATTCCACCTCCCCTGTTAGAGTGGTACGTTCCATCTCTCCAGTGTAATTCACTACATGAAGACCAGCAGAGGTTTTTTTATATATATTTCCTTACTTTTATGATCACAACAATTTTTCAGCATATATTTTAGTGCTGCCACTAATGATTGTTTTGTTTTTATTAATGGAGTACTCCAGCCATTTAGAATTGCATTTCTATTAAGTGGGGTAGACTTGGAAGAGACACGTTAAAGGAAAAAACTGTCAAAATTGAAGCAGCAGAGGCTGAGAGATCCTGATATTTAGTCCGTACCAGGAGTCAATCTCCAGAAATGCTCAAGCATATACTTCCCATGATGCAACACAAGTGTTTTTATCCAGCCCTTCCTGACTGGTAAAGCTCCATGTCCTTAAAACTCCACACACCCATTTTTTTTATTCAGGCTTGCTGTTGAGAAATGTTTAAAAGTCTTGAACTCAAACCAAATTCAACCCTGATGACATTAGCAGGTTTATTGTCATGGACTGTCAAAAGCTCTTTCACAGCCACAGAGAATATTATACAGCTGGTACAAGCTGAGTAGTAAGTAGTGTGTAGTAGTAGTAGTGTTTAAGAAGCATCTGTGTTGTTTAACCCTGGGTGATGTCCCCAGCACTTTTTAAAACGTCTGATTTTGTCCTCACCACTTTTTGAAAGCATTTGTTAAAAATGCAACAAGAAATGATAAATAACAAATGAAAATGCTTTGAGAAAGGTTAATTTGACCTTATTTATTTAACTTAAGCTAAAAAAAGAAGCGCTACTGATTATAAAATGACCCCAAAACGTGCTACTTCTTGACACATTTTCTTTTTGGCCAAGTTTTGCTTCTTTTATTTTAAGATTTTCAATTGTCACCTGCCACCCGAGTTTTGTTTACCTTTTACATGAATAAAAACATTTCCGCCATAAATTGATGCAAGAAAAGAAGAAATTTTAAGAAAAATATTCTGTAATGTTACATCACGAGCCAGATGCATCTCGATTTAGGTTAAAACTTTACAACATTACTGAGAATTTAATGATAGAATAACAGTGGTACGAACATTAACACTATCGTTCAGCTGTTGCTGGACACGTCTGCTGTGTTGGCTGTAGTGGTCTGTGTGACTGGGCCTGGGGGAGCTAACCGGAGCTAGCTAGCTAACTATTCCTTACAGCCCCCCGAAGTATATTTATTCCTCTTACCCTAACTATCACAGGGTGTGTGCCTACAGTTATTGATTATATGCATGTCGACCGGTTAACCCTATCCGCTAGCACGTCGGCTCCATTGTGTTGCTGTGCAGCCTCCGGTAACGTTACTGCAGCTATAACAACCGTTGGCACCATGATCGGCTTTTCCGGAGTTTTCAACTCCGAAAATGTTTGAACACATTTGTGATTCGCCACCAATTTTCGTAAAACTGCCGATATTGGAAATCTACACAGTTGATTTCTCGCCTAAAACCTTGTCAGAAGTGTATTTCAAGTTCTGTTGTTGGCCTCTAAAGAGTATACGGTTTGTATTAGTGTTGTCGTTCAAAGAACGTTTCGTTCATAAGACCTAATCGTGTGTATGACTCGGGAGGAATGGGTTGTCTCAGTGAGTAATTCGTTCTGTTTCACGCATGCGTGAAGGATCTTGGACTCTTACGTTCACACGTCAGCTGCATGGGCTCCGTCAGCACAGGAAACAGAACTGATTAGTTCACGACTCATAGCAACGGTGGGTCTCTAGGTTTGAGTCGTTCATTTGTCACGTGACAGCTCCTGTGGAGCAGGAATGAACTACTCGTTCACCGCTCACATGGGTCCTCCTCAGTCTTTCGTTCATTCTGCAGGATGAGTGACTGCCAGCACCGGAGAATGAGAGGCAGGTCGGCTGTCAGGTAACTGGACTGACATTATATAGCTATTTTGTTAATTATGTGACATTTTATAAAGCATAACGTTATTACAGCGCAGTGATGTTGTGCTAACTTATAGTTTTAACACAGCCGTACCGTAACTTTAGTCCTGCTAGTGTTTAACATTACTGCTAACAGCTGATGAGAGTTGTTCTGGGTCCGCTCCACTTCAGAGCCCTGACAGAGTTCTGCCGGGAGCCAAATTACCTCCAAGGTCGTCTCCTCTCCAAAACAAACAGACCCGGTCATTAAAACACAGCTAACAGCTAACAGCTGATCCAGGTCCGCCAGCACGGCTCTGTTGGTAAAAAGAGCCGTGCTGGCGGACCTGGATCAGCTGTTAGCTGTTGTTTCACTGCTCGTGACTGGTGAACAACCTGCAGTGTTTGAGAGCGATGTGCTCATGTGTGTTTCTCTGTCTGCAGAATCCGAACCTGATGTGGCCCGTTCTGCGTCCAGAACTGCCAAACTGCTGCGTTTACATGTTTATTTCTTTGTTCCTCTCTCAGTGCTGGAGTTCTTTAAGAACTTAGTGGCTTGATCCAGATTATTATTAAATTGGTTGAATTTTAATAAGAGTGTGTTTATTCATGAAGTGTATCAAGCTTATTATTTCTATATATTTACTGCAAATCTGATATTAATATTTTAAGATAATATTCAGAGATAATGATAGTAATTATATACATAAGCATTTATATGGTTGGTCTGGTTGTACTCGGGAAAGATTGTGAAAATGGAAGGATTTAGCCGAAGTAGTGGTGATTACATATTGACAACATATTTCTGTGGTTTTTACATGGTTTGAATTTGGTTGTGGGCCCAGGGGGGTTTATATAATGATGATAGAGAGTAATCAAGAGGTGAATTTGTGCATTATACTTTGTCAAATAAAAGCAAGTCAGGCAGCCTTCTGTGTTTGAGAATGGCACTGTTTTTTAATTGCCCACTAGAGGGCTGTAGCACCACAATAACCAGCCTAGTTCAAATGAACGAAATGACTCAAAAAAAGATTAGTTCATTTTAATAAACGAGATTTGAACGAACGACACTGTCAAAAGAGTCGAACTTGCCATCACTAGTATGCATTAGGATCTATCCTGTACGTGAGCTGAGATTAACATCATCACGTTTTGTGCGCGGTGTCTTCTGGGACAAACCATAGTTGGAAGTTCAACTTCTGTCAGGTCTGTGGGCTTGTGACGTATGACTATACTGTCATGCCTCGTTAAAAAACTGTCACGCCATCACGCCTCGTTAAGTCAGAGCATCAAACCGATAATCATTGTGAGGTTGCTAACCAATTTATCATGTAATTTACTTAAAACTTACAGTAGGTATGTCTCTCTGTGTCTGATTGTTGGTTTGTCTTTCTAGTTTAGTTAGCTAAGTTAACTAAGTTGTAGTTAGCCAGGTGTAGTTAGCTAGCAAGCATAGTTACTGCAGAAAGTTGGCTAACAGAGGGTCTTCATTTTAGTTTTTAGTTTCCTTGAGAAAGAACGTTAACCAAAAACAGCAGTTAAAACTGGCTTGAGGGGGCTTTAAGTGTTTAATTCTCTTCGCCCTTATGTCCCCCCTTTTCAACACCGTGACGATCTTCTGCATCGTTGTATTTCTCTTGTTGCAGTGGATAATTGCAAGTTATCTATAGAAACATGTAAGCTTAAACAGACCCCTCTTACACTGTCTCTGTATATTTATCTGCTTGCGTATCCTTCTCACCTTTTTTTACCCCTGACTAGTTTGCATGCCTGATTACTAAAACATCCAGCTTTTACTACTGTTCAACAATTCCAGGATCACTTGTATTCACATGCACAGCCACGGATCCAAAAGAGACTGTGTTTTCTGAGGTGCAGTGTTCCCAAATAACTCCTTAAAGCCATCCTTAATAGGGTTATGGGTGTATATCGAAACAAAAAGGTTTGATTAGTCAAGTAATTCTCTCTGCACTAATATTTCCAGGAAATTGGAACTCTCAAAGTCTTCATTGCTACAAAAACAATAGCTGACCATTTTTCCTTGTTAGACAATGCTTGTATTTGTCACCATGCTGTGCGCCACCACGCTCGCCCGTCTGTCTGCAATAACGCTTAGCTTGTCTCTCTCTGGCTTTTCCTCACGTGTTTCTAATGTGTCGCAGCTGGAGATGTCGAAGCAAGATGACAGAGGCACAGAGGAGAGCGCTAATCAAACCAGTGTAAGTGGAAAAAGGTTGAGCCCTCCCCACTCATCTCCAGATATTGTTTTGTGTCCTAATTTTTCCCTTCTTCTACTTCCTACTCTGACTTTCCTCTGTAACCTCTTCCAGTGGCATGACAGATCATTACAGGCCAATCCAATTCACAGCGACTGCATTTGTCATAGAATAAATCACCCAGACACAATTGGGCTAGGAAATAAAGGAGTCATAAAGTCGAAATGGCTCACACATGTGCATGTGTCTACACTCCCATACTCGCAGGGTGTTAAGGATAGATTAAAAACAGAAAAGGGCCACCAGGCATCCCACACCATAAGTGGAAACTACACACAATACTATGTAAGACAACAAACAGACAAAAGCTCCTCTGTTATTTCTCTGCCATTTTTCTGCCACCTGTCAGAGATCTGAAACAAACAGCTTGATCATTTCCCTTCCAAGTCTCTCCCTCTCTCCCTCTATTTGTTCTTTTTAAAGTTGTCTCTATTTTGTGTTGGTGTGTGTGACATGCATTTCATCCCTCTATCAGAAATATAGCTGCTGGCTGAAAATTCCCCCTCGCCTCATTATCCTCGTTCTCATTGTCTCGCCGTATTAATGTGCTGGTAGTGAAACTTTCTGATCTGCTCATTCTTTTTCGTGTTCGTCTTTTTTATTGTGTGCCATGCATCAGCTTAAGTTTAAGTTTGTTTACTTCTCATGAGCCACAGTCTAACAATGGCTGATAACAGATTCATTTAAGGTTATATGTGTGTCTATGTTTTTGTAGGAAGCCACTGCATCAACAGTGGTATCTTGCAGTCAGGAGAAGGAAGGTCCTACAGAGAAGAATCCACCAAGTCCCATTCAATCTGAGAGGGAAGCTCTGCTAGTTGGTATGCTGCATTGCCAATACTACTTTTTTGCCTGAACAATTGCTTCATAAACTGGGCATTATTGTATTGTGTATATATTATTATATTGCATTATTGTATGCCCAGTTTATGCAGGCACTGTTGATGCGGAAACAAAATTCACAGAATGGTGGGAAAGGGGGGGGTTAGAAGGGGCCCACAGCAGGCTTCCATGGCCTTGGCATAGTTGAAAACTAGTAGCAGGTGTGAAAATGTAAACGTAAATGCTCCGTATTCGTACAGTGCCTTTCTAGTCTTTTCGTCCACTCAAAGCGCTTTTACACTACATCACATTCACCATTCACACACATTCATACACTGAGCGTAAGTGCTCAAACAGAAACTAACATTCATACACATCCATACACTGGTGGAACAGCCACCAGGGGCAATTCGGAGTTCAGTATCTTCCCCAAGGACACTTCGACATGCAGCCTGGAGGAGCCAGGGATTTAACTGCCAACCTTCCGATTAACGGGCAACCTCTTGAGCCACAGCCGCCCACAAAAAAAAAGTCAAACACATCCATACAGAGTCTGTAACACTACCCAAACAAAGGTGAAGATTTGCTCTAGCTGATGCAAGTTTTAAGGTGTAATATCACCTGCTGTCATAGAGGATGAGCTACAAATTTGCATGACACTACAAAGCATACGCTTGGGATTCCCATGAAATTTAGAAAAATCAAATGGTCATAGTTGTAAGTCTCAAAGTACACAGAGGAGGAAGTGTGAGAGTCTGTAGTGTCAGTTGGAGAACATGTTCATTGGCTCTTTAAGGCAAATAAACACAGACAGCCACTCTTAAAAGTGATTGTGGTATTCTTGCTCAAGTGTTTGAGCCAGTAGAAAGCTTCACGGCTGTTTGTTTCAACTGTATGTCCCTTAATACTCTATAGGTGGTTAGCAAGCCGAGGTGGAGGATTATCTCTCTCCTGACCCTATCTGTGCGCTAATAGCAGATGGTTTGTTTGAGCCGGGGGAAGAGTATGGCTTTGATGAGAGACAACGACATCAAAGCTGTCATTAAACACCCTCTAATCTGGAGCCACGATATACAAGAGGCTCTTAACAGTACTGGGACACTGGAAGAAGCCACTCAAAGCTTGTGTTAGACTCAGTCAGAGGAGAGGAGAAAGGAGCACATCCCCTGGTAGTTTGACAGGTGTCAGAAAGTGGAGGCAGGTGACATGTCTCTGCAGTAACGTCTCTACATGGCTTGTTTGTTCTTCCTCAGGGATCATTTCGACGTTCCTGCACGTCCACCCATTTGGAGCCAGCATCGAGTACATCTGTTCCTACCTGCAGCGTTTGGACACTAAGGTAACAGCCACGCATGAATCAAAACTTCCATTGTGGAGTAGATTAGCAGAGCTGGCTTTTAGTATCATTTTAGATTACATGCACCATACAAACACTGTGTCAGTCCCACCTACAGGGCTGACATATGGGTTTGTTGTAATGCTGGGTCCTGCTGTGTTGTTGAGACACAGCCCCTCAATGCAAGCAGTGCTGCTTAATGCTTTTACAACTCTTTCCATAGAAAATGATGCTTTGCTAAAGAGAAACTACAATACAGAATAATAGAAAGATATTATTGGACACCAACGAGGCTTAATAGAATGAGTTCAATAAAAAGCAATTTGTGTTGGAAATGTCAGAAAAAACAGACACTTTGATGCATTTGGGAGTGTCCAATTATGCAACACTTCCGGAGAATAAATTTCGAATTTATGAGCTATTGGTCGGGAAGGAAATTACCTTTATCTGTAAGATTATGTTTATTAGGGGACAGAACTCAAACACAACATCAGGAATTTTGGTAACCATGGTAGGCATCGCAGTGGCTGCTAGGACAATACTCAGACTCAGATTAAAAACGGCTTCATATGAGTTTACGCTTAACAAGATGAATAACAGAAACAAGAGTAAAGCACTCGTTTGGAATCTTTTTTGAACTTGGTACCACACTGACTGATAAGCCCATAGTATGAATGTTGTCTCCTGATAGTAATCAGTATTATCATATGTTGCATGGATATTCTTCCTAGCTATGTGATTATCAGTATGTCCCTTCTGTTTCTTATGCCATTGATGTTACATCTATTGTTATCAACAATAAATGTCTCAGTGTGAAACAATGTACTGTCACATACAAAAGATAACAGCAATAAAAAGCACTCAAAAGCAATAGCTTGACATTTCCGAAAGTGGGATAGACATTCTCATCTAACTCTCTGCCAAAATGTCCAAGTATGTCTTTCAACAATCAGGAGCCAGGTGTAGATAGTTTCATTTTTTGCTAATCTCCTTAAGATCTCTTTTGCAAGAGAGGCCTGACTGTGTATGGGTTCAGGAAAAATACCCATTTTTGTTATGCTCCGACATTAATAATTCTCTTCTTAAACCTTTTATTTCTCCCCTCTTTCTATTAGCAAAGAGCAATGAAAACATATACACTGCTCAAAAAAATAAAGGGAACACTTAAACAGCACAATGTAACTCCAAGTCAATCACACTCCTGTGAAATCAAACTGTCCACTTAGGAAGCAACACTGATTGACAATCAATTTCACATGCTGTTGTGCAGATGGAATAGACAACAGGTGGAAATTATAGGCAATTAGCAAGACACCCCCAATAAAGGAGTGGTTCTACAGGTGGTGACCACAGACCACTTCTCAGTTCCTATGCTTCCTGGCTGAGGTTTTGGTCACTTTTGAATGCTGGCGGTGCTTTCACTCTAGTGGTAGCATGAGACGGAGTCTACAAACCACACAAGTGGCTCAGGTAGTGCAGCTCATCCAGGATGGCAAATCAATGCGAGCTGTGGCAAGAAGGTTTGCTGTGTCTGTCAGCGTAGTGTCCAGAGCATGGAGGCGCTACCAGGAGACAGGCCAGTACATCAGGAGACGTGGAGGAGGCCGTAGGAGGGCAACAACCCAGCAGCAGGACAGCAGACACAGGTGAGGGTTGTGCTTACAGCCCAACACCGTGCAGGACGTTTGGCATTTGCCAGAGAACATCAAGATTAGCAAACTTGCCACTGGCGCCCTGTGCTCTTCACAGATGAAAGCAGGTTCACACTGAGCTACACTACATGTGACAGACATGACAGAGTCTGTAGACCCCGTGGAGAACGTTCTGCTGCCTGCAACATCCTCCAGCATGACCGGTTTGGCGGTGGGTCAGTAATGGTGTGGGGTGGCATTTCTTTGGGGGATCCTCAGACCCCTTGTGAGACCATATGCTGGTGCGGTTGGCCCTGGGTTCCTCCTAATGCAAGACAATGCTAGACCTCATGTGGCTGGAGTGTGTCAGCAGTTCCTGCAAGAGGAAGGCATTGATGCTATGGACTGGCCCGCCCATTCCCCAGAATCCGATTGAGCACATCTGGGACATCATGTCTCGCTCCATCCACCAACGCCACATTGCACCACAGACTGTCCAGGAGTTGGCGGATGCTTCAGTCCAGGTCTGGGAGGAGATCCCTCAGGAGACCATCCGCCACCTCATCAGGAGCATGCCTAGGCGTTCATACAGGCACGTGGAGGCCACACACACTACTGAGCCTCATTTTGACTTGTTTTAAGGACATTACATCAAAGTTGGATCGGCCTGTAGTGTGGTTTTCTACTTTGATTTTGAGTGTGACTCCAAATCCAGACCTCCATGGGTTGATAAATTTGATTTCCATTGATAATTTGTGTGATTTTGTTGTCAGCACATTCAACTATGTAAAGAAAGGAGTATTTAATGAGATTATTTCATTCATTCAGATCTAGGATGTGTTATTTTAGTGTTCCCTTTATTTTTTTGAGCAGTGTAGGTAGCTGGTTAAAATGACAGACATCAATGGTGGATAAGCTGTGGATATTTGGCGTTAATGCTGTAACAGGCTATAAGGAAAAGTTTGTCTGTTCTGTGGTTAATGTGCTCTTAGCAGCTGGTGTCTGTATTCAGCCAAAGATTCATTCCACAGAATGACTTTATGTTCACCAATGGACAGTATGTTTTTGTAGTTCAACAGGAGCCAACAGAGTAGTGATTCTTCTTTTAGAGAAATTATCTATGCAATCACCTAGCATCAATTTAAGCATCTCCCAGTTAGTTTGATTCATACAATATCATCCTTTTAATTTGATCAACTAATAGTTCTGAATCAAATTTAGACTTGAGTGCAGCAAAGGAAACATTCACAGAGAAAAAGACACACACAAACAATTACACATTTCTAAATGTATGTCTGGTTAGAAGTAGAATCCAAAATGCTTCAAAATGTCTTTTCTTAAAGTTAAATTCTGATCCTCTCACTTTTCTACCCTGAATTGTCATTGCTCTATGTCTAGCCATTTCTGGCTAGTTGTGTGATTTCCCTTGATGCCGGAACATATTAAAACTACATCCTTTATTCTGACACCTTCCTCAATCCTCAGAAACCCTGACTGTGACTCTGTCTGGCGAAGCACAGCTATTTCATCTCCAGCTTTCTGAGGAGGCATTTTAGATGTATTATTGCTCTTTACTGCCACTTACAAGAGGCTTTCAAAATGCCAACTTTCAATGTCACCTCTAAAAGGTACCACTAAGATTAATGGCCATTTCTGCTCTCTCCGCCCCGACAAGAAGGCCTCCAGAAAAAATGTCAGAAGTCATTGCTCCCTTTATAGTTGCAGTCACTGACCAAACAAAAGACACATTAAACATCTGGGCTGAAACCCTCAGATTTCATGCTACTTAAAGTTACTCTTTATTCAGAAAAAATAATTTGTCATCTGCAAAAATTATGTCTCTACCTCCACAAAGTTGCCCCAAGATGTTACTGTTCTCTCTAGCAACTGTGCTCATCACCACCCTGATTCATTCTCACACATGCAAAGAATAGAGTGTGACTGTCTTCTCTCATGCCTTTTGGGTTTTTGTCTAGTGTGTCTGTGTGTTAATGTGTTTGTTTGTGTGTCTGAGTGTTTAGTGTGTGTGAGAGTGAGTGTGTGTACGCCCACACTTGTCTGTCTGTGTGCGTACGAGTTTGCCCGTGCATCTGTTCCCACACCGACTCTCCGCTACACACATCAAGCAGCCCACAGAGTTTTGTCAATATCACTGGCTAGACTCCCCAACAACAAGCCCAGTCCTCTCTGCTTATCTAGTGGCTCCACACACAGCTCCATTGTCTGTAATGACACACCAGTCCTATCTCCATGATGGACCTTAATGCATCCTGACATCAGCACAGGGCTGGAACAATCTAGTTATTAATGCAAGACACTGTGGGTCGTCTACAGCGGCTTGTACAGTGGATTTTGGCAGTGTCACCTCAGGATTTCAGTTTGACTGATGATCCTCAGCCCACCCGAGTGGTGTGAGCCACATTACGCTTACTGCTATGCCGTCACACACCCGCTATAAATTCACTGACACTATGATTCTCTGATTGCAGTGAAGGTGTAAGTGAATGTTTTGTGAGTGTGAGTAGAGAGGAAGTGCAGAGTGTGTAAAAGAATGAAGTGTGAATGTATGAGCAATGGCCAAAGTTAAGTCATTGTTTGACTTGGCATGGGCTGGTACAGCAAAAACAATGAATAAGCATTTCTATTTTCAACTATTTTCTGGAAAGAATGTATTAAGAAAGAGGTTAAGGGCAAGGCCTTTGAAAAATAGTATCAATGTAAAGAGTAAAGGTGCGTTCCCACCGAAAGCGAATTTAATATTCGCCTCACTTTACTCACGCGAGTTTGACCGCTGGGCATTTTGAGTGTTCACACATGCGCGTTTTAAGCGAATAAACAGCCCGCGAATACTACAGCTATATGAACACAAAGTAAACCCTTGGCTGTGATTTAATTGCAATAAACAGATCAAACTGATGCCGAAATAACTACAATATTATGCCGTTTTGTTAGACATATGAATTCATACTTTGTCAGGTCTGTCAGCAAGACAGCAGGACGACAACTTTCAAAATACGTGTTTTCTGAATGGAGTTCAGATCGATCAGGGCTATGCTATGCTAACCTGTTCACAGTAAAGTACAACAACAGCTGGAATAAAGTTACAGACACACATTTTCTAAACTCACCAGGTAGTTCAACTTCCTCGCTTTCTTTTCTCCAAGTAATGTCCAGTTTGGTCCGGTTTTTATATAAAAATGAAGTACAGTAGTAGTCCAGCCGAACTCTGGTGCCATCCGACGCTAACAACAACAACAGTGGAACCGGATGTGCACGGAAGCCAGCTGCCGACAAGCGCGTGTAGCGTGTCTACTTGTGTTTTTAATAAACTTATGAGAATTAATACAAAATTAATGAATTTCAATATTCAGAGAATATTAATTCATAAAGCTTCTCGTTTCGCGGGGCACCACCGGAGATTTCATTCACCCAGAGTCTCGGGACCTCTGGGTAGCGTTTTAATAATTATACAATTATTCACTAGTGATCAGTTAGTTAATAATCGCTCACTTATCCTAAATCAATCAGTCAGTCTCATATCGAAGGGCTAAATTCTCGTGGCAGGGACTTGGAGGTAGGCAACACACACACACATACAATTCCTTTGATTACGGTGAAATTTGTTAACTAACTAAGGTGACATAAATGCGGTTAAATACACACCAAAGAAATAAACAATGGCTAAACAATGAGAATGTGGAGTTCTATTGTGGGGATAATTTGACTCACACAGGCAGCTAATGAACGCAAGCTATGAGTTTTAAGAGTTAAAGATAATCTATTAACAAACTATTGGACATCACTGATCACAGAATGCCTTGGTTTGGTCTTACTGCTTGTCGTTTCTCCCAGCCGGGTTGCTGGTCGGCGGCCTCACGCTGGCGGAGTTCCATGCGTTCTCGGTTAGGACAGCTTAAAGCCGTCGGCCAGTCGCTTTCTCTGCCAGGGAATTGCTCCGGAGGTCCGTCTTTTGTCGGCTTATTGAAGAAACTGGCAGTGGGGGCCTTTACAACCCTGGCTTGGGTCAAAGGTTTGGTCGTCCTTTGTTACTGCTCGCGGGCCCACATGGTTGGGTCCGGGCGTCGGTGGGATCAGTGTAAGTTAGCTCGACGAATAAAGCTTAAAAAGAAGTTGGTCGTTCTCGAATTAAACTAGTGTAACTTAATGGTCTGATAACTTTTAACAAACAAAAGAAAAGAAAAAGCAAGTAAAGTTGCTGGAAAGAAGGGAAAGCTGAGGTCGCGGCGCTTCGCGTGTGTGGCTTGAAACGAACAAAGAGCCTTTGCTGCACTGGGTCGAACTTCTTAGGGTATTGCCAGGAGACAGGGCACGCTGGGCGCGTGCTGAAGTGCAGTCGAAGAGAAAAAGAGGACAAGCAGAACAAGAGAGAGCAAGTGTCGCTGTTTTTGTCTGTTGGGGCGTGGTTCCCCTCTTTCTCTCAGAGAGAGAGAGAGAAGGAATTTTGAGTCTCCAAATTATTTGATATAAAATGCACAAATCCACTCTGTTTGTTCACAACACGCAAGTGAAGATAAATCAAGTTGTAATTCCAAAAACTAAAGTAAAAAGCTAATTTGATAAAAGCAGTTAACTCTGACCTCCTCCCACTGGTAAACGGCGTAGTTGTTAGAGCAGAATCCAGACTACTACGGGTGTTTATTTCTCCGAAAGCTGCAGCGCTACCAGCTTATGAAAACCCCCAAATTCAAAATCTCAGAAAATTAGAATATTGTGAAAAGGTTCAGTATTGTAGGCTCAAAGTGTCACACTCTAATAAGCTAATTAATCCAAAACACCTGCAAAGGGTTCCTGAGCCTTTAATTGGTCTCTCAGTCTGGTTCAGTGGAATTCACAATCATGGGGAAGACTGCTGACCTGATATTTGTGCAGAAAACCATCATTGACACCCTCCACAAGGAGGGAAAGCCTCAAAAGGTAATTGCAAAAGAAGTTGGATGTTCTCAAAGTGCTGTATCAAGGCACATTAATACAAAGTTAAGTGGAAGGGAAAAGTGTGGAAGAAAAAGGTGCACAAGCAGCAGGGATGACCGTAGCCTAGAGAGGATTGTCAGGAAAAGGCCATTCAAATGTGTGGGGGAGCTTCACAAGGAGTGGACTGAGGCTGGAGTTACTGCTGGTCCTGGACAGGGGCTTCAAATGTCATATTCCTCTTGTCAAGCCGCTCCTGAACAACAAACAACGTCAGAAGCGTCTTACCTGGGCTAAAGAAAAAAAACTGGTCTGTTTCTCAGTGGTCCAAAGTCCTCTTTTCTGATGAGAGCAAATTTTGCATCTCATTTGGAAACCAAGGTCCGAGTCTGGAGGAAGAATGGAGAGGCACACAATCCAAGATGCTTGAAGTTCAGTGTGAAGTTTCCACAGTTTGTTTGGGGAGCCATGTCATCCGCTGGTGTTGGTCCACTGTGCTTTATTAAGTCCAGAGTCAGCGCAGCCGTCTACCAGCACATTTTAGAGCACTTTATGCTTCCTTCAGTAGACGAACTTTATGGAGATGCTGACTTCATTTTCCAGCAGGACACACTGCCAAAAGTACCAAAACGTGGTTCAATGACCATGGGATTACTGTGCTTGATTGGCCAGCAAACTCGGCTGACCTGAACCCCGTAGAGAATCTATGGGGCATTGCCAAGAGATGGATGAAAGACATGAGACCGAACAATGCAGAAGAGCTGAAGGCCACTATTGAAGAATCCTGGTCTTCCATAACACCTCAGCAGTGCCACAGGCTGATAGCATCCATGCCATGCCGCATTGAGGCAGTAATTCATGCAAAAGGGGCCCAAACCAAGTACTGAGTACATATGCATGATTATACTTTTCAGAGGGCTGACATTTCTGTATTTAAAATGTTTTGGTTTTTTTTTTATTGATTTCATGTAATGAAATTTGGGGTTGTAGGGTTGTAGCTGTACGCAATAATCATCGAAATTATATCAAATAAAGGCTTGAAATATCTCAATTTGCCTGTAATGAGTCTATATAATATATAAATAAATGAACTTTTTCATGATATGCTAATTTTTCAAGTTTCACGTGTGTGTATATGTATGTATATAAAACATATGAAAATATGAGTTTGACTTGATTGGAGAAACACTGTTTTGTGGACAGCTAGACTCTCCAGAGTATGTCACATCATAGCAATCATAGCTATGAACAGGAGCCTGATTATGCAAAGCTTAAAATCATTAAAATATTCAGATCAACTGGCAAGCAGCCAGTGGAGGAAAGCAAGGACTCGGCTAACGTGGTTGCTTCTCCTGGAGCATGAAGGAGTCCAGTGGCAAGGCTCTTCACTGGCTGTAGTTAATATTTAACCGTAAGACCAGAATAAAGCACATGACTATAATCAAGCCTGGAGGAGATAAAAGCCCAACATAGACCCTTGTGGTGGAATCCCATGAGATAGTAGAACACTAATTGAATGAAACACTGGTGATCTACTGTAGACCAGAGCAGTGTCTGTATTTGATTTGATTAGCATTCATACAAAATCTCAGATAAAATGACAACTTGGTGGTGGGTCTAAAATAACTTCCGGTGTATGACAATGTGCAGTCTCTGTTAATACACATGGACTTCCCTTTGTCCTTTGTCTAACCCTGCTCCAATATGTGTGTGCCTGCAGATTAACCCCAGCGAGGTGGAGGCTCTTCTTTCTCGGCTGCCGTGCACCTTCAGACAGGAGCTGACTGGTGTCGGAGCCAGTTTAGAGAAACGCTGGAACTTCTGCGGCTTCCAGGGCATCAAGAGCACATAGAATCTGCTGGTGAGACCTCTAGGACATGGAAGAGACGACAGGCAAACGAGGCCACATGAGGGACTGTGCAGAGGTGTGAAAGACACAGTATAAAGCCCACCAAAATCAAAGACGGTGGACTGTACAAGGACACAGAAGACTGAGCACAGATCCCAGATCAGGAGGGAATGTTACATGAGCATTTCAGGGACTCTGTAAGTGGCCGAGACGTTAGAAATGCAACAATTCCATGGTTAACAGATAAAGACTCTCTCTGACATTCACATAAGAGCACCAATTCCTACAATCACTGGATTATTATGTAGTTATCGCCCACAAGGGCAGGGCATTGTGCTTTCCGAGTTCGGCTCTGTATGGTGTCAGTGTGGGCCAGGACTACAGGGCTAACCAAGGAGGCTAATCAGGGTCTAACTGAACACTTCAAACCTCCAAACCCTTTGGCCTCCCTCTCTTCTCTTTTTGCTGTTCCTGGTTTGTAAGATAGATCAAAAATGGATATATTTCTTCATTTTCTGTAAAGGCTGTGAACAGTTGCATAGAATCATTTGTTGTAATACACTGTAAATGCTTGGATGATATTTTTGATTATAAAAAGAAGTTTTTGAGTATATAAACATGTTGGAGTTTATTTTTTATGTATCTAATGCTCAGAGAGGCTGGTTGTGAAACGTGTGTGTGTGTGTGGGGGGGGGGGGGTGATAGTGCAGTTGTACAAGCATCTTTAAGCCTGCCAATGCTATCAGTCCTGAGAGACATACCTGAACAAGACAAGTTGTCTACTTCTTCACAAGTTTGTGCCAGTTCTTGCTTGAAGGGCATTGTTTTTTTTTTCTGATGTCAACCTTTCTTGTTCTTACAGTAGCTGTGCTCAAGGCTTGGTTTTAGAGCCTTACATAAGGGCATTTGTGTCTTTCAAAAGCCAATTAAGCCTGGCTGTCAGCCTGGCTAAAGGCATAGCACAGCAGCATCACATTTAACTGGGAAACATACCTAGGGGATCATGTTAATGATGTTTAATTGGTGAGGCGGTTGGTGTGTGCTGTTCCTTCCATGGTGCATACACAAACTATTTGTGTGTGTGTGTTTGTGTGCTACTTGCCTGGATCCATATATTAAGTGGTTATACAACACTCTACAGCAGAAGGGAGTTTTCTGCTCCATCTTCGCCAGATAGAGAGCTCTTGCCGCCAGGACTGAAGGTTCCTCCCAAAAGCTCAGTCAAGCATTCTTAATGCGCCTCCACTGGGCTATTTGGCGGTGTCTCTGCCCCTGTTACACTGGGAAACAAAGGTTTATTATTACTCATGATTTGCTCTCGCCGGCCTCCTCCATCTCCTACAGGCATTGCATTTGAAAAATTAGGGTTCATACACTTGTCACCATGCTAGTCCTTGTACCTGAATTAATAATGGGGAATGAGTATGTTTTGCCTACAAGCTCCTACAAGGCGCTCCTTCCATTTGCATGTATCCATTATTAACAGCATTGGTTTGAAAGAGAAGAGGGTTTCATGGGTAGGCATGTAGGCCTCTGTCAAGCGTGATTAGGGAAGAGAGTGAAAGCTGGTGCTGTAATGCAGTGCATTATTTTTTATATGTAGTCATAGCAATATCTCGGCGCAAAGCTCAGGTCTGCCTCTTTTCTCATGAGACATTTTCCAGTTATTTGTTATGGTGTTACTGATGGATGAGGATCTGCAAATCCATACTTTTCATCTTCCGCCTGCTTGATGGCACACTTGGGATCGTGAGAGCTTCCTGTGCAGAGTTGTGCACCACTACACTTCCTCTCCACACAGCAAGACTTGATCTCAGCAGAACATCCCTGATGACAGACTCTAGCACACCTCACACCAGCCTCTCCTCTCTCACTCATTAGGTTTGTGTCTTGCTCTCCCTGACATAAACAAAACACTAATATGGTGCATTCTTTTCTTTCAGAAGCTGCTTTCTGTCTAGCGTTTCCTCCCAACTGAGTTGCCATTCCTACGTACTGATTGACTGGAGGCACTTGCAGTTTATCTCTCTTACAGCCGCGTGCGTGCGTGCGTGCGTGCGTGCACACAAACATGCTTGTGATCGTGCATCAGGTACTTGCATCAAACAAGGAGGAAAACGTAGACTAATTAAATCCAGCAGCAGTCCCCTGTGAATGCCACTCTCCATTCACTGTTGTCTTCACATCACTTTGACACAGCAAGGAGCCTCCTCATTAATTCAGTTCAAGGTGTATGCAAGTGAAAGCTATTCAAGGGTGTGATTTACCTCACCAGTAGTGATGATGCCACAGGATGACTCCCACCTTGTGAAGTCTCTGGGAGAGATGTTTGAAGATGTCCTTGGGCATCTGCTGATGTTAAGCTATAGCAAATACTAAGTTTGAAATTTAATTATTTAAATTTAATGGCTTTAGTGTCATTCTGGGCAGATTTCTTAGAATGAGTTCTTAAATCCATTTATACATACATCACGTTTAAGATGGGTATAATTGGACGTGAGGAGATAACCAGGTTCTTTTGGGTGATATCATGATGCTCGAGATACCCTTAATTACCTTTCCCTCATGTTGCTTCCTGAAGGCACCCTCATCTATTTAATTATGATTACGGCCTCCCTTGAGCGAGCAGGTGAGAGGGTGCTGGCTGTGTATGCAGCACGTGACCCATGATAAGATAAACAATCACCCCAGAAAGTGGATTAGAAGAACACAAGAGTTCTAAGTTTGTCCACATAGGTCATGGATCAATACGTTAGCCAGTTAAAGACTTTGGACACTGACAGAGCGGCATTTTACAGAGCAGCATATAGCTGTTTTGGCTGTCACAAGATACATTACTATATTACATATTAACTATATGAAATCACATGAGGTGGTGAGTATCAACAGTTGTGCATATTGAGCACAACAGTAGCTACACTTACATTTTGCAGCCTGTGTGCACCGGTGGTGATTTGCATTGACAGCAGGTGTATGGCCACAGCACAGGAGGGACATGTTCATGCGGATTTCTTTCTCAATAAAAGCTCCACGGTCCTCTTTAATTGATGTATGCATAAACGCTCCTAAAATTTGTTCTATTTCCAGGGTGCCAGTGCTGCAGTACAGCTCCAGAAACTGTTGCCCGCAGGCACTTGGAATGGCATCGTAGAAACCATAAACTATGGAATATTAAAACTAGAACTAAAGAGATTTCTTTCTTTGAGGATTATCAGTTTGGCAGGTTGCAAATCATGTTTTGTCCAATGTTTTTTGTGTTTTGTCCAATGTTTTTTGTTTACTGTGTTTGGTATGCTCGGAGAATTGCATGCACTTTTCAGCCTCAGTGAATGGCAAGTGTTGGAATAATTGCTTTACACTGCTCTCTGTGGTGTCTAAGCACAGGATATTAAGCTGTGGAGTATGACACACAATGCACCTCACTGTTTCTACCCAGTCTCTCTCTTTCGCCTTTCTTCTCTCACATATACATACATCTTCATACAAAGTAGGAAAGCACAGCAGTGAATGCCCATAAGGAATTTGCACCCCGCTAAGCAGGCTCTGCCTATGGACTGTATAAAACAAACTCTGCCACATCAAATATCCTGACCCTACAGGTGACAGGAAGCATGAAGGGGGAAACATTAGAGTGGAAATCTCTCTGTACTTTGGGAAATGTATTCATTGCATTATTATGCAACTTTGCCTTTTAATACTATTAACTGGTAAGAAAATGTCTTGGCCAAAGATCCTCCTGCCATTGGGTCCAGCAATGGTATTTCTGGCCCATTAGTTGGTGAAACCCGTGGGTCTGATCAGTGTGTTTGATCTGAAATGCCAGCAAAGTGTAGCTCATTCCAGGTTTGATGGGATCATGAAACTCTCCTAATGAGCGATGGCCACTCTTTATGCTGTTATGAATCTAATGACCTTTACTAAAGAAGAATTGCTTTGCACTGACAGCAATTATCTGCACAGAAAAAAGTATATTTTTAGACATGAGATGTGGTTTGGTTGGCATGAGTTCTTTAACATGCTCTCCAGTGTATAAGTTCTGTCCTTAGGCACTGATTTTAAGTATTTATTATGTTTGGCAGCAAAGCTGCCTTCTTTTTTTTCAGTTAAGTGATTGTAGGATTTTCATTAAGTTCTTGTTGAACTCCAAACACCTGAAGGCCTGCAGGGATCCCTGGCACCATAGGAGGTTGGGAGGAAGTACTGTGTGCCTGGGGCCAAAGGAACCGCACATTCACACTTACAAAAACCATGTGTCCATGAAGTACATACAGGAGGTGGATGATAAGAATAAAATCCTCAGTAGTGACAAAAGTGATCAGCAGGATGAGCTGACAGCATGGGGAATTTGCATGGGCAATTATATAGAAAGGGCAGAGCATGAAAAGTCAGCTACAGAGAATTTTTTCCATGCAATATATCTGCATTATAACACAGTGGTGTAAAGTGACTAAATCTACTTACTTAAGTACTGTGCTTAAGTACAATTTTGAGGTAAAATGAGTAGTTCAAGGTAAAATGTGATACAAGGTAAATTTATTTGTCATTTTACAGCTGAGTTGTTAATGAGATGATGATGATTATAATAAGCTTATAAAATACATCACATTGTTAAAGGTTAAACCAGTAGTTCCCAACGTTTCTGGCTTGAGACATCTTACAAAGAAGCAATGTGTAGTTGGGGCCACTTGTCACATTGCAGATATCTCAGAGTTGTTAGCAGTTCCACCAAAGAGAAATTTCCCCTTTTCAAACAGTTTCATTAAAAAAAAGCCCCAAGTGGTAAAATTAGCTAATATTTCACAAAGCAAAGCAGAAATTCGAAAAAAGGTACTTCTTTCCTCTCAACCATCTCACAAAGCCTCCTAGGTTGGGCTTAACAACTGTAACATAATCAAAACTAGGACCCTCAATCTCAACATACAGTAATCCATTCAGAAAAAGGTATTAAAGGCCACATAAAAAACAGCTTTCAATATCAGCCTGTTCTAAGTGCAGTTTATCCAGGAAAGAAGAAATTATTTTCAAAACCAAACCATCGGCATATAAATCGTCTCTTTTTTACTTTAATGTCGGCATCGGCCCCCAAAACATTTTTCAAGCTAAATAACTACCATCGTAATGTAATAGGAATCTAACCAGAATCAGAAGGAGCTTTATTGCCAAGTGTTTTACACATACAAGGAATTTGCTTTGGTGTTAAGGTGCTACAAGCAGAGAGACATACAGCTGACATAAATAGATGTAGAAATATAAAAATATGTAATAAACAAATGCAAGTTATATAAGAATAACAGAAGACTAGAGAAAAATAATACAACTGACAATATAAAAAAAATAAAAATAACAATGGAACAACAACAATTAACAACAAATTGACAAATACGTGCAATGGGCCAGGTTCCTGCATGATATGACATGAAGTGATATTTACATGTGCAGAGATTGTATTATTTGAAAGGGGGGGGGTTGCAGCCAATCGTCTTCAGCTGCCGCAGGAAGTACATCCTCTGATGGGCCTTCTTGGTGAGGGAGGTGATGTCCAGCTCCCACTTGAGGTCCTGGGAGATGATGGTGCCCAGAAAGCGGAAGGAGTCCACAGTGGCGACGGGGGAGTCACACAGGATGATGGGGGAGGGTGGGGCTGGGCTTTTACTAAAGTCCACGACCATCTCCACTGTCTTCAGAGCGTTGAGCTCCAGACTGTTCTGGCCGCACCAGGTCACCAGATGGTCAATCTTCCACCTGTAGACAGACTCATCCCCGCCAGAGATGAGCCCAATGAGGGTGGTGTCTTTCGCAAACTTCAGGAGCTTGACAGATGGTGACTGGAGGTGCAGGTGTTGGTATACAAGGAGAATAGCAGAGGGGAAAGAACGCAGCCTTGAGGGTACCCGGTGCTGATGGTCCTGGGGTCAGTTCAGTTGGGAGAGCTTTTCCTGCAGCAGGGCCAGGATGATGGCGTTGAAAGCAGAGCTGAAGTCCACAAACAGGATCCTGTCGTAAGTTCCTGGGGAGTCCAGGTGCTGGAGGATGTAGTGAAGGGTGATGTTTACTGCATCATCTACAGACCTGTTGGCTCTGTAGGCGAACTGCAGGGGGTCCAGGAGTGGGTCTATGATGGATTTAAGGTGGGACAACACAAGGCGCTCAAAAGACTTCATTACCACAGGTCAGGGCGAGGTGGTCCTTGGTTTTTGGGGGACAGGGTGGAGGCTTTGAAGCAGGCTGGCACATGGCATGACTCCAGTGAGGTGTTAAAAATGTCTGTAAACACCAGAGACAGCTGATCAGCACAGTGCTTCAGGGTGGATGGGGAAACAGAGTCTGGCCTGGCTGCTTTGCGAGGTTTCTGCCTCCTGAACAGTCTGTTGACATCCCTCTCTAGGATGGTAAGAGAGGGGGATGAGATGGGGGGGATGGTGTCAGGTCTGTCCCATTGTCTTTCAAAGTGACAGTGTCAATTAAGTTGAGATCCCAACGCTCTTGCTATCAGGTCGCAAAGAAGAAAACTAGAGCCTTTCTCCCTTTAGTAACAACAGTGAGTGAGAAAAGGGAAGTGCAACATACTTCCATCTGCAAAACACAGAGCTTAACAATGCTATAAGCAATATATTGAATAAAAATTAAAAGAAACATTTGGTATAAACATGACATGATGACTGAAAATCAGGATATCTCATTGATACTGAAGATTAATAAATTTAATTGATCTTCCGATTGTAAAATAAATAATATGGTTAAAGTAAGGAGAATTAGGGTAAAGGTTATATAACTGTGCAAAAGGTCATTAAGTTTGGGTGAATACATCATGACAATGAGTCACCAGCAGAGACAAGGATGGGAAAGGAGAAGTGGAAGGACCAAACATGGACATATCCTGACCCCGACACACATACACACACAATTACACCCAAAGACAACTTGAAGAGAGAATATCTAAAGAAGAGTCGGACATAGATCGGTGTTATTCCTCGGCAGATCTCAGAGGCATCGGACTCGGAGCAAGACCATCACCGCACCAACAGCCTAAGACAAGAGTTGGGGATTTGAACAGCAAACAACTAGAGAATACTTCAGAGTTTTCTTCAGTGGAGATCGAGCCAAAGAGGGTAACCACAACGACCAAACCAACTGAAGAATCATCGGACTCTGAAGTTTTTCTCTCAACTGCAACAGAGACTGAAGACTTTTGGAGACAATTTGAGGGCTTTGGACAAAGCCTCAAGTTTCTACAAGACTCTACAGATCTGCAGAAGAAAGAACTCCTTGGCCAGGATGACTCCTTCCCCTCCCTTTCTCTCCAAAAAAGAAGACATCAAAATACTCAAGCTCAGCTATCATAATCAGGTTTTGAATTTTAGAGATTTTATCAGTTTACTTAGGTTTTAATCAGTTTAAGCTGTATGCTTGCCCTTGTTTAATTTTGCAATAAAATATATAATCGCTGCATTTAAAGTACCAGTAGTAGATATTAAATTTATTTCTTCACTAAGGTAGTAATTCATTAGGTCATCTTTAAGGTTCTTATAGGTTGCTCTAGCCAACGAAATTAACTTATCCTTGGGGCTTATTTTCATGGCCACTAAATACAATCCTAGCAACTATACCAAGTGCACTGATCAATGAGAAGAGAGCTGTCGTTAACGGGCGTGGCTGGGGTGGTATTTGGCTCTAGGGCTATTCAGTCAGGTGCCCTTTCATAGTAAGCAGGGTAGGCGTTCGGAAGAAGACAGTTAGAAGCTAGGCAAATCTCTTCGACACCAGCTTAAACAGTCCTCAGTTATACCTAATAGGGTATAGGGTAATACCCATAGGCCTAGAGGATCGGACCCTTTAAGACGGAGAGCTGGTCCAGTACCTCCTGAACAGGGGTTACTCAGGATCTAACAAGAGTAAAACTGGTTCAACTCATTGGCAAGGCGTGAGTTGTTCATGGAGTGGGGGGATTAAGGTTTGTAGCTGGTGATCTGTCTGAATCCTCTCCAGACAGAAGCAGTCACTCCTTGAGAACTGGTGTTGTAGTCTCTCTGCATACAGCTGTTTAGCATCTTGCACCGCCTTGCTAAACCTGTACTTTGACTCCTTAAACCTTGCCCGGTCGCCACTCCTAAATGCCTCTTACTTTTCCAACCTCAGCTTAGCTGTGAACCAGGGTTTGTCATTGTTATAACTCACCCTGGTGCGTGTTGTAATGCAGCTGTCCTCACAGAAGCTGATGTAGGATTTCACAGCCTCTTTAAACTCAAAATATCCCAGTCAGTGCAGTCCAAGCATGCCTGAAGATCCTCTACAGCTTCACTGGTCCATTTATTTCATGTCCTCACTACAGGTTTACAGAGTTTTGATTTCTGTCTGTAAGCAGGAATCAGGTGGACCAAGACATGATCACAGTGTCCCAGTGGAGCACGTGTAACAGCATGATAGGCACTGCTAACTGTTGTGATCCAAAGTGTTCCCCTCTCTGGTTGGACACTTAATAAACTTTATTTGGAGAGTTCTTGGCAGAGTTTTCCTTTGTTAAAGTCACCAAGAACAATAACAAGGGAGTCTGGGTTTGTCTGCTCCACAAACAGTATCTGGTCGGCCAGCATGTGCTGCGCGTCGTGCATGTTGGCGTGTGGCAGAATGTAAACACTGACCAGAATGAATGAAGCAAACTCACGGGGGGAGTAAAACGGATTACAGTTTATGATTAAAAATTACAGATTAGGAGAACAGTGCTGCTGAATCAATGTCATTGTGACATCAGTCATTGTTAATATAAAAACATACCTCCACCTTTTGTTTTTTTAACACTAGCTTATTAATTAATTATTAATGTAATTTAACGTTATAGTCAAGTGTAATCAAGTCAACTGTACTAAAGTTATGGTTATGTGAAAATCTAAATTCAGGTTAATTTATTTGCTTCAAATTGTTTGCTTGAGATGTATTAAGTTACAATGTTGAATGCTGATTCATGTCACCACTAAATCCCAAATTTCGGCAAGTCTCGACAAAATCTAGTGTTTCAAATTATAGCAAAAATATTAAAAAATGTTGACGCATTCATGTTTTGTTGTATAGTTTCAGGTTAATTTACCTGCAGTGTAAACTGGTAACGATATGGCAACAGGGTCTATGCTAGCAAGGCAGAGTAGCGAATAGCATTAGCTTCTTAGCCATAGCTAACATTTGTCACATAGTGCCACGTGGGCGAAGCATCACCAAATAGGCATCTCATCTCCATCTGCGCCCCGCCTCTTTGCCCGTTTTTGGTTCTGGCAGTGACGTCGTTCCAAGTTGGCGACGGCCGGCTCCGCCCACTTTGAGCTTCAAAACAGCACTTCAGAAACCTACGGGTGACGTCACCGAAATTACGTCGTCGAGTTCACGGCTGGTTGGTTCAGAGCCTTTTTATATAAGACTGCTGCAGCTTAGCTCGCAAAAATGGCTTCACAGAGGTTCTGCTGGACAGATAAGTAGACAATTGTTCGCTATAGGTAATGTCAGCCATAACAGCTTTGTATTTAATTATATTGGTGCCACTGATAGTGTTCACAGCATCCTTATGTGGACACTTAACAGTTGAGTTAATGCAGTTTGACATTATACTGATATTTTCAAAAATTACTTTTATTTCAGTTTTTCTAATACTCAGGTTTATGACCATACATCTGCAAAACAATGACATTCCCATATAGCCTCAAGTGCACTTTGCCTTCAATCAAGGTAGTTTATTTGGCAATAACGTTATACAACACAAGGTTGCATTACGAAATTAAAGTTTGTATTCCCTTCATGCTACACACACAGAACTTAACATATAATTAAATGTATTTTAAAATATTGCAACATATAAAGAAATAAAATAAAACAATATATAGGCTACAGTGAAGTGACACACCCAGAACATTCTGCAGTGCATTTTTTGAATCTCTGTCTGGGGTGAATGTAAACAGTAGCAACAAGATTAGCATCGTAGTTATTACCTGCATTTCCATGTGAAGAAAATCATTGTAAATCAGTATTCACACATAAATCATCTTGATGCAATCTGAATTATTCTTTGGCCTTGTGGGCATTTCTATGACAGTGTCTATATTATGTGACTATTTTCCATAGCAGTGTTTACTGCCCCTGTCATCATTCATAAAAAAATGCTAATAATCATTAATTAATTAGAAATATGTATAATAAACTTGTAAAGTATGAGGAGGCTTTCTAACTGCATGAACCATAGAGTTTGGTGTGTCATTAAAACTGCATCAGTCTTCAGTTAATGTCTTTTGATTCCTTGCTGCACAGCTTGATCAAAATCCCAGTGAAACATTCTAGCAAAATCAACAGTGACAGCTCCTGAGCTTTCGCTCAATGCATGACTGACCCCTTATTAAACCTGATTGATTGTGGACTTGTAAGCTCTGTTGCCCAAGTTACTGTCAGGGATTTTGTAGTTCCTCCAAAGAAGCAGCAGAATCTCAAACAGGAAGTTTAAACGTATTGAAACCACTAAAACTTTTTTTTATACATTGCTCATAAGTTTTTACAAGACAGGTAGCCATTGAGACATTTCTAGTTTTTCCAGGTATGACAAGGTGTGATTAAATGTTTAGGTGTGACCATGACATCAAAACTTCAGGAAGTGTAAGATTACTATTTGGAGGCAAAGCTGCAACAATTCATTTAGTCAATTAACAGAAAATGAATCGCCAATAATAATTGGTTAATAAATTAATTTGATATCTTTGATTGTTTGGACTGCTGCTCACACAAAACAAGCCATTTGAATATGTCAACTTGGGGTATTTGTTTTTAATTTTCTGATATTTTTTAGACCAACAATTCATTGATTAAGATCAGTAGAAATTGATAATCTCTAACTTGTCTTAAAGAATGGAAATAAAGATCATTATCCAGTAAAGTGACAACATTAACAATTTCCTCCACTGTGTGTTCATGTGTCGAGGTTGTTTCTGACATGGTTAACCTGAAAACTCCTAATTACAATTTACATATGCAGAAAAGAGAAAAACAAAGATCTTGAAAATAAAATTGGACTACACACAGCAGCGCTGGAAGCAATAAACAAGAAAATTAATTTGGGACAAAGATCCCTGAGTCTTGGACAAACAAAGTTGTCTTAAAAACAGTACAGGCCTGTTTCAGACTTTCACCCAGATGGTGTCACATTGACTACAGTTGTGGAGTTTTGACATTCAGGTACACGACCTCCTGTATGATTGGTGGTGTGTGTGGTATGTGTTTCCATGTGAGAAGTCTGCTTTAGATCAATTTTCATGCACACCCAAAGCAACAATTCAGTTGCATTATGGGAACAACAAGAAACCTGCATTCTAATAAAATTCCAAGTAATTGAAATGTGCAATGCTACTGACTGATTTATGAATATTAATGGAATTTGACAAACAAGCTGTGCTCTGCATTTATCTTCTTGAATGTTAATATGGTATCATCAAGGGAGAATGAATTTTCAAAGAATAGTGAGCTTTTCTCTGAGATACTGTTAACAAACAGCTATTGGCTGTGTACCTTGCATATATTTAGCTGTTTGGCGATGTGTTTTTCTTTCTCCTCCAGATAACTGGTCAAATGTAGGCAATGTGGAGATTTTTCCAGTGCAGCTGCTACACTAAAGTTGGAAGCAATTTCCCAGCCAGCCATCTAAAACATCAGTGGTAAATGTAGAGCTTTTTCTTTTATGGTCTCTCAGAAACAGAGCAGCATTTCCTTTTTCTAGGCTCACCGTTTTACACCTGTATTCAACAATCACTTTTGCAGTAGAGGCAGAGAAACCATTTATCTGGATCATAGCCTCAATAGGCCATAAATAGTGTCCCTACACCAAAGTTCACAGCATGGTGGGGGACCATACGAAATGATTAGTGTGAGGACTGCACGAAGGTGAATGATTAACCATGTCAAACGCTTAAGTCAACATTGGGTAAATTTCAGGTGTTTGGAGCTTTAGATTAAGGAATCGTTCCTGCCTTTTAGATCCACATGGAACAAACGTACTGTGAACATATAGCCCTTCCCAGAACATGTCCTTTAATGACAACATAGCATTTCTTCTTAAATTGAATTTCATTATTCATTGCACACTCCCAACACAAACAACTACACAAACATATAAGCGGCAGTCTGAAACAACATAGCCTAAGACATATTCCATGATGAAAACGGAGCAGCAAGAAGAAAATATTTTATATACCCTTCTCAATGCAAGTAATGTAATGATCTGCCTGGTACCTTGTAACAAGCATTGACAGACAATGTAAAGAATGGTAGACCCTACCACACATTGTCTCCCAATGCTTCTATCAATATTTTGTGTATGCGTGTGCCCCGATGCACACATCAAAATCTACACAACCAATTAGAAAAGACTAAACACAAATGTTACTCATCAAGCTCATATCCTTTCAATTATTTGGTCTGTATACATTTTCTTAAATTGAATAATAGTTAAACAACATTTAAAAGTATTCACCAGATCCACACTCTGAAATACACAACTGCTTAAATGTAGGTTGAGTTTTTGATTATATTATATAATTTATTATATTGACATTTTTACGTCTTTTGTCCTCCTGGTTTAACTTATCTTAACTTTAATGCTGTCTTGCTTTTGTTTGGCTTTATGTTGTTATATTTCCCTATGCCTGTAGTTTAGAAATCCGTTCTGATTCTCGCTATATTATTTGTTATTTTCCAAAAAAGTATCTAATTTTTAAACAAAGACCTTTGAAAATTGTAAAAGTTAAGGACACCGGCCCATAATTAGTACACTCTTGGTTATCTCAATTTTTATAATAATGTAGTCATTTTTGCTGGAGTCATGTCAACCCCATCACAACAAGCTGATGTTTTCTTCTTGTTTTTCTATACAATAGTCGAATTGATTTTTCACTGCATTATTTTACTCCCTCCTGTCCCACATTTACAAACATAATGTGCTTCAATAGCCTCTGCAAGATAAGGCCCAACATTTACAAAACATGTTTTATTTGCCACCTCATCCAAATTTAGCACCACCAAGTTATTCTTCATCACACTATTAAGAATTTTCCATGTGCCCTTAATGTTGTTTTTATTTTCCTTAAATTTTTAGTAAAATATTCACATGTTGTATTTCATTTCAGTGGACTTCTAGAATTCATGAAATACACTGTGTAAACATTTTTTTCTTATAGGCTTTATGCAACATTCACCTCTTCCACATGTAGACTTAATTCCAATCTTCCCCTCTAAAAGGTATTTTCACTTATTTATTGCCTCATTTGCTCGTTATGTCACAACTTCTTTACGTCCTTGTAATTTTTTAAGTTGACAGTCATACACTGTAGCGTTGGGTGATGTGTAGGGGAGAGATCCCATTTTTCTACCTCTCCCATTACTCTGTCCAAACCCACAATAGGAGTTGAAGCCTGTCTGTCTTCCATGTATAGCAAGCATGACATGATGGTTCCTGGTCTAAAATGCATAATGTCACATATTTTGGTGATGCATAAGAATGCAATGTAAAATGTTAAAACCCTTTTGGCTCAAATTACCCCATCCCTGCCATTTAAAAAAAGTGTCATCCAGCTGTTTAAGGGTAAAGTCATGCTAACAGTATAGCCTAATATTGTAACTTCCTAAAGCACTAACTCGGTCTTTGTTTTCTCTAATCATTATATTATTAATTCATTGATTATAGGGTGAGACATGGTGGATAAGAGTAATAATACCAATATAATGATAGGGAATTATTTGTTTTAGACAGGTGGAGCCCTTTGTTTCATGTTTGGTAGGCATTGTAGTGTGACTAAAACCTTTTTGAAATGTAGGTTCCCAGCAGAGAACGGGACAGTTTGCTCTCCAGGTGTCAGGATTGGTGTGGTTGGAAAGGTTGGTGGACCCAAATACAGGACGCAGAGCGGAGCAGGTACAGTTCAAAAGGTTTATTTAAACAAACAAAAGGCGAGGACACTTACTGGCAGAGACAAATCCAAAATAAAGTAATCCAAAATCCACAGGAACAAGCAGTGCAAACAAACAAGCTGAATATATCCACAACATATCTGAGCATATACACGCTACAATGACCAGACAGGGACTGAAGAGAAACACCAAACATATATACACCAAGGACTAACGAGCAGGGCAGGAGCAACACAGGTGACAGGGATCAGGGCTAACGAGACAGGTAGTGAGAGAGACAGCCAGGCAGAGGGATACTGGAGGAACAGTCAGAACACGGGTACAGATCAGACGAATATAAATTACAAACGAATACAGACACAAGCAGACATATCACCAATAAATACAACCAACATGGAAAACAGACAAGGGCAAAATAACACAGAAGTACACAGACCAGAAGTAAACACTAAGACATGAACTGAAACACAGAACTAGGAGCTAGGACACAGAGCTGAGATGCAGGGCTAAACCTAAGAGACAAGACAGATACTAAGTAAACTTAAAGATGCGCATGAATAACATAATAGACAAGGCTACACAGAGAACACAAGACCAAGAACTGAAGCTCAAAACAGGAAACATGGAACAACTGACTAACAGAATGAAGTAGGAAACAGAGATGGAACCAACTGGGAAACAGGACAACACTAAACACAGACATAAACTAGGTTACAGGACACTAGACAGACAACAGACAACAGACAAGACAGAACCCCAAAACACAACAGACCAAAATAACAGATAATCAAGTGACCAAAAACTGACAGAGTGCCAAACTAAAACATCGCTGACAGGCAGAATGTGACAGTAGGTAATCTTTTATCCTCAGTCTTACAACACAAAAAAAATGTCCTTTAGTAAATCAGGTGCAAGGAGCTATTATAATAGGTAGAATGAACCTGTCCTTCATTTTTTGGCTCTCTGGCTGACACATAAAATACTTATTCATCAGTTCTAAGGCACTAAATGTTTTGATAAATTACTCTTACTGGCTTTTTACTTGCAAAGCTTTTATGCATCTTAAGTAATAGTAGATAGTACTCACCAAATGTTAAATCTACCTGCATTTGGCACTTGGCAGGTGTTAATTCCAGACAGTGTGTGTAGCAGCGTGCACCCTGGTGTTAGTGTGGACCGGATCAAATACTAGCCACTTGTATAATTTACTAGTAGCCCACTTTGAACAGTATTCTCCACTGGATTTATATGTAATACGGGTCGAAAATAAAAAGTTGTGCGTACAATTCCCCACACTCAACTGTGGCTTGGCAGTTATCAAAAATGTTCCAGCAGGTTGATAGGAAAGTCCAGATTCAGAGCATTGGTTGCAGAAGTTCAGCAAATTTCCCAGCTCAGTAAAGTGAGACCCTGTCGATGATTTTCTTGTATTGCTTTTTTTCTGTCTGGCAGCGGTGCAGAGACGGCTGCCAGAGAGATTGCATCACTGTATTAAGTCATACAGATACTGCAAGAAAAGTAGAGTAAGAGTCTGAAAACTGTGGAAATTCTCTTTATATTTGCTGACAGCACAGCAACTATGCAGTATCTGCTGGATATAACTTAATTAGTCTCGTGTCTGCTCTTATCAAACCTTTAAGTCCTATGAATTCATGATGGAACAACTTTGAACAAAAGCCTGTACTGGAATGCCGTATGGATAAGAGTTTTCTATATCAATAAATCTTTGAAATTGTATTGTTTCATTTGTTAGGGCTGACACAACCTCAGCAGGTGTGTGCATGGTAAACAGGTGTTCAGCATGTAGAGTTTAGCAAAATATAATGCCCAAGGAGATATGATTTAACACAGTTAGATCAGTATGCCTGAATTGCAAACATGCCCACACTGACGTGACAATTGACAGTTTTGTTGGTCACAGTGGATATTGTGTTAGGATCTTGGTTTTGTGTTCTTGTTTTTCTTGTTTTAAGTCTGTTTTAATGGTTTGGGGTTCTGTTTTGCCTTGTTTATTCTCATGTTCATTTGCATGTTCAGTTCAATTCACTTTACCATTTCTGTCTCATTTCCTGTTTTCTTATTTTAGTTCCGATCTTACTGTGTAGTCCTGCTTCGGGGTCTTAAGCCTACTTCACACTACACGATATTAAGCCCGATTTACACGGTTGGTGAGCTCGGTGACCGTCGGGGTGTGATCAGGGGTAAATCAGTGATCAATCAGTGGTCGCCAGTCATTATGCGTGAACTATTCAATGACGCATCAAAACGGCTCCCCGACACATTTCTGACTCCTCCTGTCCTCCCTCCACCCACCCTGATTCAACGTGCCCTGTCGTTCTACCCTGGTTTGATTTTGGACTTTGTCGTTGTTGGGTGGGTATGGACATTCTTTGAGGAAGGGGTACTGTTAGGATTTTGGTTTTGTGTTGATGTTTTCCCTGTTAAGTCTGTTTTAATAGTTTGGGGTTCTGTGTTCTGTGTTTGGATTTAACATCATATTAAAGTAAAGCGTTACTATGTACTTGTTACTTTTCCCAGTAACTAGTAATGTAACGGATTACTTCTCAAAACAGTAATATTATTACGGTTACTAATCCAAGTAACACTGCGTTACTGCGTTACTGAACGCACCATCCATGACGTGAATGCGCAACTGCACTGCAGGTCAGGGGCACCGGACTTTGTTAATGTCCACTGGTAGACAAAAACTACAGGAAGAATTGAGAACGAGGGTGTTAGGCATTCTTTCCACAGCTGTAAGTACCTAGTGCCATTATTGTGACACAGTCTAAGATGCAAAGAACTCTGTCGTCTATTGTAAACTCTGTGCGACCTGCAAAAAGCTATCAACCACAAACAATTCTACATTTCATTTATTGAAGCATCTGCTAAAGCAGCACAGCAACATGAAACTTATAGAAACTCCGGCAGCTCCGTTACTGTAACAATTGGTAAAAATACTGAATACTGCTCTTATAAATACTAGGCTGTACAGAAAAACAGTAGTTCAAAAGTTGGGATTTACTTGCTTTATTTTTTCTATTTCAGCCGGTGGCGTAAAAAACGTTAGGCCTACATGCTTTGGAAAAAAACATACTCCTTGCTGCTGTTATGAATATGATATTAGTTAAAAAGTCGGGAGAGACTGCTTTGTTTGGGGGTGAAGTGAGTGGTATTGAAAGCAGTGTTTCCATAATTAGCCTATAATTTGAATAATTATCAATGCTGACCGCCACATATTGACTTTGTATTTTTTTTACTAGGCGTATTTGATTGAGGAGCTGTTTTGGGCTCTGTATTGAGAAGCATATATTCGTGCAGCACCTCCTCTCGCTCTCTCTCTCTCTCTCATGAATGTTAGCAACAATATTGCCAAAGCTACATATATACATACAATATATTAAATTAAGATAAATAAATAAAACAGTAAGCATGCGTGTGTGTGTGTGTGCGTGTATATATAAAAATATATTAAAATTTAAAACAAATTAAGTAAATGAGCTGGGTTTTCAAAATTAGTGTGTGCTTTTACTGTTTCCTAGTTAGTTAGTTTCAAGAAATGCAGGTACGCCTGGGATGTCTTTTAGCACCACCAACACAGTCCAAACTTCAACCAACACTTTGGTCTGTAACGTTTCCCTTTCCTCCTTTTTATTCAAGTTTGTTTGGCAAATCAACGTGACCATCATTTTTATGTGTTTTAAAGCCTTTCTTTACTTTTCAACAAAGTGGAATCAATCATCCCTGATATGAGGCATAATTTGGCTCATCCAATTGAAAGTAATTTGGCACTTGTAAGGAGAAAGAAGGAATTGAGTCTGCTTCCCTGCATTGGTTTGCCCAATTATGACCAAAACTGATCAGGAGATAAACAAGTCATTTCTGTATCTTTTAGTACACTTGCAACAAAACCTTTCAGTGCCACCATCAGGCCAGAGTTGATTTGAGAATCAGATCACGTCTTGAAACTTTTTGTTTCTCTCTACTGGCACAAAACATTTTGGCCTGTAACCCTTTTTTATGTTTGATACAGTCTGTATTTCTTGGTTTGTTCAAAATCTAATCAAGTGGATATTTATGCTCTAAAACCATTGGGGACATTACTGTTGAGTGGAACATACTCAACATACTCCATTTGCTATGTTACAAAAACAAAGTGGCCAGAATTGACATCCTATTTTCATCAGACAAATTAAAACTTGTTGCTCTTGATGTGACATGTAAGAGTGCAGGAGTTATTATCCCAGAATCACAGGCTCAAATCCATAGTTAAACATTAAATCCTAAATGGCAAAATATATATTCTGAATACAAAGTACAAGGAACAAGGTAAATTTTATTTATTATTTTACAACACAGGGTTGTTTAACATGGTGAAGTTGTAGTTCCCTTTATGCTAAATGATATACACTAGATGGGTGGACGAATAACAAGTCATAGAAATAAACTTATTTTACATAGTGGAGTGCTGAGGATGAATTGAGGAGTCTCACAGCCTGAGGGAAGAAGATCCTCTGAAGTATTGTGGTACGACAGTGGATTCTTCTGTTTCTTATTGCCAGACAGCAGCACGGTGAATAGGGAGTACGGTTTTTACGTGGTATACCTCAAAATTGTGCGACCACTTTTGTGTGTGTGTAGTTTTTTATTTAATTAGCCAGAGATGTATTTTAACATCTATGGGGTATAATGTCATATTAATAATAAAGGAGATAATAAAGTTAATTTATTTTTTATTATTAATCGTGAAGAGAAATAGTAAATCTAAGCAGCACCCAGGTGGGAACTTTTGGTACTGGAGCAGCTGGGCCTGGGTTGCCTCAGGGAGAAACTTCCGCCCCAAACCCCAGATGCAATCTGGAAGACGAACGGAGTGCACCTGTGTATTTTCAATCACAATGCATTTTAAAAAGAATACAAGTTTCTTAAGGCAGTGAGTAAAAAGCTAAAACATTCCTGCAGTTCAGTCAGGCACAGTCGAGTCATTCATTGCATACCATTTAACTGTGACTAAATTTGAGCAAAGTATGAGGCCCGTATCGCCACAATTCTTTCCCCAATAATGAAAAATTTCTCAGTGTGTTAACAAGCCTCACTTGTGTGCTGTATACTAAGCTGGATGTATTTTTGCTTGCTGCTAAATTGCAGCTATATTGTTGTTTTCACTTCACTTTATGTCCAATGCTGTTGTGTTGCGAGACTAATAACTTACTATTGCTTGACTGCTCTGGCCCATTAGGAGGTCTCAGTGTAGCTGTTATTTGTATATCCAGCTGGGCTTAAGGTCTTCATCATTTACGTGAGGACAACTTCAAGTCACTTTAGAGAGGGTTTACTATTTATTTTGCAGATATTTCTTCAGTCTAGCTCAACCGTGCTCCTGTCAACAGAGTAAACAAAGCATGTTTATGATGTTGAACCTCCAGTTACAGCATTTTATTAGCACAAGCAACACAGCTTGATAATTTCATGCTATCACAACTAAATAGTAAGTTATGATTTTACTTAACCTCAACCTCAGTCAACAGTTAGTTTAATATAAAAGAACCATACTATTGTGAAATAGTATACTGTTGTTGTTGCCTTTATTTATTTATTACTGAAGTCTGTTACTGTTTATATGCAATTTATTATATTTGTTTATGTTTTTACTGTTTAGTCTAGTTTCTCTGTCCTGTCTGGGGTGCATTTTTGCTTTTTTGTCTTGCTGCTGTCTCTGAAATACCAAACAGAATTTTGTTGTGGCGATTATAATGACAACACACTTACCTATGTCCTTATGTCCTTAAAGGTCCAGTGTGTAATATTTCTGAGGCACCATCAACAGAAATGCAATATAAGATCCATAACTATGTTTTCTGTGGTGTGTAAAGACCTTACATAATAAACCATGATGTTTTTAACTGCTTAGAATGAGCCATTTATATCTACATAACCACGGGTCCCCCCTTCCATGGACGTCGCCATGTTGCGGCGTCATGTTTCTACAGTAGCTGAAAACGGACAAGCAGCGCTACAGAGCGTATTTCGTCACTACGTTCTAGTAGTAATAATATACAGCAGGGGTCAGCAAATAAATTTTGCATCGGAGCCAGGGTGCATTTAGGGGAATCACGTTCTCTGACTGCTCTTTCAGAGGTGTTTCAAGCAGGCTACAGACTCTTTTGATGTCATTCAGAATTTTTCAAATTAAAAGTTCAGTTCAACTCCAAATACAGCATTACAGTAACTGAGATCTATTTCAACCCCGCTATCAAAGTATTTATTTATTTATATTTTTTGCCACTAGTTTTAGTGAGGATACATAATCAGAGAGAATTAATGTGTTTCCCTTGTCAATGTTTCTATAAACTTTATCTATTATGTGTTTTTTTTCAAAAGAGACACCTTTTGTGCTGTGTCAGCCACTGTAGCTGTCCTATGCTCTTTGAAAGGGTAGGGGGCAGTGGTAGACCGGAAAGTTAGTTGCAATTCACAACCCTCACCACTAGAAGCCACTAAATCTTACACACTGGACCTTCAATATGTCATGAAAGATCCAGTGACACAACAAAGCTCTTTAGGGTTGATCACAGAGAGGTCAGCAGGACTGCAGGTGAAAATTATTCTCTTTGTACATTTCTCTTTTTTATTACTGTAATGGATTAGTTTAGTCTCATTACTATGCCAAATGAAAAACAAAGAATACTCAATTTATTGTGATACAAAAATGGATGGATGCGTTTGTACTAAATGATCAATAATGGTCAATTAGTCAACAACTAACTTTATCCTTTAGTAGTAAAGTGGCCAATGACATAGGCTCCATAGATGGTGGCTAATGTGATTCCAGTGGGAGCCGAAATCTGATATGCCCCTGGTGTCCCCCCCCCCCCCAACCGGCGCCGCCCCTGTCTCGCGCGTGTACTTCCTCGTTATTATTGTCCGACCCGTTTTGTCGTTACTACGGTGACTGGTCAGCACCGTCACCGGTTGGCGGAGCCGCTTTGACGTCACAGTGATATCGGGAATTCCTCTCCCCGCAGGGCTCTGTGTGACCGAAGCCTCAGACACTGCTGGGAGGTAGCGGCACGCACTGTATACACGTGAGCCCGTCACTGTGTTTCTTGTTTACACCTGCGCCCCGGTCCGCTGCTGCTGGAGGCGATGTGTCTTTATGGTTGTGGGAAAGAAGTTTAGGTTTGAATTGCACAGCTTAGAAAAAGAGACAACATGGGCAACTGCATCTTTATCTGCATTTCCTGCTCATAAACACAAGATCTGAGATCTGTGCTGCTGCTAAGGTGACCCGAGCAAGGCCGACTTGAATGTAAGTGTGTTGTGTATGAAAACTTAAGTGAGCTCTTATACTACAGCACTACAACACCGTTGCTAATGATAGTAACTTAGTAGTATAGCATTTGTGTCATGATGATGAGACAAATTGAAAGTTATTTTGATAAAGTAAACTAATCAGGCAATTATCCAATATTTCTAGAAAATTTTTTTTGAAAATGTTTAAAGTAGTATTTGTCAATTAAAGTGATGCACAAGTAGTCTCTTGATTTATAAAACAACCTTAGAATCAGTTTTTCTTTGTACACATGCAAGGAATTTGACATTCAGATAAATATAAGGACAACAGCTGATAGGTAGGTGAAAAGAAACAGAACTATTACATACATACATGTAGGTAATAAAGTAGGTGTGTGTAAATGCAATTATCGCCAACATATTATGTCAGTATATAAGTCAAGTGTTTATGTAAACAAATAGTGCAAAGAAATAAATATTAAATGGATGTTAAAGACCGAAATGGTGGGAAATACTTATGATCAATTACTTTTTTTGGTCACAGAGGCCTAAATTTAACCTCTGTATTGATTATCTTCTCTCTTTATCCTTATTTCTTTGGGAAACACTGATACAATACACTGATGTTGGCTAAAAATATGGGGAAAACAAAGCATCTTTGACATTTACTTAAGTTTACCTTTGCTAATATGCGTCAGTTCTTTGTTCACCATAACTGTGTTTATTAACTTTATCTGCCCTAAGTGCTAGTTTTGTTTTCTTTGTCTTTGTCCTGTATCAGTTGGCATATAAGCTTTTTTTCTATGGCTGCCTTGTAGAGTCCACAGCAGTTATCAACTATGCACCTGTTGTTGACATTTTGTTGAATCAATCATAAACCTGACCAGCAGGTTAAATTAGCCTAGTAGTCGGTTTTAAAGGTGACCTATTATGCTTTTCCTTATTGTCTGTCATATATATATTATTACAATATCAGATGTTCGTACTAAACGAATAATGAGGTAAACATATGTAGGTATGTATGTAAGTTATTCCTGTGAGCAAAAAGCCCTGAATTCAGACTGCTCTGAATACTAGGTTTCCAAAAAAATTCTGCTCTAGCGGTGTTACCATCAAAACTCCCCTGGTGCTTGAGCTTCTAGTCCGGGCAGAGTCAGCTAAGCTAATAGGGCCACTAGATAATGGCAGCTAATTTTACAGGTAGCAGTTACTTTAAAACTATCTGTCAATCTAGAAACTCCATAAAATATGATCCACTTTCACAAAATCAGCGAATAAAGTTTTGAAAAGTGTTTTTGTACAGTAATCAATGAGGCCCCAAGCAGCTCTTGGATTGCAGGGCTACCTCTGTAAAGTTCACAGCCATATGACAAACCTCACATGATATAGGCAATGAGGGCTGCAGAAGGAAACACAAAACCTCTTTTCATGCTTTTTCTCAATGCCAGCATTTGGCTTCCATCACACTCTTACATATACAGTTACTATTTGTTGGAGTGTATTTCTCAGCAGAACCTATTGTATCAGATTCTGTTACTCTGTGACTCTGTTTGTGCTCCCACTGGGCCGTCTGTATTGAATCTCATTATTGACCACATTCTCTGGACAGTCAATCTGCACCCCACGCAGAGTCTGGCTGACCTTGTCACGGAGCTTTGCCATAGAAGGGATCAGTGACAGTGTACGAACGTACTGGCAGCTCAGATGTCTGCTCTCAAGCTCCTGGGGCTGCTGGCAGGTCGTCTTTAAATAGATAAGCACTTTAGTTGTATGCCAGAGAGGCACCATGACCTCTGAACAAGGTGATCTCTGAAGTCTATCTGCGTCCTCAGAGGGTGATTCAGCAAAACACAGCTTTTCTCTGATAGTTCTCTGGGTTAAAGGAAGACAGCAAAGCCTGATTGCTGTGTTTTATTCTTTCAGTTCCCTCTGAGAATTTAGCTAAAATGTCAGCTTGGAAGTGTTTTTTATCGGCATCTCAGAAAAAATAAAACTGTAGTGTACTGTATCACCAACAGATTGTTGCAACTGTGTGAAGATGTTTAATGTTTTCAGTAGAGCTTAAATAATTAATCAGTTAGTCAGTTGACAGAGAATTCATCTATAACAATTCTGATAACAGAATAATTGTTTTAAATTTTTCCCAAGTAAAACAGGCATCCAGATCTGCACAAGATTTGCTACAAGAGCTACCTGTCTTGTATACTAGTAAAATTAATACCTTTGCGTTTTAGACTGTAGGTCAGACAAAACAAACATTTTGAATATATTAGCTTGAACCCCTTTGAAATGGTGAAGGGATTTTACACTATTTTCTGAAAATGTATAGACCAAATAAATTGCTGATTAATCAAAAAATAATAAACAGATTCATCAATAATGAAAATGATTATTAGTTGCGTCTTTGATTGCGTCAAATGAAATCTCTGATGAAGTCAAACGTAATCAGTTCAGACCTTTTTTCATTGTTCAAAGACAAGTTGGAGTTTTTATCTGCAGCGGCGATATCAGGTACCAATGGGTAAATATCTGTAGTTGTATATTTACAGGATGTTGTCACAAGTCTTATCTGAAAGTGTATTTGTGCTTAATGTAGTCTTGCTGTTTTCTCCCCAGAGGGTCCGCCATGTTCCCTGATGCCTTAGAAGCAGTTGAGCGGGTGGAGGGCCTGCCACTCTCCTCCCCGCAACCACTACCAGAGCTAGAGGAAGAGGAAGCAGAGGCATCCCTGGAGAGGGGGCCAAAGAGACAAGGCCGCTACCGGCAAAGCCTGCAGCTTTTAAAGCCCTTCAGGATAACTCACAAGTAAACAAAATTGTATTTAAGTACATGTGGCGACTCTCTGACAGTGAGCCAGATAAAGGTGGACATAAAGACATGCAGACAGTTTTAGGCTGGCACACTGACAGGCAGATAGCCATTTAAAGACATACATAGACACAGAAATTCACATTTGTTGTGTTTACTGCCTGATGTGCTGACTGTTGGGGAGAAGCAGGAGGCCATGATAAGGGGTGGGAACTTATCCCCAAGCGACAGACAGCACAGTGTTTAAACGCATGCCAGCTGATAAACTGCCCCTAAAGTTTTTTTTTTTTTTTTTTGCTGCTCTCAGATTTCTGTGAAGAGCGTGCAAATTACTGTTCAAACACTGCGGGCATGACTCACCTTTCATTTACTCTGGCAAGCAAAGGCGCCGCTTCTTTCTTTGTGACCAGTGTTGGGCCTGTTACCCCAATGTAGCACCTCTGTGCATGCTCGCACTTTTAGACATCTCACCCACTTCCACATCATCTTCTCTATTCCAGGCACCAGCACCCAGTCGATAATGCCGGCCTCTTCTCATTTATGACTGTGCACTGGCTCTCCCCACTGGCACTGAAGGCCTACAAGGCGTCCAGCTTGTCTATAGAGGATGTGTGGGGACTGTCTTGCCATGAAGCCTCTGAAATCAACTGCCAAAGGTGAGGTAACTGTGTGAGGTTTGCCTGATGAAAGTGACCTGCGGTGTTCGGAAAACTCTTATTTAATGCTTAAACACAGTATTCCTAGAAAACTGAAGGTGGGATAAGACATAAAATGAGAAGGATTTGTCTAAAGGTGAGGTTATACCACATAGGAGTAGTTTGTGAAACACAGATACTTACTGACACTGTCCCATAGACTTTCATTGTTGTCCAAAAATTAATAAAAACACATAAATGTTTTTTCATTACCATGAACATGAGCAGTGTAATGTATTTTTATTCAAATACTCACTAGCACAACAACATGGCAACCAAAAAGAATCCCCTACAAATGCGCTATTTACTCCTGTTTGAGTGATGTTTGCTAAAGAAATCTGTTATAGGAAATGGCTCAGTCTTTTTTATATTTGTGGCATGTTTTTAAAGATTTATGTCCAGTGAGGCTGAGAGCCCCAGACAGGCTAGGGAAGGCCAAAAGTAACTGACAGACGTAGAGTATAGTATGGTTGCTTAGGAAAAGTACAGAATATTTCCAGTCTTATCACTTTTGTACAGTGCAAACAGCAGACTGCATGTGGCATCTCCCTTATGTGCTCAGACATCCAGAGATCAACTAGCACTCATATGCTGGAATTCTACCTCTTCCCAGGTTTTCATATGAGCTTGTGCTAACTTGATGAAACTCAGACACAGGTCTCCAACAAAACAGGGTCTTATTAGTACTAAATACTATAGTTACTTTAGTTCTTTGGTTACTATTGTACATACGTGGTGCACATTTCCTTACTAATTTGCAAATAAACAAATTACTGATTAACATGTAGTGAGCCCGGGATATCTTGGACACCTGGGCAGTTTCCTGGTTTGCCTGTTTGTTAATTCATCCCTTGTGGAAATTCATTGCTGTGTCACTGGAAGATTTTGTGTGCCTGCTAGTTTTCAAGTCAAAATGGTACTTTAGTTGTGTAAATTAGTCATGCTTTGTAATGTAGACACCCATTATGATACAACAAATGATCCATTCAATTGAAAATCCATGTTATTTGTACCTAGTGGTGCATGTTTTATCAGTGCGTATTCAGGTGAACTCATCTAAATCGTACTGCTTCACTCTCACACCGTAGAAACCTTCTTTGCTTTGCCTGCCATATGTGTGAGCAAAGGTGAATGTGAGGATAAACTCTGTCGAACATACTGAAAACAGGTGCATTCTCAGTATTACTCTGTAATTCCCTGCCATGTAAACAACTTTATAGATTTCTTTTGTATAATTGTATAGTGTGTCTACAGTTTGTGCAGTGAGACACCATTGATGAACATCCAGTCTTTCTTTACCAAAGCAGGAACTGTGTGTTCTGATGGGAGACTACTAAGAATAGCAGGGATTAGAGATTACAGAGAGTTGGTGCCTGACTTGGGTGGTTATGTCATTAACTCCTCTACCTGCAATGCACTGTGTCTCCCAGTCACATTCATTAGCTGTCATTGACTGGAGACACGCAGACCATGAGATAAAAGTCACTGTTTGCCTGCCAAAGCACATCTTGAGAAATACATTGTAGTATTGTACGACTTCTATGACTGAACAATAAAGATTTACAATAAGCTTATTAGAGGGCATTTTGGTTTTTTGCTTGCTGAAAAGAAAACCAAGGATTTTTTCATTTCATTTCATTTTTTTTCACATGCTGTTGAGTCATGGTGCCATGACTCGACAATATTGGAGGGTGACCTTATGTGGAAGTTCACTCTTGTATCTGGTGACAACTGTGTGGGTTGTAAATGACCTGTTCTGTATAAAGGCACTGGCTCAGGGCCTGGAGGTTTAGTGTTGCTGCCGCTTTGTGTGTGTTAAAGAGCACATAGAAGGGAAGCGGCAAAGGAGCACAAAGCTATCACATTGGCACGGATGGGCGATGATGCAGAGTCGCTGCAGACGGGAGGTCTTTATTTTGCGTTTACATAGCAAGAACAGTTATGCAACCCCTGTTGCAAAGTAGAGACTATGGCGAGAGGGGGAATGGGAAAAGCACCCTGGGAGAGTTAACACTTGTTGGTGCTCAGTGAGGTGCGAACCTTGAACGTGGTGGCCAGCACACTCTTCAAACATCAGCTTTGTTTGCCATCTGGCAAACTGAGAGAGAATTGCTGTTAGGAACATTTGAGCCATGTTTAAAAGCAAATCTTTCTTCCTTTGAGTCCCACACTGTTGCCCTGGTGCTTCCATTTCCATTAATGTGTGTGACCACTCACACACTTAAAGCTCTGCTGTTTTATCGTGTGGTTTTTAAATCTTTGAAATTACGAGGATGAAACCTATAAATACACTTTGGATATATAGTGTACTGATATTTACCATTGTGAAGGTACATGTTAATTAATTAGTTTGTTCTTTCAGTACATTGTTCACTGTTTCTTGATGGGTCCATTGAAGGGATTTAGCAACACAAAATGTATTACTCACATTGAAGTCTCATTTCCTGTGACTCATGCTGTGCTCTATGCAGATATTAGTCCGCAATTAATTGTAATTTCTTAGATTCAACACCATTTGACTTCAACTAGTAATTATCAGGCTGTGTGAGAGTCTAGCTGGTTTAATGTTCTGTCTATCTCTGATACGTTTTTAATAAAGTCATTAGGGCTTAAATTACTTGCTGCAGCTGCTCTGCTGCTGCTTTATAGAGTCATTAACAATGATGCATTTGGCCAACAAGATATTTTACCCTCTTCAAGTGGTATTATACAGCAATAAAAGTACATTAGCTCATCTTTAACATGTTTGGTAGTGCCTTTCTCAGTCTATTTATGTAATGCATTTTTCGTGATTGTATATTGTAGGTCACCTTTAAATTATTATCAGCCTAGCTGCATTTATTTTTCTTTTGTGATTTTAAACTTCCACGATTGCCTGCCAGACTGTTTGTATCCCCATACTGCTTTCGGGTAGTAAATACCAATGCATAACAATACATAAAGTATTCTTTCCACTTATGATAATTTTGCCCTTCAAAAAATGCCACCTTTTGCATACAGTTAATTGGTACTACAACAGCACTTTGCAGAGCATTCATGTGCGAGAGTTGTGCAACAGTCGAAAATGTGACCAATTATTTAGACTCATTATTCAGTAAATTATGTTCAATGACAATCTAATGATGTTTGTTTGAGCTTGTCATTATTCAGTGCTCCGGGTTTCTGGTTCCAGGCTTGAAACTTTGTGGCACGATGAGCTGAAAAGACGAGGGCGAGAGGGGGCATCCCTGTCAAGAGTGTTCTGGAGGTTCTGCCAAACCCGCGTGCTGGTGGCCATCTTTTCCCTCCTCCTCACAATGGTGGCAGGCTTCGTTGGGCCCGTGAGTACCGTCCAAATCCTCCTTTCCCTTTATATTCTGCTGATTCGACTTTCGAATATGACTTTCAGCTTGGTCGCTGGCTTGTTGTCCGGGTGTATTTTCAAAAAAATCGCTTTATCCTGTTTCACGCTGGTCTGGAAATTTTAATGAAAACATACTGGGAGATTACAAAGCCTTAGATAGCGAAACCCATATTAATACCATAGATTAGCTGGTTTGTTCCCAGTCACGCTTTGGTTCAGAAATATGCAGCTTTTTGTCTGCCACACTTCTGGCAGATTGGATTTACCTCCAAAAATGCACATAGATGAGCATCAGACAACAGAGAGCTTCAAAGTGCAGATTTTTATAAACATTCCTTATCAGAAATTTTAAATAATCACCTTTAACTAAAGGATAATTATGTTTGGAATTCCCAGTTTATGATATTACTGAGTCTGTCCTATTGTTCCTCATGCTCTAAGCTGTTTATTTTGATGTGATGTGCTACTACCCACAACTAATAGCATTAACTGGATTTAGTTCTTACACAATGACGCATGTGTCTCACATTCCTGGTTGATTTACTTTGTGCTCTTGCTGACAAATAAAGCTGTGTATATTCTCTCTGCAGTTTATCAATTTCCAATCACAAAATGTTATTGATCTTCTCATGTCATCCCCATCACTCCTTTAAATTGGCAGCTTGCTTATGTAGCCATTCTTTCCAGTTCTCTATGCTTATTTTACTCATATGATCTCTAATCTACCGATTTAAAATATTCTCTTTCATCTTCTTCTTATCTTCTTTTTTTCTTTTCCATTTGGTTGCCCTGCTTATCTCTATCTATGGCATTTCCTAAAACGTACCCTCCCCCTGTAATCTCCTTGTTATTTTTCTCCTCCTCCTCCTCCTCCTCCTCCTGTCCCACTTTATCTCCTTCATGTTTTTACTTTTTGTCTGTGCTGTTTTCTGCTCATTTTTGTTATGGTACTATTTCTCTGCTGTTTCCTTTACGTACTTTCCCACCTTTTCCCCTTTCTCTCTGTTCGTCCCCAGGCTCTCCTCGTTCGAGCTCTGCTGGAGTATTCCCAGAGCTCACAGAGCTCTGTGCCATACGGCCTTTCTCTGGTAGCGGGTATCTTCCTCATGGAGTTGATGCGCTCCTGGTCTCAGGCGCTCATGTGGGCCGTCAACTACCGCACTGCAGCACGCCTCCGTGGGGCAGCTCTTACATTTGCTTTCAACAAGATCCTACGCCTACGCAGCACTAAAGACATCAGTCCAGGCGAGGTACGTCAAATAACCCTGGAGGGGACTCATCCAGAAATTAACTAAATCATCCCTCACTGCAGGGCACCGCATGCAGATGATTGAGATGGATTTAATTTCTGCTCTTACACCATTCCTGCTTAGATCTCGACAAATCCCACAGCCTGAGGGAGGGGAGGCTGTCTAAGATTAGTCATTACACAGCTTAAGAGGAATCATTGTCCAACATGTTAACGTGGGAATAAGGACAACTGTATTTGTAAAATTGCTTTTAGAGTCTTAGTCGTGAGGTTTCACTATGTCTTGTTTGAAAAGATTTAGTTTATTGTAGATTTTTAATGTAATTTGTAATGTAAATCTCTGTCTCTCTACATAGCTGATCAACATCTGCTCCAGTGACGGCCAGCGCGTATATGAAGCGGTGTCCATGGGCTGCCTGCTGGCCGGGGGGCCTGTGGTGGGAATACTGGGTGTGTCCTACACTACATACTTCCTGGGCCCCACTGCTCTACTGGGGTCAGCCATTTTCATCCTCTTCTACCCTGGCATGGTACGACTTTAGCTAGAACATCTGTAAAAGTAAGACAAAGGATAAAAAGCTTATTGAGTTCAAGTTCAGGGGCTTTTGCTGTTGTTACAAAGACATAGGCAAAATACATGATTAATTTGTTACAGGCACACAAATCATAGTAGATTAATAACAACACACATACACAAAGACATACAGCTGTCTGTGTTTTAATATAGTGCAAACTGCTGTCAACAACAGAATGTAGTTTTATTTCAGACGTTTATAAAATTTACACCAAGTAATAGTCACACTCATTATAGCAGTAACAAGGAATTTAACACAACAGTTTCTAAAAGTTTAACAAAAGTTATGATCACGCATATTACAGCTGTGACAAGCAATTTAATTATAGAAATTTCTTAAAGTTTTACTAAAATTTAATGACCAGAGATGATGCTTTATAGTTGACTCATTATTTTGTGACCCACAACTTTTTAATATTTAATTAGTAGAAACCACGAGTACTCATCGTTTTTGAATCTTTACGTTAATTAAGGCTGTTGAAGAATACAACCAGCACTTTTTAAAAGCATCATAACTCCTTGGCTATCAATCTCCTGTCAACTTTGTAGATGTTATTTTCAAATTACACTCAGTCTAAGCCAGAGCCTGACAGCCGGAGAGCCTGGTATTGATGTGAAAGGCATTTATCACTCTGGTCCCCCGGACAGGCCTGCAGCACAGCTAATGTGATTGTGTCTGCTTTCATTTCCTCCCTTGCCACTTATTTCTCTTGTCATCATTTCCTCTGTTCCCGTCTGGACAGATGCTTGCATCGAGACTGACGGCGTATTTCCGCAAAAAGTGTGTGGTGGTGACTGACCGCCGCGTAAGGCTGATGAACGAGATCTTGGGCTGCATAAAGTTCATCAAGATGTACTGTTGGGAAGATGCCTTCGCACAGAATATTAGCAGTGAGTGGCTGTCATGTTCCCAAATGAATCAGCAATATCATAATACACTGTTCATTTCTTGTTTGTGGTCAGGACCGGGTAGTTTTTCTAGAGATGCACTTCATGCTATTTAGTTTTTCATTAGGCTTTTTTCCCAACTCACCCAGAATAATGGGTCACCTCATTTTAACACCTGTCACTGATGCAAATTAGTAACTTAATGGTCAGTATATCACCTGAAATTAGACTTACCCTCTTAATGAACTGGCAAAATAACCCTGACCCTAAATCCATTTTTATTAGCTTTCTTCGTTTAAGTCTTTCCCTGTAGCATTCTTTATAATCAAGGCCAGTTTGAATCCCTTGGCTTCAAGGTTAATTTGAAAGGTGTTTGGGGCCTTATGATACTTTGAATGACTGTCAGGGCTACTCTACTTATCCATGAATTAGCGATGGCCTTTTCTCTTGAGGCCCTTTCTGTAGGATGTGGATAAGGATAATTTTCCCCTTTTAATCATGCTCCAAATTAGCCAGGTGGGTCTAGTTTCCGCTGCTGTCCTTTGATTACCTATTATAATCATAATTAATTGCCATTCAACTTAATGGCCAATGAGTCTTAATAGTTACAATGTCATTCCCTTGACTTACTATTGTTGTTAAATTGATGATCACAGTGTTTTTGCCCCGGGCATGTGACTTTTGCTTTGTAATCCACGCGGAAACACACATAACATCCAAAGCAAATCCCATGGAGAATAACATACCAGGAGGAGGGAGTTCTTTTATTTCACGCACAGTGCTGCTAGGGCAGAATTTAAGATGCACAAGCTTTTTGTTCCAGTGTTTGCATCCAATGAACTGGGTGAACAAAGCAGCTAGCGTGTGCACTTGGGAGATACAACCATGGAGGAAGGGGTGAAGGATTTGGGCATTACACTTGGACAGTTATCAAGGTTCAGCAGGTTTTGTTTTGAAGCCCCTTTCATACCATGTATGGATGTGGGACCCATGTCCTCCCTCTTGTATCTATTTCTGTCCACCTGCTATGTGTGTTATGGTGTTTTGAATATGCACTGGAGAACCCTTTGGGAGTCATTCAACCCTCTATTTTCTCTCCCTATCTGCCTGTCTTTGCTTTTTTATCATTTTCTCTCTCTAATCTCTTAACAGAGGTGCGATCAGAAGAGAGAGGGATACTAGAGAGAGCTGGGGTCATCCAGAGCCTCACAGTGGGTGTGGCTCCCATCGTTGTGGTGATAGCAAGCGCATGCACTTTTACCCTACATATGGCTTTGGGCTATGACCTTTCTGCAGCTGAGGTATTTGACTATGGGAACCTATAATCAATATGTTTACTGAATATTTACATTTTGAATTCCTCTGTCTTCACGGGAAACACAGTTTTGTGTGATTAAGCTAATTATATTCTAATTCTATTTCCTGGGGCGCCCCCGTGGTTTAGGGATTAAGACACCAACAATTCCTGGTTCGAATCACTTTTTGCGATTAACTGTCTCCATCTCTACACATCCTACCCCAGGCTTTCACAGTAGTTGCAGTTTTCAACTCCATGACCTTTGCCCTGAAAGTTACACCATTGGCTGTGAGGGCACTGTCAGAGGGGGCTGTCGCAGTCAAAAGATTTCAGGTGAGAAATACTGACAAGTCTGTGAACCACCACTGTCACAGAGCCACTTAAACCGTTTTTACCCAACACAGAGATGGCTGGTCTGCATGTCATTTAAGTAACTAATTAAAATGTACATACACTTTATAAAGGTCAACATACTGAAGTACACCTAGGCTGCCTTCACACTGCAGGCCAAAGTGACCCAAATCAGTTTTGTGTTTTTTGCTCATATGTGACTCAGATCTGATTGTGAACAGCCCAAGTCACATTGAATCTGATCTTTTTCAGTTCGGATTTGGGCCAATTTAAGATGTGGTCCAAAACAGCTACAGGTTGGATTTTTTGACAGTCAAATCGGAATTTATGCAACTCTGAAATCACTATAGATCCACCGTCATCACAATTTCGCTCTAGAGGGAGCTGCGGTGAATGCAAACATGGAGGACGGCAGCGATGGAGTGTTATGAGTTTAGTTTTGGGTTATGTTTGTTTTGTATTCTTCCCTGTGTGTTTCTGGTTTTGCCATTGTTTCATGTGTCTATCTATTTGTCTCTGTTTCTCTCATTCCTTGTCCCTAGTTATTTATGTCTTGGGTCTTAGTCCTGCAGTTTAGTTTTCAGTTCTTAGTTCTGTTTTTTAGTTCAGGTTAATGTTATTCCTGATCTGTGTATTTCTGTGTTTCATTATTTGATCTTGTCTTAAGGGTTGTAGCTTAGTTTATTCTGCATGTTTGGCACCTGTTCGAGTCCTATGTCTCAATGTTTAAGTGTACTCCTGTCTCCTGTTTGGTCCGGTCTCAGTCCATGCTCTGATTTTGCAGTCTTTCCGTATTTTGTGTTTTACTTTGGTAAAACACAAAATATGGAAATATGAAAAAGGTTGTCCTGGTGTGTTCCCGTGCATTTTACTTCCTGTTTTATTTTGTAATCTTCCGTGCCTGGTGGTGTTGTCTAACTTTGCTTCCTGTTCTGTTCTCCTTGATGTGATCCACCTGCTTTATGTTCCTGCCTACTATTATGAGTACGTCTTCAGTTAATTAAATATTGAACTGAACCTGCTCAGCTCTTGTGTCCTGCGTTTGGGTCCTCAACCTTGCTCACACACACTGCAAAACCCTGACATGGAGGTTGTCAGTGGACTCTCTTTGTCCTCGTCCTCGTTATCATTTGCTCACGAATTCCCTTTCTTCCACTTGAAATCAACTTAAAAATAAAACCATAGACGCTAACGTGTGTGGCGCCCGTGTTTACTTTCACACAACAGCGTGCTGCATGTGACATCGTGTTATTCTTTTCCGTGTATGGGTCACTTTCAGGCCGTGGCCAGTTCACACTAGAGTCTGATATGGGCCACATTTAATAAATAATGTGTACATTTAATCAAAAAAATTGGATCTGGCCAATAAATTGGAATTGAGCATTAAGGCCTGCAGTGTGAACATAGTTTTAACGACTGTGGATACAGTATGTCAATGGGTAAGTAAATTATACCATGACAATCAACAGGTGCTCTTGTTGATGTTAAAAACACCCATCAACACCACATACTGACATTTTTGACATTCTGTATTCCAAACACATGGTAAAAGTTGCATGTTAGTGAGAGATGGTTTCACAGAGTCAACTAAGTTTAAGTAAGCAAGCATTTCTGCCACAGATGCACAAAAAGGCTTGAGGCATTCTGTGTTTTGGACATTGAGTATGTTACCAAGTTACCCATTGTGTCTGTCTTTACAGAGGCTGTTTATGATGGATGACAGAGAAGTTGTTTTGGTCAAGATGGAGGATCCAAGCAATGCAGTGGAATTTCTGGACACCACATTGGCTTGGGAAAAGGCACGCTCTCCGGCTGTAAAACCTAACCCGCCTCACAAGAAGCAAGGAGGGATGAAGCGCCTGCTGCGCAGGGAGAAGCTTAGCCTGTACATTTCGACAGAAGACAGCAAAGAGAACAAGGAAGGTCCCAATGCACAAAGTCTCCTCACAAATATGGAGCAGGAGAGTCCACAAAGCACCATCTCCTCCACTCAAAGCATACGACCTCCACTGCACAAGACCCTGCACCGCATTGACCTACGCATTAAGAAGGTAAGCGCATACATGGAGTGGATTAAGGACAATTTTATTGAAGGAATTGGATAAAACTTTGCCTGTCTCATGTAATTCCCACAATGCCACTGTTTTTCTCCCTTTCTAGGGTTCACTGGTTGGAATCTGTGGAGGTGTCGGTAGTGGAAAAACCTCTCTTCTGACTGCTCTACTTGGACAGGTGAGATTCAACGGGATTGCTCATTTGTAGCTTCCTTTTCAGGCAGCACAGACATGAGCAACAAGGATAGCGTTAGTGTTTTTGAACCTTTTATTCACACAATGCCAAACAACAGCCCACAATTTGAAAAGGAATCGTATCAAGTGTTCTATCTTCTTCCAACCTTCTGTTTTTGTGTTGCAGATGACCCTGTTAGAAGGTAACATAGCTGCCAGTGGTGGCTTCGCTTACGTGTCACAACAAGCCTGGATCCTCAATGACTCACTGAAGGAGAACATCCTGTTTGGAAACGAGTATGACCAAGAAAAGTATGGTCAACTGCTGTATACTGCAGAACAAAAGCAATAAAGGTTGAAATTTATCCCTAATTTAACACATTTCCTCATTGTTTCCTCCTCAGATATAATGCTGTTATGGAAGCCTGCTGTCTTCTTCCAGATCTTGCAGAGCTGCCATATGGAGACATGACTGAGGTATCCGTAGTGGATCTGCTTTTCAGTGATGATTTAAAAAAAAAAAAAAAAAAGTGTCTTTACACACTGACATGTTTTGTCCTCTTTCTAGATTGGAGAGAGAGGTGCCAACCTGAGTGGAGGGCAGCGTCAGAGAGTGAGCCTGGCGCGTGCCCTCTATAGTGAACGGCCCATACTTCTCCTGGATGATCCTCTCAGCGCTATTGATGCTTGTGTGGGTTCCCATGTCTTCAAAAAAGCTATCAAGGGTGTTGCCAAAGACAAGACGGTGCTCTTTGTAACACACCAGCTGCAGGTGAGGGACCATCTATAAATTTCAAATGAAGCAAATTTTCCTTCAGAATCCGTGATAAACGTTTTTGCTTCTTTAAAGACTAGAAGGGAGTAGTTCAAAAAACAACCTTGATTAGCTGATTAAAGTCTGCAACATAAAATCCTTGCTTTTTACCTATGTTTTTTAATCTTTTTATTTTTTAGTATCTCTCTGAGTGTGACAACATTGTTGTGATGAAGGACGGGCAGATTGCCGAGCAGGGGACCCATGCTCAGCTAATGGGTAAAGAGCATGACTATGCCACCCTATTCAACAGCATGCAACAGGAGGTAAGGCCAGGGGCACATGAGGCACCAGGCCAGCTCTTTTGAATTAGGCATCTTTGCCCCCACTGCACAATAACACTGAACATTACAAGCTGAATAATTCATAAGGCCAGAAAGGAAGGCACAATAGCTGGGAAATGTTAATACATACATGGCGTTTCATTATTTATGCATGCATTGATTTACTGGTGAGCTGCTAAAGACCCTGTCACTGATATCTCTGTTTAAATGACTTGCAGGGTGGTGGTGTTACTGTTGTTGTGATTTGTGGCAGTGGCATGTTTTAAAACTCATTTCTTTTGTCTGCCTTTTTATCTCCTAGAATCTGGTGAAAGCAAATTTAAAAAGCAAACAGCAGAAGGCGTGTGCAAAAAAGGCTGACAGTGTTGTTGATGTTGTAAAGATCGGACCAAAGGTAGAGAACATGAAGGGAGGTGAGAGACCCTGTCACTTTTCATGCTCCACATGTAGAAAGAATGCTAAATGCTTATTTTCCTTGAGTATGGTTCACACATAACTTCTTCCTTGCTTGCTCTCTTGCATCTTTTATTCAGAGCAACTGATGAAAGCTGAAGAGAAGGGCTCTGGTGCAGTCGCCTGGTCTGTGTATGGTGCCTACATCAAAGCAGCAGGAGGTCCAATAGTCTTCATCATCAATGTCTTCTTCTTCCTCTCCACCACAGGCAGCATAGCCTTCAGTAATTGGTGGCTGAGCTACTGGATCAGACAGGGCAGTGGGGTGAGACAGTCCTGCTTTACAATAATAGATACCTCTTTTTGCTGTGTATTTGGCTCCCAATGGAAAAATAACTACTTTTCTTCAGTGAGCTGTGGTAGCCGGCTGAGCATTAATCTGAATGTGCATGATTAAAAAAGTAACGGCACCATGGTAAACTTAATTAAAAACAAGCACTAGCATAGAGAAAACAGATGTGCAGCAAAGCAGTGGTGGCTGCTATTGAGAAATGTGCTTAGAATAGTAAACATCATTGAACTGACTGATTTTCATGTACTTTTTGTATGCCAAAGTGTGCTTTTCTCAATTTCATTAGAGGCAAAAGTTCTGCATGGGGGGGAAATGTGATTTCTCTTCTCAGTCTTTGTAATTTGTTGCTCCATCTGCCCTCAGAACACATCATTAATCTTGGTGAATGAAACGATGGCTAGCAACAGCATGAGCCTCAACCCTCACATTCAGTATTATTCAACTGTTTACATCGTATCCATGGGAGCTGCTTTATTGCTGAAGACAATGCGAGGGCTGGTGTTTGTGAAGGTAAGCTTCCCCCAACGCTTTCCTCAGAGACGCCCCCTCCTTCTGTCACACACTTTGTCCTCTTAATCACTGGTGAACTTTAAAACGATATTGGTGTTTGAAAGGAATATGAAACGGTTATGTATTAGTGCTGTACAGTAAAGCATTGCTCGCCCCTAATTGTCTTTATTGTCATTTGTTCATGCTCTCATGATTCCAGAGCTATAATTGAAAATGCCTGTGGGCCAAATCCATTTATCTGTCCACTACCATGTCTCACAGCTTTCAGCGACAGCGTGTGTGTGTGCATGTCTGTGAGTGCAAGAGAGACAAAGAGGCAGAGAGAAAGGGAGGATGTGTGTGCGTGCATGTCAGTGCCCCTTCGGGTATGCGTCCTCGTTTTCAAGCTAACCCATCCTGACACTGCATTGCAGAGGTTAGGTCCCCACGTTAATGTGTGCCACTTGAAATTGCTAATTTTTCAAAGATGGCTAATCTTTTTTCATTTTTTTACCCCTAGCTGTGATGAGATCTTAGGGAGTGTTGAATATTCCATTAATAGAATTAATTTGTTCTCTGCTGCCACATATAATTTCTGTCCAATTGGTGAAATGTCTTTTGCTCATTAGGTCATGACCTTTATGTCAGCCTTCCAGAAACTAATTATAAATGAAGATTTGACAGCTTGCCTTGGGCGAGACAAAAAATAACTACCCACAACTGTGCACATGCCTAGCATATGGTGAGGTAGCATTTGTAACTCTGAAGACGACATATGATTGCCACTGAATTTATCCATTGTGTGTTTTTGTGTTTGAGGCTGAGCACATTGACAGATGATTTCCTTCCAACTGTCTATTTATCCAAGCCCTGATTCCTTCCGTATGTTTCTTAAAGTTGTTTGTTTACACGTGTCAGGTCTCATGTTCAAACACGGCTGTTGTTTGTGTTGACAGTGCACGGTGAAGGCTGCCTCCACGCTCCACGACAAGCTGTTCCACCGGCTCCTCCTCAGCCCCATGCACTTTTTTGATACAACACCTCTGGGCCGTATCCTGACCCGCTTCTCCAGGGACATGGATGAGGGTGAGGCTTGATTTGTCTTGACTGGGAACTTTCCCCCCCCAAGAGAGCTCTCAGTCAGTGAAGTCACCCTGGTTGACAAGGTGCCAAGACACAGTGTTCACTCTGAGTATTTTGCCTAGCAAGTGGCTTATTGTTATCCACTTCACTGATGTCTTTGCTTGATGTGGTGTTTTTTTTTTTTTTTTAGTTGGTTTTGTTTCCAAGCATAACATTTCTGCAGACCCCGTTATGTCTTTTGTTTAAAAAAAAGACACTTAGGGGGACACAAACAAAAAGATTTCTTCACATGTAGAGATTGATCCAACTCTGCACAGTGTGTCTGAGTATATTGTATCTCCTCTCCAAAGTTGATGTGCGTCTCACCATGCAAGCTGAAATGCTGCTGCAGAACCTGACCCTGGTGCTGTTTTGCTTGGGAATGGTGGGCATTGTCTTCCCCTGGTTCCTGATCTCCATCTTGCCCCTGGGAGCCTTTCTTTGCATTGTCAACCGTGTCTCAAGGTCAGACTCTCATCGCTCCTGATGTCATGCTGTTATCATTGCTATTGGCATTGAACCTGAGATTCACACAGGTTGTTTTTTACATTACACTTCATCTACCTGCAAGTAATCTTAGCAGTGTTACCTGTAACAAGTGATTAACAAGCAACTAGTGCTCAAATTACTTTAAATGGCAACTAGTAACTTACAGCTGCATGAATTGACAAAAAACTACCATATAAGCTTAAAGATACGCACTGGCTTATAAAGTTAATAGTGCTAATGTGTCAGCAAACAATTGCCAGCAAACAGAGCGATATTTGCATAGTGCTTTCTTTAACAGGATTTTAGCATAATACTGTACATACATTCAAGTATTTCCACAGTCTGTCTTAGAGGTATGAGTGATTATTGTCTTTAATGTTTCTTTTTTTACAACGAGACATTTGATTAAATGTTATACCAAACAAGTGTCTTGCACAAAAATGCTGCCAGGTAAATAACAATGAAAGTGCAGTGATCGGCAAATGTGTGCAGTGTTATCAGTCATTGATTTAATTTTCGACAGCTTGTGCTCTGTGGTAAATGTTGCAAGAGCGCCCTGGATGATCTGATGACTCTGGTTTAGACATTATTTACGGTTTTGCAGCAATACAAGTGAATTCACTAAGGAAAACAACAACACGCTGGTATCATGGGAAACAACCACAATATTTTGTTATTTCCTCTATCTCAGATCAAGAAGAACATGACTCTCAGTGTGATTGTTGTGCTGGTGTAGATCAGAAAATACAAAAACAAAATACACGGATGTTCCAAATGCCATTAGAGATATAAACGGTGAATGTGATTAGTAGCTTTACAATGTATAAAAGGTCCAGTGTGTAAGATTAAAGAGTATCTATTGTCAGAAATGGAATATAATATTCATAAGTATGTTTTCATTATGTATCACCTGAAAATAAAAATCATTGTTACCTTAGAAAGGGCCCTTTATATCTGCTGAGGGAGTGGGTCCAAACCAAACACTGACTTTCAAGTTTCACGGACACAGTTGTTTCTCCTTGACACTTGCTAGGCCACTAAATCCTGCATATACACTGCATATAACATGTATGCTTTGTTATTTGAAAACATACTTGTCTGGCAAAGATGAGTTTTTGGGGGGGAATTTTAATGATAGCAATTGCTTGATAGATTCACTGCTGAGCTGCCTGCCTGCTCACAAATCACACTCCCCTCCCTTCGCTCCCCTTCTGTGGATATGAATCACTTGATATCTTATCCCCACATAAACCGGAATTCTTGATTCTTTTAATCAGATCTGTTACCAGTTTGTCTCCTGAGGGATCAATTTAATTACAAAATATCTTCATTAATCTTTTAAGAAACACTTGATTGTAGGCAATGCAAGTGGAATTAATGTTGAACTTTGATCGAGTATTAAGCACACAAGAACCAAGAGGAAGAGAGGATTCCCAACTGGTCCAAAAGGCAGTGATCACCCTCTGCAACACTGCAAAAGGGTGAAATACTATATCTTACAAAGTAATGACATCCCAGGATATGTATGGATGTTACATGAAACTGGGTCTCCCATCAAAATTACCCACTTCTAAAGCAGCCTTTATTGAATTCTGAAATGAAAATGCCCAGGGCATAAACATGTTTGTCTGGATCACAGGCTGGAAGCGAAAGTGTCATGTTCTTCCCCTCTCTCTTCTGGGCTTTTATGAGAAATGATTCATAGGAGACTTGAAATTCGCATGCACCATGCATTCTGTCTTGGTGTCTAAAAGTAGAAAGACACCGCGCCTCTGTCAATAAACCTCTCTCCCTCACATTAGCACGTGGGAGTCTGGTGTCTCTCTGGCTGCCGATTGTATGGCCGTCTGTGTGCGGTGGTGCTCAAAAAATTGCACATGCATCAGATGGTGGGAAACGGCCGGAGCTTTGTCAGGAAAATGCTCGCTGCGTCTCGGACAATATCCCTCTCTGTCCACCGTGTCATCATTACCTGTCTGCCACACAACTGCATCATTAGAGCTGATGCATTTTCCATTCCTTCATTCCATTCCTAGTGGGCTCATTGTTGGAGTAAAGTGGTGTTCATGATGTTTTCCAATTTAACATAATTTATTTGAAAGATATGCTCCTCACATGCCGGTCCCTATTTGCACACAATACCCTGCCATTTTCATTTAAATGAGGCAAACCTGAGTGGAGCCTTTCCAATTCTGCAGTTCTGCAGACTTTCCTAATTAGGATTTTCACAACCATTTAGGGTTAAAAATCTAAACAAACTTTCTGAACATAGTTTGTGTCTGCTTGTAAATGAGAATGACTATTTTAAGACATTATAACTTTCAGTCACTCATCAAAATACAGATCACTGTGAAAAAAAAAAATTGCTTGGTAAATTATTGGACAAAATGTAATTTATGAGTAATAGACAGTACAAGTTATATTAGCATTTAACCCTTTTTAATTGCATATTTACAACATATTTATATTATATATATATTATATAATTATTAATGTAGATTAAATTACTACAGTAGGAAGCTAAATGTAAAATATTACCTATCCCTGTTTCCAGGGTTCTAATTCGCGAGCTGAAGCGCCTCGAGAACATCAGCCAATCACCATTCACCTCTCATATCACCAGCAGTCTTCAGGGACTCTCCACAATCCACGCCTATGGCAGAGGGCACGACTTCCTCCAAAGGTTTGTATAATGGTGTCTGTCAGAGATGGAGATCATTCAACTTTAATTTCATCCTATCATATTTTTTCTGGTTTACTCCTAGGTTAGTAAATATACCAAACCTCATTCCAGGAAATTTCCCCTCAGCAAGCATGGGAGGATAGAGAGTTCTGCTTGCTTTTGCACTGGCTGAAATGGGTTTATCTCTCTTTTTTCAGATATCAGGAATTACTGGACACCAACCAGGCCTCCAACTACCTCTTCAGTTGCGCTATGCGTTGGCTGGCTGTCCGCCTGGACCTTATCAGCATCTCTCTTATCACTGCTGTAGCACTTCTCATTGTCTTCATGCACAATCAGATACCTCCAGCCTATGCAGGCCTGGCCATATCATACGTAGTGCAGGTTTGTAAACAAACGCATGCAGTAACACAGAACATGTGGAGAAACTGTAGTCTAAAAGGCTGGAAAGAGGGTAATTTGAAGCTACATAAAGCCTCTTGTTTCCAGCAGTGTTTTTAGGGTTTACTTTTGTTTAAACATGTGGCATTTATTTAAGGGAGTTGGTTGTTATCATTGCCTTATCTTTCTGACCAATTGTTTGCATATCAATTTTAGCTAAAAACCTGTCTGCACTTATTTAAACTACCTTCTTGATAAATAAAACATCAAGCTGGACAGTGTAACTTTTCAGACCATTTTAGCTAAAGATTCAACCTCACTCATTCTCCTTTCTGGAGGAGGATATATATCCACAGCCTGTCTCAGGGGAATGTTTGCTTTCTCATTGTTAAACTGTTTGGTTTTATTATTTTATAAATGGTCAGTGCTTTAGAGCATGTTATAATCGACAGAGCCATGGCAGAGAATTGTGAGGGAGCCGTATCGTCAAATCTGTTTATTAGGCTGTACATGTTTTGATTGTTTTACTGTTCATTCTTTGAAGCAGAGCAGCACATGCAAATACCAAGTGTTTTACAGTCACTGGTGCATCACTGTTAAGGATTAACCTTGCAACTCTGCTTTTCTTTCATCTCCAGCTGACCGGCTTGTTTCAGTTTACAGTGAGGCTGCTCACAGAGACTGAAGCTCGATTTACATCAGTTGAGAGGATCAATCATTATATAAAGGTAAGGGCATTGATTGGCACAGTGGGGGTGGTGGATTATGTGGCACTCAGACACATTGTACATGTTCACATAGACCGGGACACTGTCTAGAATGACACTATCAGATGCAGACCAGCCCAGTATAACAGCAGTTGAATTTAGGGTAGTTGGCATGTCCAGACAAGTGTGTTTGTGTGCATGTGATTGTGTATGTGTGAGAAACACAGGAAGAAGCAGATAGAAACCCAGTGTGAGTTCCTTGCACACTCTATAGCACATGACAGGGCTTGTTTCGCACAACGGCCATCAAACCTCAAAGATACGAATATCAACTCAACTTTTTCTTTTCTGTCTCAAGTGTGAAGAAAGGCTCAGAAAGAAAATCACTACAGATCAGTTAGGGGGCTTGCACCTCCACAGAGATTTAGAGATTAATACCAGATATGATGATACCGCTCCTTATCTCAGTGTCTAGAGAGTGAAGCATCTCAACAAAGTCCTAAGGCAGCCGTTCCTGCCCCCTCCTGGCCTCAGCGGGGAAAGATCACCTTCCAGGAAGTGGAGATGCGTTATCGTGACAATCTGCCGCTTGTGCTTAAGAATCTGTCATTCACCATCCTGCCTGAAGAGACCATCGGCATTGTGGGCCGCACAGGATCAGGTATAAGTGACCATTTCTGTTACCCAACCAGAAGCCTTTTCAGCCCTTTTTCAATGTGTGCACACATTTCTTCATGCGGTTTCTTTTCTGTTTGTGTTTGCAGGAAAGTCCTCTCTGGGTGTAGCTCTGTTCAGACTTGCGGAGCTGACTGGAGGCTCTATCATCATTGACGGAATCAATATTGCACAGATCGGTCTGAATGACCTGCGAAGCAAGCTAGCCATCATTCCTCAAGAGCCAGTGCTCTTCATCGGGACAGTCAGGTAATCCCAATGATAATTACTTTTGTGAACGAGCTTTGTAATTAATGCATTGTTCCAGATATACAAAATGTAAAAAGCAGAGCAAAGGGAGTGAATGGGAAACACCTAACCCTCAACAATTACTGTGCCCTGACCCAACTGCTCTAATGGAAAATCCCTTAGTGTGTAATGGTGAAACAGTGTGGTCATACTGGGTATCGGTCACATGTCTTTAGTTGAGTATAGCGCTTCCTTCCCATATACTTGGCTACTCCCTTCTGCAAACAGCGGTGTGCCTTCAGTCAAGTTATGTTTTTTACATAACACTGAGCAGGATATATTGCCCATCTGTGTCGATTATCCTGTTTTAATATATACCTATATCCCACTGTTTGCTAGGGGTGGGAATCTCTGGGCACCTTACGATTCAGAGGGCTGCGATGCCATTTTAAAACGATTATCGATGCGTCTTGATGCATAATTTTTTGTTACTAATTTATCCAACACTACATAACAGGCAAAAAACGTGCTGTACAGCGGAGATGTTAGCTGGCGCTAACTACCTTCACGTTTATGCATCTAAGAATCGATTTTTCTGCCCACCCCTACTGTTTATCTGGAAATGGTTTTCTAAAGATTGTTAAAATATACTAGATAGCATTTATTGTGTGCAGGCCCAGTGGCCTGGCCTGTGTCTGTATATGTGTGTGAATATAAGCCACACCAAAGGGAAATCCTAACAGAAACCAAAATGGTGCTAGGTAGTAATAAATGCAAAAGCAGATACCTTCAATTTGACAGGCAATACTGATACAAAAACAGAACATCAGCATTGCTTTTATAAAAACTAGCAGTTGGTTGCTGATTACCTCAGGCTCAGGTGAGAATTGAACTTGGTCAGCTGAGGAGTAGGAGTGTTGTATCGGCAGTATACTGTACCTCTTGTCTTAATCTGAAATTGTTTTGTGTTTAATGGAGTTAATAAATATCACAATTATGTTGGGGATTTTCTTTCCCAATAGGACAAATTTAGACCCATGGGATCAATACTCCGACTCCCAGATATGGGACGCTCTTGAGAAGACACATATTAAAGACATGGTAAGTGATATGATGGTTAAACACTGCCGGATTATGCCAAATTATGCATTACTTAAATAGAATAAGACCCTAACATTTGATGTCATACCTCTATGACCTTCCTCAGGTCAGCCAGATGCCTCATTCGCTCCACTCAGAGGTGACAGAGAACGGAGAGAACTTCTCAGTGGGAGAACGACAGCTACTCTGTGTGGCCAGAGCCCTACTGCGCAACAGCAAGGTGCTGATTGTATAATACTGCTAATTCAAATTTACATGTGGAACGCTGTTTGGCATGGGTGATGATAGCTGCTCAAGTAAGAGATTCTCCTCAGTTTTATAATAAGGAAACAGAACCTCCCCGCATCATAGAATCGTCAGTGTACACGTGTCCCTGCATGGGATAATACTGCCACCTTGTGGTATGCATATGAACTGCACCATGAGCTATGAACTAGGAACAGTGTATAGTACAATGTTTTTCCTAATTTAGAGTTAATAATCTGTAATTCTACATTTTATATAGCAGGCATCCAGACTATTTCTTGCCCTGGATAAACTCATCTCCTGTTTTCTTATTTATTGTCTTTTCTTCACTTCATTACTTTGTGTTATTTCTGTAACATTTGCTGGGGGGGGGGTTATTGTTGTTGTTTTTCAGATTCTTATATTGGACGAGGCAACAGCAGCCATCGACACCGAGACAGATCGTCTCATCCAGGAGACAATTCGCTGTGCGTTTGGCAGCTGCACCACCCTCATCATCGCCCATCGTCTCAACACAGTGATGAGCTGCAGCAGGGTCATGGTCCTGGACAACGGCCAGGTGTGTATGAAGGCAACATGACTGATTGTGCATTTGCAAGATTTGTCTCCTTGGTTGACACTCATTCCTAAGTTGTGAATTGGTCCCTTTGAGGTGATGGATTGGTTAAGGCAGTGCACATTTTATTTAGGTGGTCTTGTGCTCAAGCTTTAGTGAACATGCAATGCACATTGGATGATTATTAGTTTCAGTGTCACCCCTTAAACCTGTTAATAAGTTGAGTTTACCTCTGTAAGGATTCATCCATGTGCAATTTAGAGCAGTGAATGAATAGATGCATCAGGATAGACAAGATTCATGGTCCTAATTTGTTGCCACTGTCCATGTTACCATGCTCTATGGCCTCCCTGCTGTGGGGTGCCAGTGAAAAGGCAGTTTCTACAAAGACAATGAAGTTGAATTATTTTATTGTACTTAGATATCTTTAAATAGTTTAAAAATGGTTACAGATTGCATTAAATAGCACATATTCAGTTTTTATGCTTGGTATAGTGTAGCCGTGACAACTTTTCTTGATACATGTTTTTAATTTGTTGTATATCATCTCTGATCTTGTCTGTCTGGACTATAAGATATCCAATATAGCAGAAATTACACAAAAGGTCTTTCCACGTTGTCAACATTTGTTAACATGTGAGTGTAAAGCACCTTTTTTGTGATCAGTTAGCTACAGAAACTTGTGTCATACACCAAAGCAGAACAAGGCTGTCTGGGGACAGTATCTTCCAGACATTAAAATGATTTTCATATGCTGGCTGTGGGGAAAAAACTATATTCTTAGAGAAAATAATATGCCTTGATTTGTGTTCTCTCTATATGATTTCATGAATGAGCAAGTAGGGCCTCTGATTTTATATGCTGGTACTGATCACTGCTTTATCCTTTTCATTCTCACAGATTTTGGAGTTTGACAGGCCTGCTGCCTTGCTGGCAGATGAAAACTCAAGATTCAGAGCCATGATAGAAGCATCAGAAAACCAAAGCAGATAAAAGACACTGGAGCTGAACTTTCGATGTGTGGCACAAAATATTCTGCGGAATACCTGAATTGCACAAAAAACACAACTCAATCCTGCCACATTCTGAAAGTGATGTGTTAAGAAATACAGAAGCTCTTGCGATGGTAGCTATGTGTAACAATTTCTGTTTATTTCCAAACCAAAGACAACATTTTTGAAGGACACATCTAATGTCACTATGCAAACAAAGACATAACAGCCTCCTGCTCTTTTACAAGAGCATTTCCTGGAGGCCAAATAATTAACTACAAGTGAAACAGAGCAATGACTCTGACAATCGCACTTTATATTTCACGTGGCCACATGGACGGGCATGTGGTGCCGTTTTTTTCCTCTGGAGGTCAGCTAATCAGTGAATTTTTTGAATATATTTGTTACTAGTCAATGCAGTGTAATATTTATCTAAATATCACATAATAACCATTCCTACGAGGAACTTTCTAAAATATGCTAAAAATGATTCACTGTTTTTATGTTTTATGCATCTAGTTCAATGTTATGATGCAGTGAGTTCAGTAAAATGTGCCTAGAGCTTGTTGGGAAAAGCTGTAAACATTTTCAGGTCATATAATGAAGAAAGCCATGTAAGCATGCATTTTAGACTGCATGCAGGTACTGTGTTTCTGAATGAGCTAATATTTCCTCCAAATCCAAATGCTGGAGTTTAAAATCTGCACATTTTACATTGATGGTAATGTTTTTACCAGAAAGGTAATTCTGGTGTTGAACAAAGTATGTTATGGAGTTGCAATTGAGATTGTTAACTGTGTGCGTGTGTGTGTGTGTGTGTAATGTGCAACGAAGCTGAAAGAAATCAACATCAGGATGTGTCCTGGGGATTGTAAACTTCTGCCTTTTAATCAAGTATGTGCTGAACAATCATTAGGAGGGCATCATCTTTCTATTGCATTGATACATTTTCAAGATTGCCTTTGTACACTTGAGATTGTAAATGTTGCAATATATTTTTGTAAATGTTTGATTTTTGTTATTAAGGTTCTTCTTGTTTTTCAATAAAAGTGTTTTTATATATGCAGGGATCCAGTTTGCTAAGAAATTTTATCATATGTGAAAACAAGTAGTACTAAGCCTTTTGTGGCTCAAGGCACTCAATTTGCTGCACACACACCTTTTCCACAGCTGACAATGTGCCGCAAACAGCTAAGTAGGTGCACTATGGGGAAACTGGTCAGCTGTTAGCAAATGACATAAATTCCTTAACAAGTTAGGAAAATAGTTAAAATTCTTGAATCCGAACTAAAAGGATATTTATTTAATGATTTATTTACAAAACTTACAGGACGACAGAACAAAAGTTACACTGCCGTAAAACTTCAGTTAATACCCTGCCTACATTTGGGACAGGCCTTTAATTCCTTTCCCACAAGACAAAAAAAAATGGGACATAGGCTACTATCAATTATTTCAACCAGTATGAATATTGTATTCAAATGGATTTTTTGTCTCACTTGTTTACCATACCAATGAGTCTTGAATTGTTTCCGTAAAATGAACTGAATGATTCAATTGTGGAGACTCTTACATTGTGTTGCATGTCCATACTGAGAAAGATTTAAACATTTAGATTTGTATGTGCGACCTAAGCAGCTTAGAACTAGCTGAAGAGGGTGACCCAGTGGGCTTCAAGAGGTTTTATATATCCAAAGAACTTCTATAAAAACCAGATCGAGTCATCTTATTTAGCTTTTATTTGTGAGAATGTGTAGCCAAACCAGGCCAAAAAAAGGAACAGGCATCTAACTGGGACTGGGGCTTTTAATTGAAGCTTTACGGTATTTTCCATTTGCACAAATCTGTGTCTGTTTGTGAAAGAGAGAGATAAACAACTGGACTCCGTATCATTACACATCCCACTTTTTTGCTGAGTATTAGAGTCTGAATTGGAAAGTCCTTTTTGTAGACTGTTGAACTGCTATTGCAAGTTTGCACAAATAAGATTGAACACATTGCAAAGTATATCTATACGTCCTTTGTTCATTCTTTACTTTGTTCCAGGGGACAAAAGTGTGTTGCTGGGCCACAGTTAAATCCCCAATTTCTGCCATTTTGTATGCAATGTAAATTAATAATTTAATTTACTGAAACGCCTTTTGCTATGTGGTATTTTGATTAAACACATTCATATAGGAATTTAAACCAGGCTTAAATACTGAAGCTTCTAAAACTAAATGTTGACACAATGCGCCTTTTTTTAAAACAATACTAATAAGAAGGAACCCACCTTAAGGCTCATATAATTTTAGTTAAGTTTGTGTATTTTTTGTGTATTGCAAATTTTCAGTTAAATTTGCACATACCTGCTGTCACTCAGTAAGCCTGGATCTCTCAGGGCCCCTGAGATTCTGGGGCAACTGGTAGTTAATCAGGCCCTCCCTATAACTGTGCATGTTGAAAATAAACCCATCGACCCAGAGATAAGTTTCAGGCATGAGCTGTTCAAATTTTTGAATGTGTAGAAAGGTTACACATTAACAAAGAGGCACACACATTTTAAGTAAAAAAAAATGTGTCCTTGCTTTTACCACTGAAAGCAGTCATGGCCCGAATTTGTACTTGTGGGTGGCAAATTTGTGCTGAGTTTCAAATTCCCACAGTTTTCTCACGTGTTCATGAATGCAGACTTTAAGTAACCTCATTTGAATTTATGCACACATTTTATTTGAACATCATCAATTTGTTGCATGACTACAAATATTTTCTGAAATTATTTCTGAAGATCATTTCATGAAATCTTGACCCATATCAACATTGGTCCTACTGTCAAAGTAGAATACTTTTAGTCAAGGGCGTCATTTGGTGTTGAAAAGTGGTGGGGATATTTAAGGGCTCAGATTAGGGGTTGGACGAAACACTTAGGCCATGAGACATAATGATGCACAACTTTGTGTCACAAGAACATGATATGAATATATTAAAAATCCATTTAGACTAAATACTCATTTATGAAATATACGATTGTGGGGTTTGGGGGTCCTCAACACTTAATTTCCTGCATTCTGGACCATTTATGGTGGTCTTTATTTATATAGAGGAAAACACAAAATTCAAGTGGCATGTGACAATTCAAAATATAAAAATATACTGGTGTAGATCTGTTTCTTCTAATTGTTATTCAGTTCCCGTTGTGCACATAAACCTTTCTTAATGACACCTATTCTTTTAGTAAATATCACAGCACGTGTTAATGTTATTTTTTGGTTGATGTTTGAAATTAGTATACATCAAAGAGAAATTATTCTCTTCGACTTTTACTTTGAAGTTCGTGGATGAAACCTTTACCGGAAGTGTGTTGTAGGTCGGTTGAGGCTGCTGGGGAGGAAAGGAAAGCCCTGGCTGTGATGCCGCTGGATGATGGCTGCTTTCGGGATCCTAAGTTACGAACACCGGCCATTAAAGCGGCCCAGGCTCGGCCCTCCAGACGTTTATCCTCAAGATCCGAAGCAGAAAGAGGTCAGATATTACAATGTGCAATCTGAAAGTCCAGGAAGAATGGTTTGGGGGAAGGAAAATTTCTAGACAAGAGGCTTTGCAAGCTAACACTAGTTAGCCTGTTTAGCAAAGACCTCAAGACGATTTGGGCCTAGCAATAACAATGAACTGCACCTAGTTGTCAGTTTGTTAGCTATCTCGCCAGCTTTGCTTGGAAAACAACCGGCTCGTTAAATACCAAGTTAAGCTAGCTTATCTGCTGGCGGGTGCTGTTCCATTTGATATAAACTGCAGGCAGTGTTTTGCTTTGTGATGAACAACAATATGCGTTGCTGTTTTGGATTGTGCGTGACTAGTAATTGTTTGTTAGCCTGATATTTTGGTGTAGCGAGTTAACGTTAGCTAAAACAGCACAGCTAACCTTCATGACATGCAAGCTGTAATTTAAAGTTAAATGATCGGTGCTCAGTTTTAAGATTGGAGTTTGGCCTAACGTTAGCTGGTTTGTGCTGTTGGCTCCTGATCTATTATTAACCGAAGATAATCTGTTGATGGAAGGAAGCCTGACTGCTCTGCCTCTGGGGTATTCTGCCACCGTTGCTGCAAATGCCCCTTATAATGACTTAGCAGCATTTCATTATAGTCAAGTCTATTTTCTTGGTGTCAGCAAACGCAATTAAGCACATATCCTGATTTTCTACATACTACAACTAGCTGGCCTGAAATGATTAGATATTGTGGATCGACTCTAGTAACTTTGCATGGATGTTTTTAGTTTTGCACTGAAATGTGTGTTTGTTTCAGGATGAGCTAACTGCACTAAATGTGAAGCAAGGATTCAATAACCAACCAGCTGTATCTGGTGATGAACACGGCAGTGCTAAAAATGTCAACTTCAACCCATCGAAGGTAAAGATTCTCTAATTCAAGTTCAACCCTGCATGCTACTTGTTGTATTTCAGGCGCGAATGGTTTTAATTGATTTTAGCCATCATGCATGTTTCCCTCAATGCTTTACAGATCAGTTCAAACTTCAGCAGCATCATTGCAGAGAAGCTGCGTTACAACACGTTTCTAGACACAGGGAAGCGTAAGCCACAGGTCAACCAGAAGGATAATTTCTGGCTTGTCACAGCAAGGTCACAGAGCTCCATCAATAACTGGTTCACGGATTTAGCTGGAACTAAACCTCTAACACAGCTGGCTAAAAAGGTAAGACCCTGGTGTGAGTCTCTAAAAGCCTTTTTACTATACTATGCTTCGCTTCTTCATGTTATATAATATAATTACTGCAGAAACAGAAAAAAGGGGCACGTGGAGAAAACAAGGCCTCACCCTCTGCCCTGTTGGCTGATTATTCAGTTTAATTTATTGCATCAGTCATTACGTCAGTCTCCTTTGCATGTTTTTTATTTTGTTTGAATGTCTTTTGTCAAAAAAATTCAAAATACTTTGCTGTTTTAAGATACTAAAGTAAAAAGAAACACCTTTATTGTCGCACCTACATGATTAATTCGATTGATTGGACTAGCCATTTTTTGAGGCTCAAACATTTTCCCACCCACATTGACCGATACTGATATGGTGCACATTTTGTCTCTCTAATGGTTTGTCTTTCTAATGCTAATGGAAATAGGCTTTCGAGTTTTGTCAGTCATGAGGTGAATTAAGTGGATGTCAAAATATTATTTACTCTATAATAGCACACTTACATGTTGAGCATTAGCATGTTAAATTCACAGCTAAATGTTTGTGTGTTAACTGTTGCTACTGTAACTATAAAATGCTAGCATGCAGTGCCGCTAACGTTTTTAGGCTCAGCTGTGTCTTGAGTTGAATACTCAAGCCTGAATAAATCACAGCTGATCCTAAATACACTGGAGCCTGACAAAGTACATATTAGAATGAGGAAAGTTAGCCAAATCTGACAATGTAGCACTGAGTTTGACTAAGCAAGATGTCCTTTCCTTAATAGCTCGTAATAACCAGACTTCACCTATTTGTCCAGTTCGAAATAATAATGTAAGAACAACAAAGTCTTTCCATTTTTAATCCAAAAGATAGTTTTCCTGCTTGTAATGAGCATCAAAGCTTCACAGGGCTGCTTGTGTTACTACCTACTTTTCTTTAAAGCTGATGTTGTCCGGTACTCACAGTATGCAGACATATCAGTGCATGTTTATGGTAACTGTGCTAATATCAAATAGTTTTGCGACGTCATCCCACAAATTTTGCTTCACTTATCATGGTCTGGCAAGATTCGATGGACTCTTGCTGCCTGGACAGAATAAGCTAACAGATAAGGTGTGGAGGATCCAGATGTGGATCACTGCTTGGAGAAATTGATGTGCCAGTTCTGTGAAAGCAAAGAAGAGAGCGAATAGCAGTAGTTAGAAGGTGTCGTGGTGATAAAACAGTCCCCAAACTGTGCCAAACTCTTCTGAATGATTCAGTTCAACATCACAAAACAAGAACAATTCAGAGAAAGTAAGTAATGCAGTGTTTTGAATTTCCTTGTTAATACAATTGATGCTTCTGTGTAAATCAAGTCTATTGTTTGTCTTGTTTGGGTGTATTGACCCAGAACACAATGAACTGTCATTGTTTGCCAGTGGAAACAGGTTTCATTGCTATGTAGTTATTTTTTAAACTGGAAAATATATTCTTTATAGATTATCTTGTTGAGCTTTCTTTTTCATTCTCTTACAACAAATTGTTTTGTGTTTAAGTGCTCTTATAAGTGGCAGTAAATAAGTGTTGAATTTTGAATACATCAGGCTCAATTAAAGGCCAGCTTTCTATTCACAAGTGTATGAAAGGGCTTTATATTTTTATTGCTGCCTGCATCGATACATTCATTTAATTGTTTTTCTAACTATAATGAACACATTTCCTAACTGTTTATTAACGCGTTTGACAGATCACTTTTCCAGAAGATGACCTGTTCCAGGTTTCTCCTCAGCTACTTCTTCAGACCAGAGAAGAAGTTACATCAGGAAAACATAGCAAATGTGTTTCATAGAAATTGTGGACTTCATGCATGCATTTTCAAAGCAAAATGTTAGAAAGGAAATGTCTTGTAGCTAAAAGTTTATTTTATTGCAACAGACAAGGATTTCTGAACTCTGTCTTTACATAATTTAGAAGTAACATGTACATTTTAGGTTGAACTTTTCTATAGAACTGTCAGCTGTTTCGAAAAAAGTAAAACACATTTAAGAAACTGCTTCGGCCTTTTTTTATGGCAGATGTCTTCTTTTTTTTGTGGTTTTTTAAGAAATATTCGGCGTGTGTATTGTTTCACTCAACATGACTGACGCTCATGAAATGTCTTTGTCACAGGTTCCCATCTTTAGCAAAAAGGAGGAGGTTTTTGGATACTTGGCCAAGTACTTAGTCCCTGTCATGCGTTCAGCATGGATGATTAAGATGACTTGTGCTTACCACGCAGCCATCACAGAAACTAAAGTCAAGAAGAGGCATGTGATTGATCCTTGTATAGGTAAGCAAATAGCTTCATTAATTGTGGATTATGCAGTGTGTTTTTGATTTGTTTATTGATGTTTATGCTGTTATTGATGTATTTTGAGTCAAGTTTCATGTTCTCTGTAGGCCAAAGGTAATTAAAAACAAAAAATGACATGCTTTCTTCTATGGGATAATGAGAAAATTCTTTGAGTAGAATATATTCTGCCGTGTATTTACTTTATTTTGCTTTAAGATGCATTTTTGTGTTTGTGTAGAATGGACTCAAATTATTACTAAGTACCTATGGGAGCAGCTTCAGAAGGTGGCCGAATTTTACAGACAGTTTCCAGGTCAAGGCTGTAGCTCGCCCCTACCAGCCACTCCTGCTGATGTGGAGATGGCCATGAAGCAGTGGGAATACAATGAGAAACTAGCCATGTTCATGTTTCAGGTCAGTTCACACTCTCAAGTCTGCTGCCTGGCAGCTTTGGGAATAACATGTTACTATATTATGTTACTGTAATCCCATCAGTTGTGTTACAGGCATTGCTTGCGTTACACATGCAATTTCAAAAGAACTATTTTACAACATAACGAAGAGCCGTGGCAACAATCTGCTGTCGAGGGAACTGCTTTCGCTGGAGTACAAAACTGCTGAGCAGACCATAAGCTTTACTGAGCAGGCTGATCGTAGCTTTTTTTTAAAAAACATGGCAAGATCAGTTTTAACAGATCTCCTGCAGGTATCACAGGGAAAACTGGGGAGTATGGCATGAAAAAAATGCTGTCCATTGTAAAATATTTCTTTCATACAAAGTGTTCTCTATGAGCAATAAAAAAAACAATGTCATTACATTTGGGAAGAGTATGAATGATTTCTAGGTCTCCACATGAAACACTTTTTTAATCTTGTTTATCTACTTAATATTCTGATGCACTTGTGTTTTGGTCTCTGTGTTCAGGATGGTATGCTGGACAGACATGAGTTCCTGACATGGGTGCTGGAATGTTTTGAGAAGGTGCGACCCGGTGAAGACGAGCTTCTCAGACTTCTCCTGCCCCTTTTACTACAGGTATACCCTTCTCTCCGTTTACTATGATCGCAACATCCAACACACGTCAGCCTCACACCATCACTCGTGCACTGATGGATTGCTTTTGGGAAACATGCAGTGCTGCTTAACACTCATACAGCTGTACAGAGTGAAATGCACTAGCTGCTTGGCATTATGACTCTACAGCTGTCAGCAGTTTATCATGAACCGGTCATGTGTCTTCGTCCAAGGCACTTTGGTGTTGTTGACCTTTGCTGACAGAGGCCCACCGGGGGCCTCATTTTGTTTCTATTTCCAAAGCTGACTGATGTTAATGGACGTTGATTGTTGAGGGTAATGCTGTGAATCTCTCCTCCATCCTTCAGTACTCGGGGGAATTTGTACAGTCAGCTTACTTGTCACGGAGGCTGGCTTACTTCTGCACACGCCGCCTCAATCTGTTGCTAAGCGACGGGAGCCTGGGCCCCGGCACAGGAGGGCATCCAGCCCATGGCATCTTGGCACAGCAAGGTAATGCCCTGCCCCCAACCCCAACCTCGCAGCCGGCAGGAGGGAACCAGCCCCAGACACCTTTCACAGACTTCTACATCTGCCCTCAGCACAGGCCTCTGGTGTTCGGGCTCAGCTGCATGTTACAGGTATGATATGTTCTTTTTGATATATAATCAATACATGGAATATAGGAGAGATTATTATCTAGAGAATACTTGAAATTCTTCACTAATTAGTCTCCTTTTCTTTTTTTATTTGTGTCACATCAGAGCATAGCGTTGTGTTGTCCTAGCGCTCTGGTGTGGCATTACTCCCTAACAGACAGCAGAAACAAAACTGGTTCACCTCTGGACCTCCTGCCCATCGCCCCATCCAGCTTACCAATGCCAGGGGGCAATACTGCCTTTACACAACAGGTACCTCCATCAGCTTTGTTATAGTTGAGCATGAACGTTTATCTTGTCTTTGCCAACTGTATTTTTATTTGGTAAAGTAGCACAGGTACACATGAAATGGGGTGTAACAGATCCCATCACGTTCCAGTTTTTGAAGAATGAAAGAAAAACAAACAAATGCATTATACTGTATAATCAAACACATACACATGTATACATAACATTTATGTACACACATTTACTCGAACATGAAAATCTGTGTACATTTATACCTATTTACACACATCAATGTACATAAAAGGCATTAAAAGTAAATGTGTGTATGTATTCTTACATGTATAATAATGTCCCCAAAACTTATTTTTACTTTAACTTAAGCAAAAAATAACAGAACACCTAATAACACTTAGGTAGCTAAGAAATTAAGAGGAATTTACAGTTTACAGTTGGTTTACTTAAATCTGAATGGTGTTAAATATTTTAACCAGTATTCCCAGCAGCTTTCACACCTGTCCTGTTTGTGTCTTTAAAGCAAGCGTTAATTTCTCCACCCCCAAAAATATAATGAATCGAATTTTGGAAACTGTAGTTTGACAAAAACAATCTTAACTCAAAAGCTAGTAGTAAGGATTTTTTTGCCGTGTTTATCTTTCTAATGCATTTCAATATGAGCTGTAAATGTGTGTTCACAGCACCAAGGTGTTTGTTTTTATCTGAGATGTTGAGATAATGTTGTGTCTCACTTTTTTCCCCTTTCACCACAGGTCCGTACAAAATTGAGAGAGATTGAAGAACAAGTTAAGGAGCGAGGCCAGGCAGTGGAGTTCAGGTGGTCGTTTGACAAGTGTCAGGAAACCACAGCAGGTCAGGAAACGGTTCCTATATCTCTGCAGACACCTCTGCACAGCCTGTGAGAACGGGTTTGTGTGAGGACAACAAAGTCAGTGAGTTAGTGATGATATCTGTAATCTGTTGCCAGGGTTCACTATTGGGAGGGTTCTCCACACCCTGGAGGTTTTAGACAACCACAGCTTTGAGAAGTCTGACTTCAACAACTCACTGGATTCGCTGTATAACCGAATATTTGGGTCAGGCCAGAGTAAAGATGGCCATGAGGTAATAATTAATTCCCCTTATCTTTTTTTTATGCAAAAAGCATGAAAAAAATGTCAGTCTGTATTATACAATATGTATTTCTGTGCTGGCATCACTCCTGTGCTGATACCATGAGATTACTGATCATCAGATTAGAAAATGTGACTTTTGTGCCTCTATTTTTAACTGTATTGTCTCAAAACGCATGTTTCTGTCCAGATGTCTCCAGACGATGATGCGGTGGTGACCTTGCTTTGCGAATGGGCAGTGTGCTGTAAGCGTTCTGGCAGACACAGGGCCATGGTTGTAGCCAAGCTGCTAGAAAAGAGACAGGCCGAAATAGAAGCAGAGGTAAGAGATGCACTGCCCTCTGTGAGTTACGACATGTCCCTGTCACAGCTCCAAACTAACTGGTTTAGTAGTGATCAACTTAATTACATCGCCGCTGCTCTGGTGTCCAGTCAGTAACTGTACTGTCATGTCTGACTATATGAACAGCGTTATAGTACAAAGGTTTTTTTTATCTTGTACTTGTCTTGGTCTCAGCCGTCAACCTCACCCCTCTCTTATTAGTGTTCCCTGTTGTAAGAAGTGCCAGATTGTACCGTGTAAAATGCTTGTTGCTGTTAACAAAATGTGTGAACGATATCTGGTGAACTGGTGGCACCACAGACATCACTACTTGATGAACAAGAATATGTGGGTGCTAACGACCTGAGGTGAGAAACGCTAGTTTTAGCTCCAATATGAGCTGAATCAATCTAACAATCTAAATAAAATCATACTAACTATATTTTAAATGGCATGGTAATATGTTTTTATTACGTCCAAATTCATCAAGCACTACCCCGCTAAAAACTGTTTTGACTGACCACGCTAAAAGAAATTTGTAGTTTATTTGTTTCAATGGACCAAACTGATTTTCTGCACATTTGTCTTCCAACGTGATTGCCTAAATACTGTATCGAAGCCTTCATGCCTCCGCCAGGAATATAATCAGGAAAGTCATGAAATACTAAATGCATTTAATTTAGTTTAGAAATAATTTTAATACTTTTAATACGATATTGAGTTTAATAATAAATATTATCAAATGACCATATGCAGTAAGTGTTGACATAACCTTGGTGTCCTCAGGGATGGCTGATTACATACACCTCGTGGAAAGATTACATGGTTACAAGGAGCTATGAATCCTTTGGTATTAGCGTCTGCAGTGCTTAAGTTTGTGTTTTACAAATCAACATTACCACTATGTGCATGAATTTAATCAAAGTTTTTTAGTCTGTAGAACTATCTTTTGTTTTATTATCCTGAAAGTTCATTTGTTTATTTTCCTGCTTCCTCATGGCATTTTGTCCGATATGAATTCCTGCTGGGATGTTTCTACAGTCCCGTTAAGCCTCCCACCTGAAATTGTTATCTATTGCAACTGCATTATTCATATTTTGTGGCTTCTGTTGACGAACTCTAATGCCAAATGGAAGTGTAAAATAAGGAAAGCTTGTAAATAGGTTTTCTACATTTAGCACTCAAAGACTGTTTGCTGCGTGTCGTCCGTCTGGTGTGTATTTGTTTGCAGAGGTGTGGTGAATCGGAGGTGGTGGATGAGAAGGGCTCTGTGTCGTCCGGCTCCCTCTCAGCTGCCACACTACCAATCTTTCAGGATGTGCTGCTACAGTTCCTCGACACTCAGGCCCCCACGCTGAGTGAGTCTCTCTGTTTATCTCTCTTATCCAGTGGCTGGGAATCTCAAAGGCATCAATCTTGATCTGTCTTTGCCTCTCATTTTATTACCCACTGCATATTTATTATAAATGATTTGGCAAGGGAAACCTGATATTAAATTATTCACATCCTCTTTTCCCTTCTATAGCGGAGCCTGGGAATGAAAATGAACGAGTGGAGTTCTCCAATCTGGTCCTGCTCTTCTGCGAGCTCATCCGTCACGACGTCTTTTCCCACAACATCTACATGTGCACACTCATTTCCCGTGGTGACCTGGCTTCTGACTCCCACCTGCCGCGCCCGCGCTCCCCCAGCGATGAGCCCTCTGATGAGTCGGAGCGCAAGGAGCAGGAGGCAGGCGGCAGTGGCAAGAACGAGGCACGTTGGAGGCATCTGTTGTTGGTGTTGCGGAGTGTGATGAGTCATTTGTGCAATACAAAGAACCAGCGTGGTGTAAAAGGGTAACATGAGGTTATTGTTTGTTCAACAGGATACCGGCCTGTCAGAGTCGATGGAAATCGATCACAACTCCAGTGCAAATTTTGACGAGGTACACACCACATTTAACATTTTACATTTCCTTCCAAAATTCATGCATGAATTTTGTTTGGAATCAAGATGTTTTTTTTTGTTTGTTTTTTTTAAATATAATCACCTCTATAGCGTGCACTCCTGCTATTTTTAAAAATGTGTCCTTTTGCCTTGCAGATGTTCTCTCCTCCAATGCACTGTGAGACTAAGGGGAGCCCCTCTCCTGAGAAACCAGCTCCAGAGCAGGACAGCAAGACCAGCTGTAAGGACAAGGGAATGGACCCTGCCTTCCCACAACTGTATGAGCAACCTCGCCACATTCAGTATGCCACTCACTTCCCTATTCCTCAGGTAAGATAACTCATAGGTTTGATTTAAAAAAAAAAAAAAAAAAAAAAAGCCAGAAAATCACACTTCTGGGTTGTTATGAATCAATAGATTCCGTACAGCTTTTCTACACAGGAGGCATTTCAGCCATGTTTTTCAGTCGTCCTCAAAGATGTTGTCCGCTTTACACACTAAACTAAAGTGACTGTGTATTTAGCTCCTGAGTGCTGCAAAAATGCGACTGACCTACACTCAGTACTGTGCCTGAATGCATCCTCTCTAGACCGTCAGAGGACTTAAGCTGCTGCTACTCTGCTGTCCTGCTGATTTAGCTGCGCAGGCTATGCAGGAGTTTGTTTTAGAATCTACAAGATTTTGTATCAGTTTTGACTAAAAGTTCAGTACGTTAAACATATAACAGTATGACTGCGTGTAGTGGAAAATAATCTTAATTTCCAGAGTAATAATGCCAACTAAATAATTTTGAGCCATCCTTGAAAGTTAAAATTTAACAGCTTAAACAATTAGTCAATTCATTGATAAGTTCAACTGTTAAAGAAATAATTCATTTTTCTTACTTTGTTCCAGCCTCTCAAGTATGAGGTTTACTTTTCTTTCTTATGTGATAGTAATTTGGAACTCAACCTATGTTGAACGTATCCCAATATTTTTACTTTCCAGAACTCTCAAACAAATGAGAGAAATGGTCTCTTCTTGTGGTTTAATCTAGCTTGTCACTTCTGTCTAAATAGGTTTTTTGGTTGTCCGTCCTGCTGTGCTGCTCATGTTATTCAGTGCATTCAGTTTACTTTTTTTTTTTTTCTTTTTCGTCACCTTTAGGAGGAGAGCGCCAGCCACGAGTGCAACCAGCGATTAGTGGTCCTCTATGGTGTGGGCAAACTGAGAGATGAGGCTCGACACACCATCAAGAAAATTACCAAAGACATCTTGAAGGTGCTCAACCGCAAAAGCACAGCAGAGACAGGTAACTGTGTTATATTATCAGGTTTTGACTGATAGCTTAATGTCCTGTATTTCCCATTTACTTGTTTTACATCCCTGTAGCTGCAGGCATGCAGTTTGTTTGGCAGGAAACTGCCGTTTAAGATGACATTTCAGTTTAGTTTCACCTACTTTTCATTTTTACGGATGAAAACGAGTCAGTGAAATCGTTTTCAAGTTTTAATGTGTACCCAGTTTTTATTACTCTTGCATCTTACAGCAGAAAACCTCTGTCTATCACATGATAGAGATAATGTTTTGCCTGACAGCAGTGTAGAACGCAGGAGATTTGTCATGCTTGGATGTTTGTTCACGTGCAAGCTGATTGCTCTCTTTCTCACCATGGCCATTCCAGATATTCTAATAATGCTCCGTCTTTGAATACATTTTATTTGTAGTCCCTTTCTTCTGCTCTTCTTAAGAGAACAAGTCTTTCTTTCTTTCTTTATCGAGTTGCATCACGCAGTCGTCTTTTCACCCAATTTCTATGTTAATAGCTCTCATCTGTTCACAGCCACTTTATCTCAGATACATGTGACCCTATTAAGGTGATTTTAAGGTTTTCAAAGTTATAATTGCATAGATTAGAGTGTTTTGTGTCACATTATCACATTCTTGTGAGCTGATGATGACCTTTGGCTCAAATCGCGTTTCTCTTAAATGAAAAGTACCATTTTCCTTTTCTTGAAAGTGTCTTTATAGCGGTGTCTTCTGCAGTGAAGCATCAAATCGAAGGAGGTTGGAAATAAGATAACAGACCATTGGCTTAACTCGATTTCACGGCTGGTGCGTTCGGCAGACTGGGAAGTGTACCGCTGACCAGTTACGAGATGCTGCTCCCTCACTTATTTTTTTATTCTCCTCTCTTTCCCACATACGCAGGAGGGGAGGAAGGACAAAAGAGGAAAAGGAGTAAGCCTGAGGCCTTTCCCACTGCAGAAGATATCTTCTCTAAATTCCAGCACCTCTCCCACTTTGACCAGCACCAAGTCACCTCCCAGGTTAGACCTGCAAACCTCATTAATTCATGTCCTCATGTGTCTCATTTTTCAATGTACGTAGCAATCCATTAATTATTTGGGGATTAGCCACAGGGTTTATTTATGCAAATACTTTAGCAGCCTACAGCAAAAGACCCGCCCAAGGTGACTCATTTACATGTAAATGTAATTTGAATGTATTTGGATTCCTCTTGTGAGATGTTTGAATACAGTTTGAATGGATAATGCACTCAGTTGACTGTCAATTAAAACACTGCAACACATAATGTATTTAGATTTCTCAGTAGTAGAGGTTGATAGATTATAAAATATGAAATACTTTGTGTTTGAAAATGATGCAATGAAAATTGCATTTGTATTTCTAAGTGCTTTTAATTCAAGTGTAGCTAACATAAATCACAGGGTCAAGTGTCTATGGAGCCAATACACATTTTAAAAAGATTATGGACCTAATAGTTTTTAATAACTTTTTCATAGCATTATGGTTGTGTTAGCAGTCATATATTTGTATTAAAGCAAAAGTTTATCATTTTGAGGCCCCATCCACACAACTGCGTTTTCATTTTAAACCTTTTGCTATGTTTGCACCTCCCATCCAGACTTAAACAGTTGAAGACCTAAAACGGAGAAGTTTAAAAACGCTGTCGACCCCATTTTTTGAAACTCTGGAGAGCGTTTTAGTGAATACGGGCAAAAATGAAGGACTTTAGAAACGATACCACATACGCTCACGTTTGGCTCTCTGGGTCTTATAAGTCATGCAAAGAGAAACACAATGGTATTTTTAGAAAAATATGTTGTACTATGCAAATAACACTTAGGCTATAGTCTACACTTGTAGGCTGCTACTGTGTATGTCGTCCGCTGCTTTTAACTCCAGTTAAAAGCCGGTGCAGTTCTTCGTCTGCATTACTTTATTCTTTTGCCATATCTTCTGTAACTATGGAAGAGAGAGACTAGCTGCTTCATGTTCAAAACTCGTAGTGTGGGGATGGGGCCTGAGAAACAACCTTGTTCGCGTTCTTGCACAGAATTGAGAATTGGATGAGAATTTTGACACCCCTCATGTATCTGTCTGTCAAATCACAGCCTGGTGATGGTTAGATTAGCTTAGCATAGATACTGGACACAGCTAGCCTGGCTCTGTCCAAAGGTAACAAAATCCGCCTACCAGCAATTGTAAAGGTGACTAATTAACACGTTATCAGTTAATGGAAAACGTGTTGTTTAATCAGTTATGTGGGTATATAAAGTAATAGCGAGAGGTGAGATAGTGAGATTTGTTCCTTTTTTATGTATGCAAGACACAATTTGAATGGTGTTGTTTTGCCTTCAATTGTCCAGTTTCCCTTCCTCAAACACCAAGATTCCAGTAACAAAATATTTTAGCATTTCTTGAATGTTTCTGCTTGCATTAAATGTAGACAGCTCAGTGGCACAATCGAGGCTGGAAATATTGTTATTTTTGCTTGTTAATTATGTCTGATATTTTGTTTTGTGCAGGTGTCCCGAAATGTGCTGGAACAGATCACCAGCTTTGCCTTAGGGAGGTCTTATCACCTGCCTCTCGTCCAGCACATTCAGTTCATCTTTGACCTCATGGAGTACTCCCTCAACATTAGTGGCCTCATAGACTTTGCTATTCAGGTATGGGCAACTTCATCGCTAATGTGATTTCAATATCTTTTTATTCATCTTTTGTTTGTAAAAATCCATTTACTGTGTGTGTTTTTGTAGCTTCTGAATGAGTTGAGTCTGGTGGAAGCCGAGCTGCTGCTGAAGTCGTCCAGCCTGGTGGGCAGCTACACCACTAGCCTGTGTCTGTGCATTGTAGCTGTGCTGAGGAGGTACCACTCCTGCCTCATTCTCAATCCTGATCAGACAGCGCAAGTTTTTGATGGGTATGTCACTTACAAGTTTTGATGTTTGTCAATAGGATACCACAAAGTTTCAGTCACATGCATTTCATAAAGACTTGCTTAGATTTTGAATGGTGGCTAAACCTGGAGCTGGTATGGATTGGTTTTGTAGTCATTCCTGCAAATTATTAAATTAACAAGACTGAATTACAAACCTAAAGGGAAGTTCGCAGGGTAAAGAAATTAATTAAACTTCTATTTAAGGTAGTAAAAAGGATGTTTGGGTTGTAACAGCAAGTTAAAGAATTGTTGGTGGTTTGCCTCCTCTGAGCCTCATTCTACTGTTTTTAATGAGGATTTTTATTGTCACAGGATTGCTGACCGGGCACTTAGTTTCTGTACACCATACTACTAGGAGTTGTTGTGACTTAACTTAGCTGATTCTGCCTTAAGTGTTAAGATAAAGATAGTTAATATAAAGCCTCTAATTAAAATAAACGTAATTAAAAAAAAGTAGAGTTTGTACGAAAAGACTGTTAAAAGATTAGTTTGACATTGTGTTTGCTTTCTTGTCAAGGCTACAGCCTGCAGCTAGCTAACTTAGCTTAGCAAATAGACTGGAAAGGGGAAACAGCTAGCCTGGCTCTATCCAAAGGTAACAAAAGCCTCTTAACTGCGCCTTGCGCCAACTTATTACCACAGTATATCTCATTTGTACAAAATATTTTGAATTTGTTTTCTTCAGGGTGTTGCTGGCCCCAGCCAAGAAATAGTCAAGCATGTGACCTTAAGAGATACACATGTTAGAGGTCCTGGTACACGGGTTTTGTTACCTTTCACAGAATAAGGCTAGCTGATTCCCCCTATTTCCAGTCTTTATGCTAAGCTAAGTTGGCCAGCTGCTGGCTGTAGCTCCATACTTAACGTACAGAATGGAAAGCATATCTATTTTCTCATCAAACCTTCAGCAAGAAAGCGAATAAGCGTTTCCCAAAATGTTTGACTTTCCCTTTAAAGTATGCAGCTGAAGGATTTGCTGTTCATGTGTGTATATGTGTTCTCAGGTTGCGCGTCGTGGTGAAACCAGGTGTGAACCCTGCAGACTGTTCCTCTGCTGAGCGCTGTATCTTGGCCTACCTGTATGACCTCTATACTTCCTGCAGTCACCTCAAGAACAAGTTTGGCGAGATCTTCAGGTATTAATAAATCTTCACTTTTTGAAAAATTTGATATTTTTTGTTACAAAAATGGATATTTAGCTCTGTTTCAAGGCCTTTTTTGACTTATCCATCAAGGATGGATGTCTTGTTTGCCCATGTTTTACTTTATGTACTTAATAGTTGCTGCTTTTTATTGAATATTATCAACATAACCCCATATTTTCTCCTTTACGCTTGTGTTCTCTCAGTGAGTTCTGCTCTAAAGTGAAAAACTTCATCTACTGCAACATCGACCCATCAGACTCCAACATGCTTTGGGATCCTGTGTTCATGATGGAGGCCATTGCCAACCCCTCGGCCCACAACTTCAATCACTCCATGGTGGGCAAGATTCTCAACGACAGCCCAGCCAACCGCTACAGCTTCGTCTGTAATGTGCTCATGGATGTGTGTGTGGACCACAGAGACCCTGAGAGGTAGGTTGCTTTTGTTACAGTTGTGTTGTATGGCTCAGACTGCTACAGTTTTGTACTTTTTGTTGTACTGTTGGTTCATATCATGAAATGTGTTTTCAGGGTGAACGATATTGGGATCCTGTGTGCCGAGCTGACTGCGTACTGTCGCTCCCTGAGCGCTGAGTGGCTCGGCATCCTCAAGGCTCTCTGCTGCTCCTCTAACAATGGCAACTGTGGCTTCAATGATTTGCTGTGTAACGTAGATGTAAGTTGTAGTTTCTTACACCAGTACGGGCATGCCCAGTGTACATGAACGGCCACTAGATGTGTCATTTTAATGTAGACGGAGATCAACTCTGATACACAGCTAAAACGCTGGTGTGGACGGAGAGTTGGATTTGGTTTTGCTGTGTAATCTCTTGTTAGATTTTTATTACTGAAAAAGAGAAACTGAGACTTAGTTTTGGTCATATAATTAGAATATCATCAAAAAGTTGATTTATTTCAGTAATTCCATTCAAAAAGTGAAACTTGGATATTATATTCATTCATTACACACAGACTGATATATATATATAAAACTGACAACTAATGAAAATCCCAAATTCAGTATCTCCGAAAATTAGAATATTACTTAAGACCAATACAAAAAAAGGATTTTTGGAAATGTTGGCCAACTGAAAAGTATGAACATGAAAAGTATGAGCATGTACAGCACTCAATACTTAGTTGGGGCTCCTTTTGCTGAATTACTGCAGCAATGCGGCGTGGCATGGAGTCGATCAGTCTGTGGCACTGCTCAGGTGTTATGAGAGCCCAGGTTGCTCTGATAGTGGCCTTCAGCTCCTCTGCATTGTTGGGTCTGGCGTATCGCATCTTCCTCTTCACAATACCCCATAGATAGGGTAAAGGTCAGGCGAGTTTGCTGGCCAATTAAGAACAGGGATACCATGGTCCTTAAACCAGGTACTGGTAGCTTTGACACTGTGTGCAGGTGCCAAGTCCTGTTGGAAAATGAAATCTGCATCTCCATAAAGTTGGTCAGCAGCAGGAAGCATGAAGTGCTATAAAACTTCCTGGTAGATGGCTGCATTGACCTTGGACCTCAGAAAACACAGTGGACCAACACCAGCAGATGACATGGCACCCCAAACCATCACTGACTGTGGAAACTTTACACTGGACTTCAAGCAACGTGGATTCTGTGCCTCTCCTCTCTTCCTCCAGACTCTGGGACCTTGATTTCCAAAGGAAATGCAAAGTTTACTTTCATCAGAGAACATAACTTTGGACCACTCAGCAGCAGTCCAGTCCTTTTTGTCTTTAGCCCAGGCGAGACGCTTCTGACGCTGTGTCTTGTCCAAGAGTGGCTTGACACAAGGAATGCGACAGCTGAAACCCATGTCTTGCATACGTCTGTGCGTGGTGGTTCTTGAAGCACTGACTCCAGCTGCAGTCCACTCTTTGTAAATCTTCCCCACATTTTTGAATGGGTTTTGTTTCACAATCCTCTCCAGGGTGCGGTTATTGCTTGTACACCTTTTTCTACCACATCTTTTCCTTCCCTTCGCCTCTCTATTAATGTGCTTGGACAAAGAGCTCTGTGAACAGCCAGCCTCTTTAGCAATGACCTTTTGTGTCTTGCCCTCCTTGTGCAAGGTGTCAATGGTCGTCTTTTGGACAGCTGTCAAGTCAGCAGTCTTCCTCATGATTGTGTAGCCTACAGAACTAGACTGAGAGACCATTTAAATGCCTTTGCAGTTGTTTTGAGTTAATTAGCTGATTAGAGTGTGGCACCAGGTGTCTTCAATATTGAACCTTTTCACAATATTCAAATTTTCTGAGATACTGATTTTGGGGTTTTCATTAGTTATCAGTTATAATCATCAAAATTAAAAGGAATGAACACTTGAAATATATCAGTCTGTGTGGAATGAATGTAGACATTATACAAGTTTCACTTTTTGAATGGAATTACTGAAATAAATCAACTTTTTGATGATATTCTAATTATGTGACCAGCACCTGTAGGTAGTGAGATAGATCGGTCTATCGATCTATCAATCTATCTACACACCGTGGCCTTGGCTCTGGTTTATTTGTACCATCTTGTCTACCTTTAAGTTGATTTTCTAATATTAAGTAATTCTGTGATTACAGAAGCTGTTCTGATCTAACAGCATTAATTATAATGTTGTTCTCTGTACTCATACCCTTCAGGTTAGCGATTTGTCCTTCCATGATTCCCTTGCAACCTTCGTAGCCATTCTCATTGCTAGACAGTGCCTTCTCCTAGAAGACCTGGTTCGCTGTGTGGCCATTCCTTCCCTCCTCAATGCAGGTAAGGGTGATATAATCTCAAACGTCCTGCTATACAAAAAAATCTGTGTTGTGAAATTGATGCAAAATGAAGAAAGGTTGTCAGATCATTATCTTAAACCAGTGGTTCTCAGTCTTTTCTGTCTGATGTAACCTCACGGCCCTGTCAGATGAGCTAAAGTACCCCTTCATCTACACCATTCGTCATGTTCCAAATATGATTTAACCTGGATGTTATTTAACACTGTTTATGAGATAAAACTGGATAATGGTACAATTTCTTCATACTATTGAACTGTCAATGTTTTTCAGAATGTTGTTAGTTTGTATGTGTCAAGTTTGTATCTGTACTAATGCTGAAAGAGGCAGAAGCTAGACATTATTGCCATTTATTCATTACTTTTAGCTATTTCGGCCATGTATCCACAACTTCTGCTTTTCTTCCGTTTTCCCAATACTAGCTAACCATTTCAATCATTAATCCATTACTTTTACCTAACTGTTAAGAATTTTCTGCCACCTTTCACAAACTTTCGTTGTTTGTGTCTTTGATAAGCCTTTACCAAGGCTCTCGGTGACATCCCTTTTCAAGCATATAGTGAGCAGTACATTGCTGCTTGGCTCACAGGGAAGAATACATTACTTCTATTAATGAGAAGTATAACTGCAACAGCGTTTTTGATCTGGGTCCATGAAGCCTGTGTGCACTTTGTGCACTGGCCAGAGAAGTGCCTCTCTCTCCCCACTGATAATCTTTTTTTCTCCCAGCTTGGAGACAAAGCCCCATTCAGCCATGCTGTTTGGTTGGGTTTGGCTCATTTTCACTGCCACACATGCCAAATGCCAGCAGCTCTTGTTTGTGGTAGATGCTTTGTTCTTACTCCCTCTTTCACGACAACAACTCTATGAAAATTACACTTCATCTCAACTGGTGATAAGTCTATCTAGGACAAGGTTTAATTTTAGATGTGTGGCTTTGATGTAGAAGATTCTGTACCCTATCTGAAAAACAATGTGAACCACACTTATGTGACGTGAAGAAACTCAAGTCTAACCAATGCAAATGTATTGAAACTTATCTTCAGCCTGCAGTGAGCAAGACTCTGAGCCAGGAGCCAGACTCACCTGCAGGATTCTGTTGCACCTTTTTAAGACACCACAACGCAACCCTGTCCCCCAAGATGGCGTGAAGTCAGGTAGAAAACACAACCAGATTACCTTAACTATTGTTTCAACACATTGTTGTTTATACCTGATTTTCTTATACTGGTGTTATGACTTTGCAGATAAGTCCTCAGTTGGTATCCGATCGTCTTGTGATCGCCACCTTCTTGCTGCTTCTCAAAACAGCATAGTTGTTGGAGCAGTATTTGCTGTTCTCAAAGCTGTGTTTATGCTGGGTAAGAATCATATAAAAATGTTTGTTCTTCAAAAATTTTATATAATTAGGATGAGGTAAAGTTAGTTTGCGTAGTCAAATCCCTGTTGTTCTTGGTCTCAGTAGCTTCATATACGGGATAGATGCAGATTAACTGAATCGCGTTGTCACTGATAGATTTTACTGGTTGGTTTTACTGGTCTCTCCATGTTGTTTTAGGTGATGCCGAGCTAAGAGGCTCAGGACTGTCACACCCTGCTGGCCTTGACGACATATCAGAGGGGCGCAATGTATCCATAGAAACGGCCAGCTTGGATGTATACGCAAAGTATGTTCTGAAGACAATCTGCCAGCAGGTGAGGATATTTTGTACACAAGTCACACATGTCCGTCCGTGCTGGGAGAGGCATCTCTGCTCTTCCTGAGGTTATTTTTCCATTTGTTCCCTGTTAAAAGGGTTTTAAGGGAAATATTCTCATCCTGATAGAGGGGTGTCGTATGCTGTACATATTGTAAAGCCTCTTGAGGCAAATTTGTGAATTTTGATATTGGGCTGTAAAAATAAATATGACTTGATAATAGTTGAAATAGTGTAAATAAATAAAAATCCACAACCACAGTCATTCTGAAATGAAAAAGGTAAAAATAAGGTACTGAGATAACTAATGAGTGTGTGAAGCAAATGGCTTTCCTCTGTGTGGAGCTATGCGTGCATGCTTTTTCTTCATGTTCTGTAATTTCTGTCTAAAAACTTTTGTGAGACTCGTATAGAAATAATAAACGTTCTATTTTTGCTCATATAAGCTCTGTTTATCTGAGCTACTTGTAAATGCAGTAAGCCAAAGACGCATAAAAAGCGAGAATGAGACCATTTTCTGTACCAGATGTCACTTATGTCATATAGCTATGAAGGCCAGAAAGAGAGCTGGCAGTTGCTCAGAGGTGCTGGACATGCTCTGAGACCTCAAGAGACTTCAAACACATTCTCTACCCAGCTAGGCTCTGGCATGTGCAGTTCTATTCCTGAGAAATGACCCCTTGCACAGTTTTCATCACCACCCACCCAGCTTTTGTCTACCTTGTTTTGCATGACTCATGAGTTTATGATACTTGTTCTCAAGCTTGAGGATCACTGAAGTTGTTGATGCTTTGGCAATATTGTTGTTACACATTCATGCCAATAAAGCTAATTTGAATTGAATTGATCACTGTCACATTTCCACCCTCTGCCTCTTTTTTTCCTCATTCCCCTGCTTCACCTCTTTTGTTCTGTCTTGCAGGAATGGGTTGGAGAGCGCTGCCTGAAGTCTCTCTCTGAAGACAGCAGTGCCCTCCAGGACCCGGTACTGGTAAACATTCAGGCCCAACGGCTACTGCAGCTTATTTGCTATCCACACCGCCAGCTGGACAGCGATGATGGTGACAACCCTCAGAGGCAGCGCATCAAACGCATCCTACAGGTCGAGAATACACACAAACTATCATAGTGTTAACTTCTGTATGTTTGTGCCAGAGGATAGTTTATTTTAGTGAAGGTATATGGTATATCAGTAGGTTTTAAGAACAAATGAGTAGACCATGACCATCTCTGATCATTCTCTCTAAAATGCTAATAACTTCCGTTTAATCTGCTGTTAAGTTGTCTTTGTTGAATCAGAACTGTGAGGGTTTGCTGCCCTCTCCTGGCTGAATCAGCTGTTTGAGGAAATGTCTTAAATGTGCCATGAACTGTGCGTACCCATATCCGACTGCCTGGCCAGAAAAAGGAAAGAAAATGTATACTATACTAACATTATTCTTTTTTTCTTTCATAGAACATGGACCAATGGACGATGAGACAGTCGTCCCTGGAGCTGCAGCTGATGATCAAACAGAGCACAAACAATGTAACTGTTTTCAATGCATCTAACGTTTTTTTAAAAACAAACTAAGAATGTGTACTCTTTGTCAAAGTAATCTGAATATTCCTCATTTATTTTTCAATAGGAGCTGTACTCGCTCTTGGAGAACATAGCCAAGGCCACCATAGAGGTGTTTCAGAAATCAGCTGAGATGAACTCCAGTAACACCTCAGGGAATGGAGCAGCGGTCCAAGGTGGCTCCGCATCCAACAGCACCACCAGCAAGATGAAGCCAATTTTAAGGTGCGTCGCCGGGGGCAGAGCTAGTCTCAGCACAGTGCCTTCATCACGGGGCCCACCTGCTACCAAGTCATTTAAACCAAGTTTACAAGACCCCTGACTCACTCAGAAGGTCCACTGAGCCTGTCTGCATTGCTGCTGCCGGAGCTGATCGCAGCCATTCTAGTAAATGTTTGTGCTCACACCAGAAGCGCTGCAGTGTGTCCCAAAAGTGTCCCAGCGTGTCAGGCAGTACAGAGCAGATGAACCGTGCAGGAAGTCAGAGACAGAAACGCGAGAGAATCCTGTCAATTTTCAAAATAAAATACCCTGTACATACTTCTGATTGTATATCAACAATAAACACAAGTTAACAAACAACAAGTTAACTCGGACAAAAAAAGAAACAGTTTAACTATGTAGTTTACTTAATCATAGTAGAAGCACAAAAATCAAACACTAATTACCAAATCAACAACATCTATACATGTCAGCAAAATCCGGCAGGCAAAACCCTCTCATTTGGAAATGCTGCCTAGTTGCTAGATGCACCCGTCAAAGCAGGCCACAGAGTGCTTTGAAGAATGTAGAAGTAGTACAAAAGGACATATTTAAAACAAGTCATTAACGTGGGGCAGGCTACACGCTCCACTGCTGAAATGCTCCTGAGTGGCTTCCAGTGTGAGTTGATGCCTGAACTAAACCGCAGCTAACACGCAGCCTGTGTGAGTCTGGGGTGATGCATAGTAGCCACGTCCCTCAGAATTCCCATGATGCATTAGGGGGAAGGGAGTTTTGTTAAAATTTGCTCATACATTTGCCATTTGTTTGAAATAGAAATGTTGCTTTATGATTTATACTTATTAAAATGTGTCTCTTTAGAATATAGTGTTTTTTGTTGGTAATTGTCATTCTTGTGGTGGTTTACTATTGAAACCAGGAGTGAAGGGAATTTTACCGGAATGGGCAGTGCATGCAGCATTTTCATTTGTCTGTGTTTACAATCACGGACAACTTAGGGGGCCCCCTACCCAGCCGGGGCCGTGGGTCGGCTGCGCCCACCTCCGCTTAATGTGTGTCGCTGTCTGAATCTTCTAAGGGCTTATAAAAACAAGTGCAAATTCAGAATCGCTGTGACCACGTACTTGCACACGTTTGTGAGGACGGGTGTGTGAATTCATAAACACTTGACACTATGGCGGATTTCAGCCTCATGGATAGAAAGGTTGCTATAGAGTGGGCACAGCTTTTGTGTGCCTTTTTGTGGTAAGCACAAATTGCCATGAATTGAATTAGTCTGCTGATTCACTTACTGTATGTATTGTCATAAACACACCATACAAAATCATGTAAATATATAATCTCTAGGGCTGTCCCTGACTATGGATTTACAGAGTCGAATCAAAATTGTCAAGTCCTATAGTCGACTGATAGTTGAATCATGTGTGTTTTTGTGCGCAGCGATTGCGAGCGTCGGGGGAGAGGGGGGGTTTACACACAGTAGCTCCGCTTTTATCTTGAGAAGCTGCAGAGCTGCAGTCTATTCATTCAACTTACACTGTAAATTTCCAGCTAAACTGAGGCTTTTTGAAGACCGTTTCTCTCTCTCTCTTGCCTGTCATTCACTGGTTTCATGTGCATTACTGCTGCGGACAACTACATGCTCGTCGCAGTTCCTCGCAGGTCTATTTCAAGTAGCCAGCTGTTTAAAAACGATATAATATTCTTTGTGTGGTTCATCAATGGTGATAAATTATACGAAAGTCCCGCAAGGATGCTGACAACTCGGAACAACACCGTGAGGCCGGGTCTCAGTCTCTTCAGCAAGTGTTCCTCTTCCGCCACCACACACGCTACGCCTACACATGTGCACTGACCCAGTGTTTGGGTTCCAATTTAGGATTTATTCACGCACTTTAAAAACATTTATTGAAAGTTTTATTATTTTTATATGTTTATTTACAGCATTAAACATTGAAATGTTTATTGTAATAGGCTGTATATTAACTTATTGGGAGGAAAACTGGTAGTTCTATGTGAAATCAAATGTTGAGCACCTCCATATCGCCAAAATGGCACGATCCTTGTTTCACTGCGAAGCTTCGACTGTGAGATTGACAGTCGAATCAGGCTCCGCTTGAATAAACATTTTTTATCATTTTATTTTTTTGGTTTATACTTGAACCTGATGTTAAAATAAAACACTTTGTTGTGTGTTGCAGCTCGTCAGAGAGGTCAGGTGTGTGGCTGGTAGCTCCGTTGATTGCCAAGCTGCCCACTTCAGTTCAGGGCCACGTATTGAAGGCAGCAGGAGAGGAGCTGGAGAAAGGACAGCACCTGGGTTCTTCTTCACGCAAGGAGAGGGACAGGCAGAAACAGAAAAGGTAAGTGATAAACATGTAAAATCCTTTGACACTAGAAAAAATTTGATTTTATTTAGTAGTTCTAAATGGTGACAATCATTTGTTAGCAGTCAACTGTCACAGGCTAAAGAAGATACAAAAAAACTGCCAGCCACCTGAACATGATTTCTTCTTAATACAATTATTAATATTTTTAATGTTTTATTCTCTATCCCTCCTCAGTATGTCTCTGCTGAGCCAGCAGCCTTTCTTGTCTTTGGTTCTGACCTGCTTGAAGGGGCAGGATGAACAGAGGGAAGGCCTTCTCACCTCCCTCTATAGCCAGGTGCAGCAGATTGTTACCAACTGGAGAGAGGACCAGTACCAGGATGACTGCAAGGCAAAGCAAATGATGCACGAGGCCCTGAAACTACGACTGAATCTTGTAAGAGCACAACAAGCTTTACAGCACAGCAACCCTGTTAAGTCCATATGTAATTTTTAATATAACAATAATTGTTGTTTCACTGACAACCAGCACTATGTTGCTGGTATTATCTAAAACTAGACATGGCCCTCATTTCATGAAGTTACTACTGTATTGTAAATCCAACATTAGTTGATTCATCGTGTTATGAGGAGACTAACAGTATTTTTTCTCTCCTAACAAGGTGGGTGGCATGTTTGACACGGTGCAGCGCAGCACTCAGCAGACCACTGAGTGGGCCGTACTACTCCTCGACATCATCAGCAGCGGCACAGTAGACATGCAGTCCAATAAGTGAGTGGAATGGGGTTTTCTCTTTAGTCAACGAAGTGCAATCCACACTTTGTTCCTCTGATTGGATGTCAGATACAGTTATTATTTCTAAGCACACATTCTGTTGCCTGTACAGATATCATTCATTTGATCTGCCTGGCTCTTAAATTTGCTTCTCTCCGCTAGTGAGCTCTTCACAACAGTGCTGGACATGTTGAGTGTGCTGATTAACGGCACACTGGCTGCTGACATGTCCAGTATCTCCCAGGGCAGCATGGAGGAGAACAAAAGAGCCTATATGAACCTGGTCAAGAAGCTCAGGGTAAGAACAGCACTCCTTTCTCGCCCATAGCCAGGGTGTTGAGTCAGAAGGTTCATTCATGCTTTTAAGATGTAGTCTTTTCCCTGTGTTCATATAATAGTTGTCAGCTTGGTTTTGTTTTAAAGGTCTAGGACAGTTAGCTTTTTATTATTCTTTTCATCTTTTACAAGTGAAACTACACAAGATAAAATCTCTCCTGCAAACCTAAAACTTAACCTAAAAAGAAAATGTGACAAACCCAACATTGAAGTGACCTAGTCTGCAAAAGGTTTTCACACTTGTTAAAAAAATAGCCATGGTTTATTTTAACACTAGAACCGCCAACGGGTCAAATTTACCCGCGGCTGTTTTTTGATTGTTTGTATCTTTTTTTCAATATAATATTATAATATAAAGTCCCCCAGTCTCTGACTTTTCCTAAAAGTGTATTAGCACCCCCTATTGTTAAAAAATGTCAATATAAAGCCAGATTTAAAAAATGGATATTTATACCTATAAGCGCCAGCAGGTAAAATAAACTCCCTATAGAGAATACAGTCATTTTAGCGCAGTTCATGTTGCGCGTTTAGATAAACATTCTATGTTGCTATTGGCAGTGCCTTTCCCACTACAGGCATTACACTTGCTCAGCGCAGTGAGTGAAGCAGAGTCTGACGGCGGAGGCTGAGCGATGTGTCCTGGGTTGATTCTGCATCTGACGGGTCATTATCTGAGCTATCCACTTGAATGAAGTAAACATGCATAAAAGCCGCTGCTCATAGGTTTTGTGTAGGCTACATGATCATCAAAACTAATGGTGCAGTAGTCTAGTTTTTCCCTTTGATAAAGGTGTGTTCTGCGGTCCCTTCAAGAGAGCGTGCGGCTCCCTCGTGTGCTTTTTGACCGGCTATAACTTTTCCAGTGCTATGTATTTTTTAGTAACAGTGATCATTAGGCCTATACATTTTTCAGTTGGGTAAAAATCTACTATGAATTGTGGAATTGATGATAATCTTTTTTTTTTAAAATAAATAGCCTACTTTTATTTGGACTTTCAAACTTTTATAGCTATGTGTTACTCTCTGGATGCCCGATGGAGTCAAAATTAGCAGAACAGTAAGAACTAGCCCACATTATGAGGCTATTATTACCGCCTATAAAACACTACAGCAGTCAGTCTTTTTTGTAAATTGTATGCTGCATTTAAATTCAAGCTGTGTTTAGAATATAACTAAGCTATAACATCTATAACAGCGGCGAGTGGATGACATCAAAAGAGGCGCCACGTGTGCGCAGCGCAGGCGAACGACCTTCACGGTGAAGACAATGAATAAAATAGAATAAACATTCTGTAAATGCCTGAAATATGGGGATGGTGTTTATAGGAAATGCACAGCCAATGTGCTAAATGTTTCCCAAAGTGTGTGTCCCTCTAAATACGTGCTTTTCAACATTTTCATAATCACTCCTCTCCTCAATGTACCTATTTTATGTCCACAGAAAGAGCTCGGAGATCGGCAGTCAGAAAGTTTGGAAAAGGTTCGCCAGCTCCTGCCACTGCCCAAGCAAACCCGTGATGTCATAACCTGTGAACCTCAGGGCTCGCTAATAGACACAAAGGGGAACAAGATTGCTGGCTTTGAGAAGGAGGTACGTGGTTTCTCACAAGCTGATGACATCAACCTGCAAAGTTAAACACATGATTTCAGTATGACTTGTATCTGCCAGTCAGTCTGTTATTCATCTAATAGAACTGTATGATGTGTTGCTTATAACATTGCTCATGTTATATCTTCAAAATCAGACATACAAAATGGAGAAGTTTACATTGTGCCACAATATACATACAAGTTATACAAAATAACTGAGTGGGGGGAAAAAATAACGACTGTTTCCTTCAATCAGGGGTAGACAAACAATATTCAGCCGTAAACCATCAGCAGTGTTATAGGTTGTGTGTTAATATAGGATTTTGTTTTCGGGTAAACTGCTGAAAGTGTGCTCTTTTAATTAACAAATGTGAAATAAATGAAAGTCAACATTATCTGCACAGTTGAGTTAATTAAGACTGCTGTCTCTCTGTGCCATCAGGGCCTTCAAGTATCAACCAAACAGAAGATTTCTCCCTGGGATGTTTTTGAGGGTCTCAAACACTCCGCCCCTCTCTCCTGGGGCTGGTTTGGTACGGTGCGCGTGGACCGCAAGGTCACCAAGTTTGAAGAGCAGCAGCGTTTTCTGCTCTACCACACCCACTTGAAGCCAAAACCTCGAAGCTATTACCTGGAGCCGCTCCCACTGCCCCCTGAAGAGGAGGAACCCCTCACACCTGTCTCCCAGGAATCAGCGAAGAAGATGATTGAGGCAGTGAAGCCAGAGAAGAGTGTGCCCGCTGTGCCCGCTGACTCAAACAAGAAGAAATCCAACAAGAAGAAGAAAACGCCATCTGCCAAGACAGAGGTCAGTTATGTTTATAATTTTTAGACTTTATTGACGAGCAATCTCTTAATATTTGTTTCCTGGACATAATTCTCTAAAATGAATGTTGTAAAAAGTCATTAATTTCCCCCCTTTTCTCACTAGGACTATGTGAACCGTACACAAGGGGCTATGACCTATGGGACTAATATGCCAACTGATCTGATGCAGATCCACCAACATGGTAGGCTACCCTACAGCCAGCCGCCCATGACCATGTACACACAGAACCAGCCTCTTCCTCCAGGTCAGTTCATGGTATATTCTCTCAACATTATCGCTTTCATCCGTAGCAGTATGACACACTGCTTTAGCACTCATTAAGAGTGGTGGTATTGTTGAAACAACAATATCTTTAATACCATTTGGGATTGTGGTTTACATTATTTGTTTTTCCACAGGAGGTCCAGGTTTAGAACCTCCTTACAGACCTGCTCGCAATCCACAGATGAACAAAATGATGACCACTCGGCCCAGCTACCCAGGCATGATGCCCGGTATGCAGGGAAACATGCCTGGCATGATGGGACTGGACAAGCAATACCCAATTGGTTATAAGCCCCAGTCCACCATGCCACAAGGCCAGATGCTGCGGCAGCAGCTACAGGTCAGACTGGTGAGTTAGTCCACACGGACAGAATTAGGATAGTTTGATTGCTAAATTCAGGTTATTAAGTTATAAGATGAGAATGTTAGTGAAAAAAGCTATCAAATCATTACCAAGAATACCCTTTTACTCCTGTTAGAGGACATTGAATCTTTGCAATTTGCTGACTTGTTGTTTCTCTTTTCAGAATCAAAGCATGATAGGGCAGCAGATTAGACAAATAACACCTAACCAACCATATACGTCAATGCAGGCTTCTCAGGTAAGTCTATTTTTGTTTTGCTAAAAAATACATTTGTTATCTGACACCTCTTTTCTTAGAAAATAAATGTCATCTGGCACCATCATTCGTACACACTAATGCTGAAGTGTTTTAAATGTCCGTTCAACGTGCCAGTATTTTCAGATGATTTTCTAAATGTTCACAGAAATACCTGCAGTTTTATTTGCTTGCACGTGTACTTTTCTGGTCAGTAAGTTCACTAGCTAAATAATCCTGACTTAGACTCGATCAATAAATCTGTATGGGTCTCCTTTATCTTGGTTTTAATTATGAACATTGCCTCTGTTTGTTCAGAACATATCGCAGGGCTATACCACATACGGGTCACACATGGGGATGCAGCTCCCGTCCCAAGGTGGTGGTATAGTTCCTTCCTCTTACGGGAACCAAAACTTCCAGGGCAATCATCCTGGAGCCAACCCGGCTGTGGTGGATCCTCTTAGGCAAATGCAGCAGAGGCCCAGTGGTTATGTTCACCAGCAGGCTCCAGGCTACACACATAATATGCAGAACTCACAGAGGTCAGTATTGTGTTGCAAGAAGACTACTGCTTTGTTACCTGCTTAGTAGCACTTAAAACTCCAATTGTAGAAGGTGGACATTATTCTGAACTTCGGCTGTGTTTGAACTTACATTGCAGGTTTTTTTGTCCTTAATTTTATATGAACTTCATTGCTACCTGCCCTCATACTACTTCTTCCTGTCCTGTAATCCTCAGGTTTGCCCTTCAGCAGAATCCCGCTCTCATGCATGGTCTCAGTCACATGGGCCAGGGCGTCCATCCAGGCTTGAGGCCCAATCCGATGCTGGCAGAGCAGCAGCAGCAGCAGCAGCAGCAACAGCAGCAGCAGCAGCAACAACAAGCAGCACAGCAGCAGTACCTCCGACAGCAAGCAATCAGAGTACGTCATCATTCCTTTATCCAGATCTTTAGCTATGTCTTTTCTGAGTTTGTTTATTTTCTTGAGCAACTTGCAAAGTGAAAATTGGGCTGTGTGTGCGCACTACTTTTCAAATCATGTAATCCTGAAGCTGTGTTGAAATGTTTCCTAATAGAAATTATTTTTTTAAATTGTGTTAATTTTAGTTTTGTTGCAACACCTGATACCTGATTACTGAAATGGTACAATTTGCTGCCAGTGTATGAATTTGCCATGTATATAATTTATAATTGTATATAATGGCCACACAGAAAGTCATTTCATAGAATTAGGAATTAAACCAATTTAAAATGCATTTGTGCCTACCCAATGCTTTAGGCAGTCAGTTGTAGCACTAATGCAGCACTTCTTAAGAGTTCCTAGCATAACATCTTGCTTTTAGATCTTATTGCGGCTTTTGAAGCAGTTGCCCTCTTGATTAAACTTTCTCTAAAACCAGACCTGTTGCCAAATAGTCAAAATGCTGTTCTGCTACTATTTTCTAGACCTAGTGACCTACTGGATGGACTTTTTTTTTTTAAATGGATTGATCTAGAGCTGGCATTTTGGGAAGTGGTGGAACCATGGCTAATTTAAAATAATCAGGCACTTGACCAGTCGTAAGTGAAGAATGTATTACTGCTAGAAAATGTCAGACTGAAATGTCTCTTTAAAAAAGTGAGTTGGAAGAAAGTCCAGGGTAGAGGAAGATGAGTTCATTACCTGCCGTGACATATGGCTTGTATTGTTTTCATCTCGTGTGTGTGTGTGTGTGTGTGTGTGTGTGTGGACAGATTTGTCAATGCAATAGCATAACAGCTGTGCAGGATGCAGTGTGGTCTGACCCATAATAATGTAGTCATTAGTACTGAGTAATCATGGGTCAGAACATCATGTTGACAGGCGTCTCAGCTAGTGTTATAACATCGCAAAATGGTCTCTAGTTTTAGTATTGATAGATACTATCTATCTACTACTAGGGTGCAGGGTGTGTTATTGCAAAAGTCAGGGAGTTTCTGGGCAGATGTTCCTAACAACCTCAACCTAATTGCAGGAAAAAGTTTGAATTTTTAAGACTGTACCACAAACACCATTTTCTTTCCCGCATCACAGGCCCAACAAGTTCAACAACAGCAGCAGCAGCAGCAGCAACAACAGCAGCAGCAACAACAACAACAGCAACAGCAACAGCAGCAGCAGCAACAGCAGCAGCAGCAACAACAACAGCAGCAAGTCCAGCCCCAGCAGGTTCCTCCTCAACAGCAAGTTCCGCAGCCGCAGCAGCAGCAGCAGCAGCAGCAGCAGCAACAACAGCAGCAGGTGTCAGCAGTGCAACCACCAGGCCAGGCACAGAACCAGGGCCTGGGCATGCAGCCACTGCCCCCCCAGCAACCCATGGTAATGAAACCTCAAAATTAGATTGACCATTGTGGAATAATTTTGAAAGCTTTCCTGTTACCGGTACAAGTGAGTGTCAATGAATGTTAACACACGTGAAAATCAAAACACAACACTAAAATTAATTATTTTTGTTCACAAAGTCACCTGTCTGTCATTAGGAAAAACACAACAACTGTCGATATGTAGTTAAATCATTATCTTTTACCTAATTGTTATTTTATTTATAACATCAGTGCACGTGCAACATCTGTCTGCGCAACGCGCGCGTCAGATCTCTCCGCTGTGACATGGCTGCCTGAAGCTACAGTTTCCCTGTTGTTGCGACTGTAACTTCCACTAACCACAAGAAAACAAAAAGGGGAAAGGAGCACCCTACTTGCAAATGAGATACATTTTGGTAGTAAACTCTTAAAATTTGACATGATTGCCTCTTTAAATGCAACTCTAGAAGTTTGGTCTGTGATTGTTGATCCTGATGGATTACTTACTTCCAAACAAGTGAAATGAATGGACAGTATTAGCCTGTAACTGACATAATTTTACCATGACTTCCTGGTTAAATGACACAGAGAGAGAGAGATTTATAAATATTTTCCCCTTAAAAACATACTAATGTGTGTTGGTCACGTGAGTCCGCCCTGTCCAATCCTGCTGAGCTTCCAGACCGGAGTCAGGCAGAGGTTAGCTGGCGCTGACTGCCTTCACTTTACAGCAGTTGGCAAAACACCAGATCCCTTTTAGTAACGGACGCGTTGTGACTCACACTGTACATTTACTGCCAGGAACCTGTCCCCATAATGTGGACATCAATATTACCTTATCAATTAACCTTTTAGAAAATCTGTGAATCAAAAAAAATAAAATAAACCCAGCTTCAATAATTGAGCATATTTACAGTAAAAACCTTGTCAGTGAACTAGGAGGGCAAAAAACCAACATTCCAAAAACATAATAATTGTTCAATAATCATAATCAAGGTGAAATGTTCAATTAATCGTGATTTTGATTTTAGGTCAATTTGTCCAGCCCTATCATACAACTAGTATATCTAAAATTGCTATAATAACGATGTGTGTATCTCTGTTTCAGTTCCCACGACAGGGAATGCAGCAGACTCAACAGCAGCAGCAGACTGCAGCTCTGGTCAGACAGCTGCAACAGCAACTTTCAAGTAAGTCAGAAACATGTTTTTCCCATTTATGTGGACGCCTACACTCATTGTTTCCAACAGATTTCAAGTTTATAATGAAACTTTCCTACTCTTTTCAGATTCACAACCAGGACAGGGCACCAATTCATATTACTGATCATCCTTGTTTATAGTAGTGTGTGGAGACTAGGCCCTCGTTATGAGGGGGGACTCAGATCTGCAGATGAATGTGTACTGTCCCGTGTAGGCTGTTAGGAGGGGGAGACTGTGCAAGGCACAAAGGACCACCTACCAGATTAACCAAGTCTCGACCACTGAGACACCGATCGGAAAATATCGACTTCAGTTGTGTAATTATGGATTATTAAACACGGGATCTTGCTCTGAAGTGAACAGATATTGGTTAATAATGGAAAAGTCTATGTAAAAAAAAAAAAAAAAAAAGTACCAGAAAATATAAGAATAATGCAATTTTTTTATTTTATTTCAATTTGTACAATTTTTTCAGTTTCGTGTATTTCTCATTAAAAAAAATCATGTCAGTTTTTATGTCTTGTACTTGTGTTGGCTGCCTGTATACTGTATTTAAAAACTGTCAATGAACTCTTTCATGATAAAGTGGGGATCAAAGGATTTGTTCAAACAAGGCTGCTGTCATGCAAAAAAAATCCCTGACGTCTGTTTTAAGTGACAAGGTGAAAGTCTCCTAATGCTAAATTAGACACTTGTGTTCTGAGTAACTTCTCCTGTTGTGATGAGACTGCTTCAGCCAATGATTAATTGATCCAATAACTAATTCAAATGAATTGTTCAAAGAGCAAATTAATATACACGAGCATTAACTATCCAGTACTGGGGGGAAAGAATGTCATAACAAATAGATACGACTGATGGAATAAACTCAACATACTGCATACTGGTAGATGGCTGTATATAATAGCACAACACAGATGTGTCTGAGGTGAAAAGGGCATATTGATAATTGGATGAGTTTTTGATTTGTAATCTCAAGCTGTGTCTCTTTATGACTGATAAGTGAAAATAACATCTGCAACATTGCTGCAATGGCCAAGAAACAAGTTGAAGGATGCTTTGACATCAGGTTTGTCCCAAATCAGACCATTCCTACCTGTTCAGTATTTGAGTTCCTTTTAACAACAGATCCATTGTGTTTCAGACTTTGAGGCATTTATACAATGTATGTATGTAAAAGTATAAAAGAAAATGCCTTTTAAATAATTTCAAACAACAAAATTTTTAAAAAAGTATTACCACAAAATTAAAAGTGTAAACCCACACAGGTGTTTTCACTTATTCTGCCCAATTAGACTTCTGCTCTGTTCTGCTGGGTGTAGCTATACTAGGAATAATCTGTTTTCACAGCATACAGTTTGACATGCTACCGTACGAGGAAGCACAAGTGTAATTCATAATAATGAATGCATTGCGGTTAAACTGTTTCAGGGTCGAGGTACTGTGCATGCTCATTCGCTATCTTGCTTACTGAAATACTTGAATTTAACGGAGCTATCATTCACAGTATGAACCTGCTATGACAAGTCAAAATGTCTGCTGAAGGAAAAAAAACAAAAAAAGCCTTGATCCACCAGATTCAAACTCACTAAAAAGATTGTTAGTTATGTTGCCCCACCCTCACAGTTGGCAGCAAAACTAATCAAGTCAGGAAGATGTCGGTACACCTCACAGAGACTTGAGATTAAGTGACAACAGCCACAGGAGTTTTATTTCTTTGAACTGGAGTACAGGGAAGAAAAAAAAACAGTGCCTCATTTAAATTTTGCAGCCTTTTTTGTTTTCTTAGTTTTTTCTTTATCTTGATTCTGACTTTCCAAGCGACAAAAAAGCACTCCAGTGTCAGATCCTAGTGCTCTCCCTTCAAACGGACTGTCCTTTCCCTGATACCTCGGCAGGAAGTTCGCATCTGCCCAGCTCCTCTCGCCTGGTTGCACCCCGAGTCTGGACAGCAGCTTGTTAGAAATCTCTGGCACTACTGGCAGTAAGAGTGTGCCGTAAATTCTCAGGCATTCAAGGGACACGTGGATGATGGTGTCTAGCCAGCGCTGGTCCTTACTGTCCCTCCTATCCAGCTTCCAAGGTGCATGCCGCTGAACAAACCCGTTCGTCTGCCTCACACAGGCACTGATGGCTTCCAGAGCTTTGTACACATGCATGCTCTCGTAATGCTGTTCCACCACAGCAGGGAGATTTTTCACAGCATCCAACATGTGGTAGTCTTCAACCACAGCCTTGCCTCCTTGATCACTTGGGAAGGACAGAGGGCAGAAAGAGGGGTAGACCTGAGCTGGGTTAAGCGCTGGAGCTGTGCAGCGGTTAAGCAGACCACCCAGAGAGTCCGCGAGCTCTGCATTGAGCAACTTCATAACTTTGTCGTCTGTGTAATCACAGTCGGAGTCTGGGACACCTTGGCGCAGAAGAAAGTACCGCATACCATCAGTTGTGAACACTTGTGAGCGTTCAAGAGGATCCACAACATTACCCAAACTTTTAGACATCTTCTTCCCTCCTACTGTCCAGTGAGAGTGCACACGTATTGTCTGTGGCAGCGGCAGTCCGGCCCCTAGAAGAAAAGACGGCCAGTAGATCGCATGAAATTTTAAGATGTCCTTTCCGATTATGTGGTGGGCCACGTTCCACCACTGGTTGTGTTTATCTGGATAGCCAGCTACTGTAAGGTAGTTCACAAGAGCATCTAGCCACACATAGATGACTTGTTCAGCATCACCAGGGACTGGGATACCCCACTGAATGCGGCTTCTCTCACGGGAGACTGAGAGGTCAGGAAGGTCCTCCTGCAGCAACTGGAGAACAGCCTGGTAGAAACGCTCAGGCTGTATGGCCTGAGGATTTCCTCTGAGCCAGTCGAGCAGCTGAGGCCGAAACGCAGACAGACGGAACATGTAGTTCTCCTCTTTCATCCACTCCACCTGCAGAATATTGGAGAGCGGATTAAAGATTTGAGTAAAACTGCACAAGCTGTGCAGGTGTGATGTGATTTCTGCTTAAAGGAAGAGATCGACATTTTGGGAAATACACTCATTCATTAGCTTATCTCAGCTGAAAGACTGGTAACGGGAAAACAGCTAGCTTGGCTTTGTCTGAAAGTAAAAAAAAATCCTGGACTCTCTGCTGGTTGCCAACCTCACATTGACACGAAGGCACTGCTCCTCCCAAGAAATAGTCTGGAACATAACACGGTGTAAACCCACAACTTTTTTTTAAGTTTTAGAGGGGCTGGTAGGCAGCCAATTCTTTGGACAGAGCCAGGGTAGTGGTTCCTGTAGCCATCCTGTCTTTGAGGTAAGCTAAGCTAACAGGCTCCTGGATATGGCTTTATATTGAGATAAGATAGAATACAATTATCCAACTCTGGGGAAATTCACTTGTTACAGACATTGAACAAACACGAGAATGGTATCAATCTAACCCTGGTCGAGAAAGAAAATGATTTTCCCAAAGTTATAAACTATTCCTTTAAAGGAACACTCCAGCAATTTAGAACTGGACTTAATATAAAGTTTGGGGACTTGGAAGACAAATTAAAAACATGAATAGTCAAAATTGTAGTATCAGTGGCTGAGATATCCCATTTACTCCCTGAAACTGACAAAACACTGAATTCTAGATTTGTCTTAATGCAACTCAATGGCACCTTTTTGTTAAACCCTACCTGGTAAAGACCCAAAGGTAATTTTCTTAGACTTTAGAAAGCTCTTCTAGAACCACAGAATACATTATATTAACTGTTTTCCCAGCCTGAGTAGCACTATCCATGACGAGTAAACCAACCTTAATGTGTCAAATCGGTGGAGAGCACCTTTAATGTTTGCATTCATTCATCACCAATAAAATCACATTTATGCTGTGCAATTTACTATGTAAATTACCTTGTGTCCACTCTCCAGCGATACCTTGATCTCCTTCCCTGATGAGTCCAAAGCATTGGCCACCTGCGATGGCATGAGGAAGCTTTCATCTTGGGTGGAGTACCAGCCTTCGTAGCTCCCCTTGTAGATGAACCCTTTGTTCCAGAGCACTGACCAGAAATGCTTCACAGCCCAGCTGTGTCTCTGCTCAGTGGTTCTTATGTAGTCTGTATATGATATGCTGCAGCTGCTGAAGAGATGTTTGAATCTCTCAGACACATCAGTGCAGAAGGTCAGGGGATCCTTTCCTGCAGCTTCAGCAGCTTGTTGGATTTTCAAGCCATGTTCGTCTGTGCCTGAAATACCAGATAATATGGTGTATTATTATTACTACTATTTGCTTGATAAATCAATGACTCACTTAGTCTATAAAATTTCAAGATTTGTTTTAAAAAGTGCCCATCCAAATTTCCCAAAGGCCAAGATGACTCTCAGTCAGTCCAAAACAAAAATATATTGAATTTACAATTATATTAAACAGAAAAAGTCCCACATCTCACATCACATCTTAAGATGAGTATAATGTAGAGATTTATGCTGTGACAATACTTCCTATATTGTGGACATCACAAAAGCATTTGCAATAACATACACACAGTATATTTTGGAGTCAATGGAGGATTTACCTGTTGCAAACTTTGAGTTGAAGCCCTGAAGTAGCTTATACCTGTGTAAGCAGTCAGCTATCACAGCTGAATACAAGTGTCCTAAATGAGGAGAAGCATTGACATAGAAGATGGGAGTGGTTATGAAGTAGCTCCTGTCGTCTTTGCAGAAGTGGGTGCTTGTGTATCTCAACACAGCCATCCTGTGGTGTCTCGATAGAGCTGAAATTGGTGAGAAAAATGGGCTTTGTTGAAGTCTGTGAACAGCCTTACAGCTTCTGGTGACAAACACAAACGGGGTCCTCATCGCTGGATGGCAGGCGGTGCCTACATAAAGTGCACCAAATGATTTAGTCCAGGGAGAGGAAGTTAGTAATGGTTTGGTAAGTGCTAGCCATTCATGTAGCTAGCTAAAATATTTTCGTTTTCCCAGAAGAGAAACGCATCTGAAAGATTAATGAACGCTCTTAGTAGTCCTAGCAAATATTTTCCGGTAAATTGGCAAGAATCATTTTTTAAGCTATTTCGTTGACCAGCAGCGCATGTGTTTTGCTCGCTTGTCAAGGTTGCCGCTTCTTCCGGTTTCGCTCGTCCAATCAAAACCCTGCATAGTGTGCAACAAACACCAACCACCTATCAGATTGCTTGGACTCTTTGCAATGATCTGCCAAAGTAGTCAGTTTGGTTTAATTTTTCAGACGCTATCAGTATTAAAGGTGTCTTGTCATGAAGTTTTAAACTAGTCAAGCAGGAAAATGTTTACGGGAGATGCACAATGTGAGAAGAAGGAAGCACATGGCTGTAAGACATGAATAATACAAAAAAATGTAACCAAGAAATAAACACATCAAATTTGCTCCATATTGTTTTCAGAAAAGAGCACATTTGTTTTTTTCTGTTTTAGATTGTTAGGGGAAGTTGGGGAGGTTGTTGTTTTTGATGTATGAATATACTATTTCATACATACAAATATGTTTTATACCATCATCCATAATTCTGCAAAAACACATAAAAGCATGCCTTTTTGTGTGTAATATTGATTCTATTTTAACCCACAGAGGAGAAATATCTGTATATTTACTTTGATTTAACCTATTTCTTATTTGGGTCTGTTTAAATAATAATAATAAATAATTATGTTCAATTCAATTTTATTTATATAGCGCCAATTCACAACAACAGTGATCTCACAGTGCTTTTCATATAGAGGATGTCTAGACCGTACTCTGATTGGTCTGTGTTGACCACTACTAGATAGTTTAGGATGATAGACATTAGTACATTTTAATGGTCCTTGTCATATGCAAATTGTTACACTTCTAGTAATGTATTCCTTCAATACAGAGTCTGGGGATTTGCCATAGTGAGCCATTCTGCAGAAAAGCGAGTATAATAAGCTTAATGTCACTGTTTTTTGTTGATTGTAATTTCTTTAACCTCAAAGAGCTTTTCATTATGCATAAAGATTACCACAAATGTTCATATGAATAGAGTTATGACAAAGTTATTGCTGCTGCTAATCCAATTATTTAAATACATGGTTTTGCTTTTATAGAACATGTATTGATTGTTATTTAATAATGCAAACATGGGATATAATATAGTTTTATAGGCTGCATTAGTTAAGCATGTTTTGTACATTTATTACTAAGTTTTATCATAAGATAGAGGGTGACACGGAATAGGGATACATTTCTTAACCAATTCATCTTGAATATGATTGCAGGTTTAGAGATGTAACACATTAGGCTAAACCGATCCTCAAGTTATAGTTTACATTTACATTTTTAGGACGTGGAGCCAGTAAGTTATTTTAAGACTCAACCTTGCCAGTCCCAGAGAACAAGATCTCTGCTAGCCTGACTCCCGAGCTGCTGTCTGTACCTTATCAGTCTGTTGTCTCCCTACAACAAGGACAGTTACATGTGAGTAATAACTAGAGCTGGAAGGTCAGTGAATACTTGTAGGGTCAGCTAATGACTTCAAGCTAGACCTGTCTTACCTTTCCTTGTTACATCAATTAAGAACGCTAAGAATATTAATCTTAATAATAACAATCTTTATTTGTATAGCACCTTTCATACATAAAATGCAGCTCAAACATAAATAAATAAAACATACAATACAATAACATGTAAATAATCCACAAGCACAAAAACACAGGTATTAAAACTGGGAAAGGGTAGCAGCCACGGCTACAGTATGAAATAAATACAATATATAAGAGCAGATAAAAGCAAAAGCAAAAGAATAACTATAATCAGTTAAAAGCAAAGGCATAAAAGTAGGTCTTGAGCTGCTTCTCAAAACTATCAAGAGAGGTTGCTTCTCTTATTTGTAATGGGAGTTTGTTCCAAGCCATTGGTACATAATAACAGAAAGCTGCTTCGCCAAATGTTTTACTGTTCATTCTTCAGACATTAAGAAGACCAGCATCAGAGGACCTGAGAGCGAGTTGGAACATAATTCGATAAAAGGTCAGATAGATAAGAAGGTGCTAAACCATGAAGTGCTTTAAAAACAAGTAAAAGTTTAAAATCACTTTAAACTTTAAAATCAATTCTAAATGCTACAGGTAGCCAAAAACTGGAGTGATGTGTTCTCTCATTCCGGTTTTAGTTAAAACTCTTGCTGCCGCATTTTGAATTAGTTGTAGCTTATTAATATATTTTTTGAGTATACCAGTAAAAAGGGCATTGCAATAATCCAACCGTGAAAAAACAAAAGCATGTAACAACTTTTTATCATCTTCCAAGGCAAGGTGGGGTCTAACTCTGGCAATGTTTCTTAAATGAAAAAATGTGACCTTTGTAACACTGTTAAAATGTATTCTATATATTCTTTAACATATGTGTCACAGTGGGAGCAGGGGAGCAGTCTGGTGGTGCGGCAGCGGTTATTTCTAGGCCTATATCTCTTCCCAGAAGGCAGCAGGGTGAACAGGCTGTGTCTGGGACTGTCCTTTAGTATCCTTTGGGCTCTGCTCTGTACCTCCCCTCATCGATATCACTGACGCTCGGGAGATGGGTAACAGTGATCTTCTGAGCATTTTAAATCACCCGCTGCAGAGCCCTCCGGTCCTGGGCCGTGCACATCCCATGCGAGTTGGTGATGTTCCAATCAGGATGCTTTCTGTCGCTCCTCTGTAAAAGCTGACAAGAATTTGGCATGGGAATTTAGCCTTCTTAAGCTTCCTTAAGAAATACAGTCGTTTTTGAGCTTTCTTCACCAGCGTTGAGAAGTGAGTTGACCATGTCAGGGTCTCTGTTATGTTGATTCACAGGAACCTGAAACTGTTCACCTGCTCCACCTCAGCTCCACTGATGTTGCCTAGTACTGATATAGTATTAACCATAGACGTTATAATATGGACCACAGACAGTATCCTATAGAAAGAGTATAGGTATAACATACGGACAGGATTAGAGAGAAGCCTCCCGCCCTCTTTACCGTTTCCTACACAATAACCAGGAAGTACCGGGGTGACGGCCAGCCAATCAGCTGCTTCACTTCCTGGAGTCAGTTTACGACGACGAATGGGGTTGACGTGACAGCAGAGGTAAAACATTTCGCAAACTGTAACGCCAAGCGTCATTTAAATAGTGAAATAGAATTATCTAAATCAAAACTTAGAGAGAGAAGTAGTTTGCTTCCGATTTGCTGACATCTGTAGCAGTCTAAAAAGCTAGTTTTAGCCTCGTCGAAAGAGAGAGTCAGCCTATCATGTGATTTTAAACATGGGTTGTCTGTTGCTCCTGAAAAGTTGTCGAAAGCTTCGCTTCTCACAGAAGTTCATTTGTTTTAGCGTATGAACGACGTTTTGTGTTATTCAATATTCCAGATGGAAGTGAACCGTTTGGACTTCTACATCGGTCTCTCACTGGCTGTGAGCTCCAGCGCTTTTATCGGCGCAAGTTTCATCCTGAAGAAGAAAGGCCTGCTGCGATTGGCCAGCAAGGGTTCAATGCGAGCAGGTAAACTTTATTAAAAATGTTTTTAACTTGTTCTTTTTTACTCAACACTTTTATTTAAACCTTTAGTTTAGTACTAAAGAAATAAACTGACAGTACCATAATACTATAATAAGGCTACATTTAAAAGTCCTGCATTCAAACTGGATGCAGTATGGAAGTGTCATGATCAAAAAGTTCTCAGTATCTAAAGTACTGATGTATTGCTGTGTGAGAAACAGTTTGCTATTGTAGCTGGTGGACGTGTTGCTGATTTCAACTAATTTATAAATTGATGGATAGTTTAATCTACAACATTGAATCATATTTTATAAGATGGTCATATTAAAGTTATATATTGTAGCTGTCTGATAAATGTGGTGGAATAAAAAGTACCGTATTTCCCTCTGAAAGGCAGTGGAGTATTTAATTACTCAATTAAAGTAGAAGTGAATGACCAATAACTCTAAACAGGACTTTTATTGGGATTAAAGAAGTTTTTTTAAGATGTGCCTTGGTAAAAGAAGCTAATGATCCTCCAATTTAAAATCAGTGAGGAATTATTTTAAGCAAGAAACCCGTAACTGTTACTTGGCAATATAATCCAGTTTTGTTTTCTGTATGTCACAGGTCAAGGGGGGTATGCTTACCTGAAAGAATGGCTGTGGTGGGCAGGACTAATTTCAAGTAAGTTAATGATTTACAGCCTTAATTTTGCAAAATGGTTGACATGGTCAGCTGTTTTCTTTTCACTTGGTTATGCTGCTCACCAGCCATGCTCCAGAAACATTGGGTCTTTGTTTTTCAAGGGGAGGCTCCTGTGGGTTTGGTATTTTTTGCTGGTGACGTTGCAGCAGTAGATGCAACACCCACACCATATCTTTGAAGTGAACAATTTTCCAAAGAGCACATTTGCACATGTGGGTTGGAAGAGAATACATTTTCAGTGTTTAAACAGCTGCAAACCGCTATTAATATGACACTGATGGTCATGTTTGTGTTGTCTAGTGGGAGCTGGAGAGGCCGCCAACTTTGCTGCATATGCATTTGCTCCGGCCACACTGGTGACTCCTCTTGGAGCATTGAGTGTACTTGTAAGGTAATTGTCTTTGTCATGCCAGTTTTATTTTGAAGATAAGAGAAATAAGTAAATAAAGATATCAGAAATAAGTGATATTCATTTTTTATTATTATCAATAAATCCCATGAAAAGACCCAAACTAACAATGAATTGGTCCCACTAACAACTATTATATGAAAAGCCAAAGCCTAATATAGCTTATTCCTCTGTGGTGTAGACCTCCGTTGTTGTCAAAAAAACACTTGTGAGTCACACTGTTGCACTGGGTGGCATGTTCCTTCATTACAATGAACATTGCCATTGACTGTTTATTTTGGGACTGGTCTCATATACACCATCCTGGTGATGTAAATACTCTAATATATTAAATTAATATTTTTACCCTTTATCACAGGATAGGGCCTTATTGTGGACAAGCATTGTGAGCAGCTCAACAAGAGTAATTTTTCCCTCTCAGTCTTTTTGATTGGCCTCAAAATGTAAAAGTAATATTAGTTGGAAATCAACCACCAGACATTGCCTTTTAATATGTAATAGCATCATTTGTGCTAACTATCTTTGTCTGCATCATTTGTTTTTCCTTCCAGTGCCGTGCTCTCTTCTTACTTTCTGAATGAGAGGCTGAACGTGCACGGGAAGATTGGTTGTTTGCTTTGCGTCTTGGGTTCCACAGTGATGGTGATCCATGCCCCGCAGGAAGAGGAGGTTGCTTCCCTCACTGCCATGGCTGAGAAGCTCAGAGACCCAGGTAGGACCAGCCCTTCATCAGTGTGATCCCATTAACCGTGCTGTGCAAACTGAATCCCAAACTCATAATGGCTGAATGGACATTTTTCAGGATACTAACAAATTCTTGAATGCTTCCGCTAGGTTTCATTGTGTTTGCTGTGTGCGTTGTGGGAAGCAGCCTGGTTCTTATCTTTGCTGTGGCTCCACGGTTTGGACAGAAGAATGTGATGGTCTACATCCTGATCTGCTCTGTGATCGGCTCCCTCTCTGTGTCTTGTGTCAAGGGCCTGGGCATTGGCATTAAGGGGCTGTTTGCTGGGACAGCAGTGCTGAAGGAACCCTTGTTCTGGTCCTTAGTCATCTGCCTGGTAATCTGTGTCAGCGTTCAGATCAATTACCTGAACAAAGCCCTCGACATCTTCAACACCTCCTTAGTTACTCCCATCTACTACGTCTTCTTCACTACATCTGTCATGGCCTGCTCAGCCATCCTCTTCAAGGAGTGGCTGCGTATGACCACTGACGGAGTAGTGGGAACAATTAGTGGGTTCCTCACCATCATTTTGGGGATATTCCTCCTTCATGCCTTCAAGGACATTACATTTAGCTTGGATTCCCTCCCACTCTACCTAAGGAAGGGCCCTCAGGGCTTTCCATGGGGGCACCAGCCTTATGTGGCTCTTCCTAGCCATGACAACCAAGCAGAGGATGAAATGAAGCTGCCCAGAGAAGGAGGCTCAAAGGGGGGATGGGGTACACACCAAAGAGCTCCTTAACTAGGACCAATAATCTTGTTACTACTTTAAATTGCTTATTGCAATTCTGAAGATTTAATACACATCACAGTTTTACAAGGTGACAAGTTAGTTTACTAAATCTGAATTTCAAGTCTGTTTTACACAATGCAGTAAGCATTGGATGAACAAAGTTGCCCAAAGTGAGCTTAATGTCAGCACACTGGATTTTATATAAAAAGCCGCCACATCTTTTTCCTCTGGTTAAAAAAAAAGACAGAACATAATGTTAATCGGTAGTATGTTTTTTATCAATGGGAATGTCTGTTGCACTGCTGTGTGTTTTCTTTTACAGTATATTGAGTAAAGGTTGAATATTATTAGCCTGTATAAGCTAAATTATTACCTGCCTTCTGTTACTGAAAACAATGACCTTATTCATAGTTTTGCACTTTTAACCTTATTGTAAAAATGTAATATATTGCAACTCATTGTAAAGCCAGAAAATGTGATTAGCCCTGAATGCATTTCAATCACATGTTGTTGATGAACAAGATTGAATAATTCCTCTGATGAGTTCCTGTAATACCTCAGTATTATTATATAAAAACAGCACCAAAGATTGTTCTTACCCTATAAAAATGAATTTGCAACATGTGCCAAGTTGTAACATATCTAATGTAACTGTAGTTTGTGTGTTTGATATTGCTGATTAAAACATAATTACAACATTACTTAAATACACACTATTCCAAAAGATAGACAGAATTATCTGGCATTTTGTTTATTGCATATGTACAGTCCTGAACCTCTTCAGTCATGGGCACTGGTTCTCTTACATTACAGCAGAGTGTGCCGTGGTCCTTGTGGCTGTCAAAAACAGCTGGCAAGCTGAATGTCCCAGATGCATCCGTCTTTCTGCTGTCTCCCACACTTGCAAACCCACTAGTTACATCAGTGGATATTAACGCAGCTCAGTTTGATCAGTGGACTGACTTGACAACAGACCAGAATCTTAACACTTTGTAACACTCATATTCTGCTTAATGGAGGACAAATAAAACCCTTGACTTCTGCATGAGTCCATCCATGGTGTTAACCTCAGGCACTTATATGAAAAGTAACACTTTTTCCAGTTGAAGAGACAGTTCTGCATTTCCAAACAGCCTCCTCACAGAGCAGGAACTGCCTGCGTGCCATGTGTCTTTTCAGTGAGTCGTTTTTAGTCCGATATGGCCTCGGAGAAGCCGCCCCTGCTCCTCTGAGTCTGTTCCAGTCTGTTTAGGATGAACTGGCTGGTGTCGATAAATCGCTCCACGCAGTTAACGAAGCACACTTCTGTCCTTGAGTCCAGCTTTGGCCCGGGTTTGTCCATACATTTCTCCTAGAGATAGACAGACCACTTCAGGCGAGGTGCAACGGTTGATGCAAGGTGCAACGGTTGATGCAAGGTATTACAAGTAGTAGTACATAAGGTCACATAGCGTTGAAATTGCAAACACTAAAGGGTGGTGTTACTGTATTTTAGAAGCGTTACAGCAGCAGGCTACGTCCCCAAATGTATTTTCGTGATCTTACATATGTCTTTACTCAGGCCGGTATAATGCCATGTTTTCCATAGACAAAAAAAAACAATGTTTAAATCCAACATTTCTAAACACCGACGTGTTGCTCTTGGGTTGTTAGTGGCCATCGCAGTAGGAAGGAAATATTTAAACTTGTTGTGCAAACATTTTATCGTTCAGGTAAGACAGTAGAAATCTCTAGGATCACGAACACTGGAAAACAAGAGGCCCGAAAAGTGGAAACAAATTACGTTTCCTCCCTTAGGATTTGCGTAGGGAATGCTATGTAACGTTAAAATCCCGGAGACATACGGAGTGCTGGGGTCACCAATGGGTCTACCTAATTAATTCGGACACCATTATTTTTATAACAGCAAATAAAACACGTTTCTGTTCATATAAGACAAGCTAGATAGCTATCAGTTATAGTTACACACAAATATCTAACAAGCAACTTGCAGAGCTGCGCTGCTAGCTTAAAGCTGATCTTACCCAGCAAACCTCAGTCATTTGATGCACCAGCTGCTGAAATCTTTGTTTTTGAGACTCGATTTCGATGAAGTGCTGAAGCTGAGGGTCTGCGGTCGCTCCCTGGGCGTCCATAGTTCGCTAAAAAGAGGTCCTAAAAGTAATATATTCCTAATTATGAATTCTTTATGGCTCTATTGCTGACCTTCACGTGTATGTATGGACGACGGGAAAAAGGAAGTACTTCAACCAATCACAGAGCACGTTCTTCTGAAGGCGCTCGTCATCATACAAACGTAAGTTTCCGTAACAGCCATATTCAATGAATAATATATTATTTAATTGAACTAATAAAGCCAATACAAACTTATGCAAAGGCAGTGTCGTTGCATTAAAACACATTTCATATTTGATTAGAGTGAGAACAACAGCTCAATCAGATGTTTTGACATTTTCATTTCACATTTCAGTCACTTCAAAGCCCTGCATACTTGGCTTTTATTTGTGCAATAGATATTTTCTCACAAAGCTTGTTTCCACATGCAAATGTGTCTACATTTTACAATGATTCCACATAATACAATACACAGAATACAACAATCTCCAATAAAATATACATATTTGAAATTGCTAGTCTGTAGGACAGTAGGTACTTCTAAAAATGCAGCTATTCTAATAATTGAGTTATAGTGACACATATTCACATTACAGAGGATCTCAGTGTGGCTGTGCAATCCGATGTTCAACTTTTTTAATGACTGTGTTAACTTTCTAGGGACATACGGAGATGCTACACTGTGTGTGTGTGTGTGTGTGTGTGTGTGTGTGTGTGTGTGTGTTATTGTGTTATTTTGTTATCTATTATTAAGTTATTTTGATATCTATTGGAGCTCATACAGCAAATCCTGAACAGTCAGAGCCAACTCCTCAAAGGCAGGTCTCTCATCTGCTTTCTGAAAACAAAACAAAGAGAAGCTGTGAGATCAGTGTTCAGAAAATATGCTTATACATTCTGCACAGGGTCATTGACATAATCTCTACTGAGGCCTGCAACACAAAAGACATTCACTTACATCAAACCAGCAGCTTGTCATTATGTTGTAGACCTTTTCATTGGCCAGCTGGGGGCGGTAGAGGCGCAGGCCCCGGGACACCTGTTCCACTATTTCCGTGTTGTTAAGACGTTCATATGGAAGCTTTCCCAAAGTGTACACCTCCCACATAAGAACCCCTAAGGATACAGAAAAGTTAATGAGATGAACAATAGTTATGTTGCTTTAATACAGTGATTTCCTAGTTTGTGAAGACATTTAGACACACTTATAATAACTAACCAGAAATGCAGTAGAGAATGGGCAGTCAGAATTGAAAAACATACTGTAAGTTGTGTTTACTCACCATATGCCCATATGTCCGACTTGCTGCTGAATTTGCAGTAGAGGAGAACTTCAGGAGGTGACCAGCGAACAGGAAACTTGGAACCTGCTGAGCTTGTGTACTCATCATCTAAGACATACCTAAGGCATTGGTGGAAGCAGTATTCAGATACTTTACTTAAAATGTCATAGTACAAAAACTACAATGTAAAAATACTCTGTAGGCCTACAGGTAAAAGTTCTAAATGTACTGAATGAATCAAACATACTCAGTGTGAAGAAGGAATGTCCACTGTGAGTGTTATTATATATTATTATACGTCATATATTATTGGCTAATTATTACTCATGCTTTCATTTGTATGTAAAATCGTAAAGTAACTTGTAATTAAAACTGTAAAATAAATGTAGTGGAGTCAAAGTATAAACCAGCACAGATAAAGAAAAGTGCCTGGAAAGGAGAAATTGTACTGCATTACAGTAGAGTAATACCCTATATACCACAGTATCCTATAATTTATGTGAAGTATTTTACCTTGACAGTCCAAAGTCAGTCACTTTGATGGTGCCATTGCCATCTACTAAACAGTTCCTGGCAGCCTGAGGACAAAACAAACTCTGTTTATTTAAATACATATCTTCTCACACCATTTTTATTGTTTTATCTTTACTGCTATCTTTTATTTCTGTGTTTTGTGTTTTATTGCTTATTCTATGTGTTGTTTTATTGATACTATTGTTCTTAGTTTTTGTATTATATAAATACAGTTTATTATCATTATCATTAAGTGTAACAATGTCTCTCACCAGGTCTCTGTGGATGTACTGCTTCGACTCAAGATAGGCCATGCCCTCAGAGACGTCTTTACACATCTCTAGGAGCTGGACAGCTGTTGGGTGCTGCTTCAAGCCCTCCTTCAGGTACGTCAGTAGGCAGCCATTGGAAAGGAACTCTGTCACTATATAAATGGGCCTTTGTTTGGTGCACACGCCGTACAGCTGGACTAGGTTTTCGTGACGGAGCTTCCTGGTTTGAGCAAAAGGAGAAGCAAATGAAGTATTATGAGTCAGCTTTCATCGCTTAAGTTAGAGAAACCCCCCTTCCCTGTGCACCAGTTAGTCTCACGCACAAAATCATTTTTATAAGTTCAGCTGTGAAATTATGTCTCCTTCCTAATTCAGACTCATTTAGTTTTGCTTACATCATGATTTTGGCTTCTTCTATGAAGTCATCTTCGGACATGGAGCCCTCTTTGATCATCTTAATGGCAACGTCATGCTGGCCCTGCCACTTTCCATACTTCACCACTCCAAACTGACCAGTGCCAAGCTCCTTGATGAAGGTGAGGTAACGGGGGTCAATCTCCCACACACCTGCAGAGCAGACAAGAGAAATGGAGGACCATGTCTATACTTGTAGCATCTACTTTAAAGGAATAGTTCAACATTTTGGGATAAATGCCTTTTCAATTTCTTGCCGACAGTTAGATGAGAAGACTGATGCCATTATGATGTCTATATGAAGCTATGGTCAGCAGCTGCTTGGCTTATCATGAAACAGCTAGCCTGACTGTCCAAAGTTCACAAAATCTGCCTACCAGCACTTCTGAAGCCTTGTATTTAACACATTGAATTTGATTCATTAAATGCACGTACAAAAAAGGGACTCATACAAAAAAGTGGTTGTACAGAGGAAATAAATAAGATATACTATGTTGTTACCTTTGCACAGAGCCAGGCTAGCTGATCCTCCTGCTATCTTTATGCTAAACTAAGCTAATCTGATATATCCAGCTTCATATTTACCTTTCACACATGAGAATATTATCAATCTTCTAATCTAACTCTTGGCAAGGAAGCAAATAAGCATATTCCCCAATATGTCAAATATTTCCTTTCACGATCACTGGACAAATGTGCTTGTGCTCCAAAACACTATTAACAAATTATCATTATGTTAATACATGCAGCGTTAATACAATCTCAAAGAATTGGTGTGCGCGCACACACACACCCACACACAGGTTTCGAATCAGTCATCAGTTTAATCACCAGACATTGTGATTAACAAGTTAGAGCTGCACAATTAATCAATTAGTTGTCAACTATTAAATTAATGATTAACAATTTGGAGCTGCAATGATTAATTCGATTAGTTGTCAACTATTAAAAGAATCTGCAATTATTGTGATAATCCATTTATTGGCTTGATTAAGTTTTTAGGTAAAAAAGTCAACAACCATCTAGCAGCGTCATGCTGGCCCTGCCACTTTCCATACTCATCTTGGGCTTTGGAAAACCCTGATGGACATTTTTCACCATTTTCTGACATTTTATAGACCAATCATGATATTTATAGACCAAACAACTAATTGATTAATCGAGAAAATAATCAACAGATTCATCAACAATGAAAATGATTGTTAGTTGCAAGTCAAGTCAAACTGATGAAGTCATACTCTTACCATAGCCAAGCCCTGCTGTTGATGGAGGCCGCGCCCGGTTAGACACAATGTATTTCAGCCTGCTCACCATCCCTTGTTAGGGAAATAATAACAAAACCACATCATCACCTGTAAGGTCAACATTTTTGATGTTTGACTGTTTCTATATTTTCATATCCTGTATGTGTGCCACTGTATTAACCTGCTGCATTGTGCTGGTGGTAGTTGATGAGCTCTGGGATGGTGTTGAAATTATGCTTCTCTGCCAGGTAAAACTGGCCCTGTGGGGACGTGCAGATGTTATAATGTCTGCAGCTCCCACCAGTTTCCCTGTGGAGAGAATAGGATCAGTAACATAAAGTAGATTTAGTCAACAGGTTTTCATCGACACAGGTACATATCATTTGTCATGTATCAATGAGTAGTTAATGTCTTCTCAGCGTTATCCGCAACACAGTTCCGTCTTAGAGCCCTGCGATGATAAAGTTATGCTGGCAGATTAGTCCAGGTTTTGCATGAATAATTTACATCTCTCTACCTCTGTGGCCCACTGTTTCCGCTTTCATTACAAACAGTTCTTCTTTTGATACGTTCGTGCATGACTGAAGTCAGAGGATACAGAATAAAAATGGTGCACCATGCCGCAGGGTTCAACACCTCTGAGCTTACTCACCCACCACCCTTACTAAACAAAGACACTGTGTATTTCCCGGCCTTGCTCGAGTCCCGGACCAAGAAGCCTCCGTCTTTATTCTGGAAAACAACACACAAGTGTATATTTCAAGTTGAATTTGGTCCATCTATGTTTTATTAATTTGAAGGGGCACAAACATGTTCAGGCTGTCGTCCTATGAAATTGTGAATGTCAGTTATTAAGTTTACCTCAGTCTTCAACAGCTTTTCTGCCTGGCTACGGTTCATATTCTTGCAATACCAGCTGTGAAAATAAATGTGAACATGTTTTTGCAGCATTTATTTCTTTGGCAATCAAACATACATTAATGTACAGACAAGGAACTTTACCAAGTATAAATCTGCTAACATAAAAATAGTAGTAACGATAGTACCCATACTCACTCAAATCTTTCTAGCCCATTTTCTGCTTCCACAACATAATTACTAGGTATGTATCCCTCTTTTCTGCAACAGAAAACAAAACATATTGTCTTTATTAATGATGTGCATCTTGGCTGGACACTGAAGCGCTCACCAACGTCCAGTAGTGTTTCATAAACAAATTCATACTGCTAGAACTCTAAATGCAAATTGTAATCAAATTATAGATGGTCAGTATTAAAATATTTTTTTTTACTGATCATGCTATAAAATGTTCTTATTTTCTTATTTATATGCCACAAGGCCTGAAGAAGTAGCCCAGAAAATTTATTTGGTAAAATACAGTAAAAAGACATCCATACATATTCACTCCTGCTCTTTATGATCTTGTTTTCATTCATTTTAATATATGCTCTCCAAATGACTCAATGAATACTTTCCCTTTTACAAGCAGTGAGCTTCTTTGCACAGCACTTTTCCCATTGTTATTTTTATGTGGATGCAGGTCTGACCTGTATGTCCATCTAGGATCTGCTGTATATTCTCACCAGAGAGTCATTAGCGTGTAGCCAGTGTATTTTTAATCTCATATTAAAAATGAATAGATTTTCTTTTAGCGGTTAGGCCTCTTGCGTTATTTGTTTTTCATCTCACTCATCTCACCCATATTTGTCTTTGGCTCTCCACCAGTTTGCATCAGACATCTCCAGGATGGTGTACTCTTCATCCTTCCTCAGCTCCAGGTCGTGGGGTGTCAAGGGTGTGTAATTATACTCTGCTATGACAGTCATGCCTACAGAGCGGGTAGGTTGCTCAGGAGGCTGTGGAGGTAAAGGCCGACTAGGCTTCTCCTGAAGATAAGATTAGTGCATGTATCATTAAAAAATGGCTGTTTGTAGTCAGTGAATATCGTTCCAAAGGAACTGCATGTATACCTCTGTTGGGGTAGGAGGAAGAGGTTTCCTAGATCCCCTTCGCCGAGATGGTTTAGACGTAAAGCCTATGGGTGACATAATTTAATTTATGAATGAAATCATTTAGGAATACTGTAGGCTAAAGTCTAGTTGTGGATTGTTGCAGGTTTTAGGCCAAAGGGAATCTTGTTCTCACCGTTCTTACTATCCAGCACCTTGCAACCCATGGCTTGTTTAACTTCCTGTTGGCAGCACAGCCACACCCCATCCATCCAGGAGCAAGGATGGTACTTCTGCATGAGATCCTTGTTGAAGCGCACCACTATGCACAAGTATGGACACACACACACACACACACACGAATACATACACAGGAAATTTACATTGAATCTACATTGCATTTGCATATGCACCCAGCTCTTCTGTTGTGCAGGCACTTGGTGATATTAAGATATGGTCTAATATTCCATATACTGTATGAGATACTGTGACACCAAATACTTTTGTAAATTTGTATACTAACTTTCTTTCAGCTTCTTTATCCACTGAGCACGGACATCGTCTGTCTTTGCAAAGATGTACAGCGGCCCCTCATCATAAACGATCTGTGGCAAAAAAAAAAACACCGAAATCAGCAGTTTTGTCAAGTTTGTCTATTACAGCATTTCCATGCATTGGGTGATTTGCTATTTCTTAAGTTACTAGCTGAGTAAATGTGATACCAGAATATATTGTGATTAGTGTGACGGAAGCAAAAAATTATTACAGTTCTAGTGTATGATCATATTCTCTGCAATTCAATACAGAAACTTTTAAAAACTGTCACTTGGGAGTTTTCTTTTATGGCAAGCACCAGACAGGCACATTTTTCATGCTACCTTATGTTGTGTACGTGTGCAATGGCAACACCTGCATGGTCACTGAAAGCCCCTAGTTTTACATTTGAGTGTGAGACATGGTTTCACTTCTTAACAATGGACTTTCACATTAATAACTGTTGGAGGATTGAACACTTTTTGTTTGCCAAGGAGAACATTTGGTCTCATGTTACAAGCCTACCATTGCCACACGAGCATAGAGGTAGGAATGAAAAGAAATGTTTTTGGTCCTGATTTTAGACCAGCAAGAGTTTAAGGTGGCTGGAATATTACATGTTGTTGCAGCTGGTCTGTAATTGATTGTCATGAGGCGGTGTCGTAAGAGTCCCTCTCTATTAGACATGTAATTTGACAAAAATGTCTACCTGGAATGCAAATGTGCGCTCTTGCGGGGCATTGGGCTCAGGCTGGACCGTCTCTACACACTTGATCTTCTCTAGGTCAACTGATCCTCTCAAACCTTTTCGCTTCTGCTTCACAGATGGGGAAACAGTGAGGTAACTCCAGGAAAAACAGATACATGTAGCTGCACAGTTCTCTTCAGGTTGCCATTAAACATTAGTCTGAGACAAATGTGGTATTATCTCAAAAAAAGGATTTCGGTAGTTCCATATACGTACGTACCCCTTTGTCAGGATCAAAATCATAGTAGGATATTTTTTCCGGGGTGAGAACAAACCATCTCTCCTTGTAGTTCAAAGGAGAGGTCTTCTTCTTCTGCTGAGATCGTTTAATGAAGATTTCTTCCAGTATAATTTCTGACATGATTCAGTCAGGATTAATCTACACAGGAAGAAGGAATAATTCATACTTTTGTAAGGCAGCTTGTTTTCTTACTTTTCTTTGTGACAGAACAACAGTGAACAGCACATTCACACCTCGACTCAGACAGTAAACACTTTGCTGAGAGCTGTAACTTGCTGAGAGCTGTGACTGACTCGCCAAGACTGTGCTTAGCTTAGCAATACAAGGCAGCCATTTGGGTCACTTCACTCTTAATAATCCAGTGCTTTCTCTTCCTTTGAAAGGTGTATTTGAACAGACAACCTTCATAGAGTCAGAGAAGTGCCACTATAATGTGTAAAAGTATAGATCTGGAAAGAGATGTAGAGACATGCAGCAAGAGTACGAGCACATATCAGCATGTGATTAGCTGTAGTTTGCATAAGCCCTGCTTTTCCTGCCAGCAACATCTGTTTCCCTCAGCTACTGTATCTTGGCCATCATCACACCAGCGCAGTGACCCAAGTGCTTTTGTGGTAGAAAACTGTGTAAAGAGAGTCTGGATAAGTTTGTCCACCAAATCCCTTGTTGATTATGTATTCCTAATATGATGGGTTGGCATTATTCCTCCACTTCATACCCACTTCTTGGATGGTTGTGATATGAGAAGGTTTGTCGGATAAAACACACTCAATTGCAATCTAAACATTTTGGTGATTGTATATTTAATATCATATAAATGTAGATGAATTTGACTGGCTTAGTAAGGAAACTTCTGTCACTATGCAGACACACACACACACACACACACACGCGTGCGCGCTATTTTTATGATCCAACAACCCGGTTAATGAGAAAAGTAAACCTGAACTTAGGTTCAACACATAAAATGTGTGCATTGCTTACAGAAAAAATATCTAAATGAAATTAGTTTTCTGGCAAAGTCATCAGATAAAATATCTCACAATCACAACAATCACAATCACAAGGCTACCCATCTCTCTCTCACATACATTCACTCACACACAGACAGTTACATTTTACCTGCGATGTAATGTCTCTTTTTAGTTTATGACAGCTTGTTCTGTTTTGTTTACAGCACCTATTAACCGCTAGTACTGAACTGAAACTTGCAACTCCAAAACAAGACATGTTCTGTATTGATGCCAGAGCTTGTGGAGAGGGTCAGAGATGAGTGTGAAGGGATGAGGACGATGTCTATAAAAGCACTCAAACATTCCTAACACAAAAAAAACAGAAGCTCTAAATGTCTTGACAGTTAAGGTTGAAGTAAGCTATATGGAACATAGTTCACTATATACAGTTGGTGAATGTTTCATTCAAAAATAACTGGCAGTACAGGAAGAGAATCGCCACAAATACTGGAAATAAATTGAAATGAGATGTTGACTAATTTGCCCAGTGATAGGTCAGTGTGTTGACTTAATACCTACTATGAAACAGGAAAGCAGGGTCAGCTTTTGTTACAACCGATAACTATTAAGCAAAAATTTTGCTTTAATGTCTAAAAAACATGTTATTTTAAAATTCAACAACAGTTCACAATGCACTAAAATCATAGTGTCATATTGCCAGGTGAAATATGGACTATCGGATGTTGAAACTCACCCTCGTCTCACAGCTGAAGGCTAATTGTTACTCTTTGTCAGATGCGTTTGCACAGCCTATTTTCAGCTGGTGAGCACTTCCTTGTAGCATCTGAATTAACTGTAACGTTACCAGAAGCTTCTGTTGCTCCCCGCTAACCAGGAGTGTGACATTTCTTCACAGTAGACTGACAGTACCTATTGGTATTGTTTGTGCCGTCATGAGCAGACAGCATTAGTTCCTCATTCTGTGAAACATTTATTTATTCCTCATGCGTCACCACCTAGTGTTTTCTCACATCACTAACTTGAGTAGAGGTCAACAAACTCTGTAGATAATCAAAAGACTAGTGTACCATCCCTCCTCTCTTTTACTGTGATCGATTGGAGCCAGTCGAGTGAAACTGTACGTCTATCTTTCACTGTATCATGGCTACCAAAAGGAGATTTTTTTGGGTCTTTTTTGAGGACAGTTGACTAATGGTAGCTGACAGGCATATCATAGGGAAGTTGCATCAGTGTTGTACTGCAATATGAATAGAGAAGAAACCCAGCACCCTGCAGCACTTAAACTTGACTTTATGTCTTTATCAAATGGGATTTAATTTCCTTCTCACATATCTGTGTTTCATGCTATTACGCGCTGACAACTATGTACAGTACTCGCTTATTTAAATTTCGCAGAATTCACTTCTGCATGACACCACAACGCTTTTACATTTAGCAGAGACATGTTTTTTTCTCACTTTCTAATGTTTATCCTTTCAGTTGCTTATGTGTTATTGGGTGCCATTTGACTCTGTCTGTTAAGAAATTGGGCTCAAAAACTATATTTTTAAAAAATGCACACATTTCCGCAACCCAAAACTCAAAAGTAGCAAAAATGTATCCTCTAAATAACTGTTTTAATGTCATAGAATCACCAATCACAACCAAACACATATTTTAATAGCCTATATTTCTGACTTTCAGAGTGATGGGCAACTGATCTTTATAACCAATAATTGTTGCCAACTGTGTCACTACCTCCGTGCATGCAGGGTATTGCAACATATTTTAAAATGAAAAGGCTTGAATTCAAGAAGTTATGAACACTAATGATCGTGTTTTTTTTTAAATTAGAATGCAGTTATTTATTTTGTTGCATAATATCCCCTGTGTATGACACAGCAAGCACAACCAGAGACGACTTGGTTACACAGGAACCTGTCAAGATGCTCTCTTTCCTGACGTTTCCTGAGAGATAAGTGGTAAATGCAAAAAAAAAAAAGTGTGCGTGTGTGTGTTTGGGTGTATAAGAAAGAGACAGTGAGAGAAAAAGAGAGTGACAAGGATGTTAAGTACAAGTGATAAGATTTAAGACTAACCACAAAGAATTGCTCTCCCACACATGTTAAGATACCGCAGCAATTTAACATATGGTGTTCTGTGGAGGTCCATTTTCAGAATAAACAAATGTAATGTGGAATGAGAATTAGCTGTGATGCAAATACATTTTAGGGAAACCACTTTTTGTTATTGTATATCATGTTCTTACTAATTCACAGCAAACAAATAATTTGTCATGTGTAGATTAATATGGTAACCACTTGAAACATTATCTGATTATAACCCCACCATACATCTAAACCACTCTAGTGCTGCAAGATGTATCTATACAAAATATAAATACAACATGCAACACTGAGCATGACATCTGTGTATATTAGCAGATAATGTCACTATTATTTGACTTATATGTAAGTGTCTGGTGAGTACACACTTAATTTAGGATTTGCATAAAAACTGTGGGTTTCAATTCAGTACTTGCACAAATGTATACATTACTCACTACTGCTTTTGTCTATAGCCTTTCAAATGAAATGCATTCACATAGCTGCCTTTACCAGTTATACTTTGGTGAACTAATGCCTAAAAATACTTCTCGACCTTACAGCCTACATTCAAAGAGCTTTGTCACTTACCCAGAGACCCAGAAAATTCAAGCATCAGACATACAACTGCAGATGCTGAGGCTTGAAGTGGTGGCATGAACCTTTGCCTCAGTTGCTCGCCTTCCATAAAATGTGTGTTGCTTTGTGATGCAAGAAGCTTAAACCCACCCACAGAGAGGAATCGACTCCGCTTACTTCCCCTTTTTCTTCCTGCTCATTTTCATATTAGCCCTGTGGACAGTTTTGGTGAAAGGCCTAAGCAGACTAAACATTAACACAGGTCCACATTTGTATATGGCATATAGTTAAAGTCACGCACTTTTATTTGAGGAGATTTCTTGTTCAGTCTGCTGCCAGTTTGAGTATTGCAGGCACAAGAGATAAAACAACTTCAAACTGAAAACTTCTGCAGACATTACAAAGTATGCTCATTGTGTTAAACACATACTGAATTTATAACTCCCTGCATTTCCTTAAACTTTGAGCTGTTTAGTTTAGTTTGTTTCTTTGAAGCTTTTGGCCTCCTGAAACATCCCGCCGCTAGGGGGCAGTCTGTACAGGTTGTAAAGGCTGTTTACCGCTGAGGCCTACATTAGGGAGTCCTTCCGGCCTCGACCTTCCTCTTTTCCTCTGCATCGGGTCGCCACCATGGTATGAAATTACTACACCAATACACTTTATAGAATCAAACTCAATCTTGCAGATTAAGGAATCATTTCTGCGTGTAGTTAAATCATACGTGTTAACAAGGTTTCGACACACATAGTGATGGCAATATTGGCCATATTGTGCACATTTTACGTCGTTAAATAGTGATTTAGAAATGCTTGCTGTGTTGGTGATGAAATACCGCTGCTAGCATACCTCCACTCTAACCGGCCTTTGTTCTAAGGAAAATTATGGTTAAATGTCAATCGAAGTAATTTATGGCAAACAACTGTCGTGTCAGTTTTTGCATTGTTGCTGTGACACAAGTTTACACATAAATCTCGCACTGACTTCACATTAAATAGCTACAATGCTAACATGGTACCTTGTCGGCTAACGTTAGCTGCCTTTACCCTGGCCGTAGCGCGTACGGATAAAATGATAAAACACCTCGTCTACTAGGGTAGGTTTTCAGTGTGCCATTGTGACACGGTATCGACAGTCTGAAATGGGGGGGGGGAAAAACGTCCCCTTGTGCTTCACGTAACGTTTTAGCTAACCTTAGCTAGTTTGATAACGCAAATTAACTGTTAACAGTTATCAACCAGTCCCGTTGACGGAGGCTTTCATTCACTATCTTTGGATATCAATATGGTTAACTTAGCAAATTGCCACACATTTTCAGTCCTATCAGGTGTATTGCTAATCTCTTAATTTTTTGTTTTCTGTGCTATCCAGGTGAACGTCCCGAAGACCCGCAGGACATACTGCAAGAAGTGCAAGAAGCACCAACCCCACAAGGTTACCCAGTACAAGAAGGGAAAGGATTCCCTCTATGCACAGGGTAAATAATCCCATGCTAATGAGTTGTTATATACTGTGTGAAATGAGCTGTATTACGAAATGTAGCTGAACTGTACATGTTCTGCAGGTAAGAGGAGATATGACAGAAAGCAGAGCGGGTATGGTGGTCAGACCAAGCCCATTTTCAGAAAGAAGGTATGCTCAGCTTTCCAGTTCTGGTTTATCTGAAGTCAAGTATTGCACCAGTTCTGTTGTGAAATCGGATCCAATGATATACTGTCTTTTTAGGCTAAGACTACAAAGAAGATTGTGTTGAGACTTGAGTGTGTGGAGCCCAACTGCAGATCCAAGAGAATGCTGGCCATCAAGAGATGCAAGCACTTTGAGTTGGGTGGTGACAAGAAGAGAAAGGTAAGCGTTGTAGATCTTATTTGGTAACATAAGCATGTGCCTTCGTACAGTGCACTGCTTTATGGGTACTTCTCAAAGCGCTTGAATGCTTTCAGAATTGTATAATTTGAAGTCTCAAGTCAAATCTATGCACAGCAACCAAAAATCACATCCTGGATTCTCCGTGGTTAACTCTGTCTAATTTATCTAGATCAACCTGTGAATGCAAGGTTGTCTCACTTTTAATTCACTATGTTCAGTAGAGGGTTATTGAGTAAACACATTGTGGATCTAAGAAATGGCCACAAAAACATTCACATCTTGTCAGACAATGGGTTTGAAATTGTCATCTCTTGAAAGTCCTGCTCACTTTATGCTGGACATCACAATGATTTATGAAAAATGATCCCAAAAACTTACATCTAATGTTAGATTTTGTTTATTAGGTTTTGCTGGATCACTGACAAAATATCAGGTAAAATATGTAACAATAGGAGGTAAACGGCACCCCAGTTGGATTTTCTTTTAGAGCATAGAATTTGAATTTTATTCAACACAACTTTCTGCATGTTAACTAGTGAGTGTGGAATTTTTATGCTTAAACATTTCCACAGAAGTTGTAAAAATTGACAATGTTAGGCAGGAACAAACATTGAGGAATGAGGTTTGAGTGACAGATGTTTGACAATATAACCCTATTCTGACAATAGTGGCTGTTAAAGTTGGTTCACATTCTGAAACATGATGCAGAGGAAGGATCAGATGTGTAGGAAACATGTCCATGAGAATGAGGAATTGATTGAACCAGTCTTGCGTCACAAATATTGTACCTGACACATGTATGGAAGGCGTCATTTTGCTGTCAATAGCAAGTTTCCAGGGTTTTATTTGTGGGGTGAAATGCGTTGAATGTAATAGGAATTGTCAGTGGTATTTGATCTGCATTTTAAAGTGTACATTACATACAGCTCACATGAGATTAAATACAATGAGACTAAATAATGTGAACAATGAAATTCAATCCACTAACTTAAACTATTTTGCTGACAGTTTGTTTAGAATTTTAGTAATTAGACATGTTGACATCCCGTGTAGAGGAAAAATCGGTTACCAAAATGTTGGTCTAATTTGCCAACACGGGGGAACATGATGATATGGTATTTTACATCAAGTCAATACCACATTAACATGCTGTAAACATTAAGGAAATGGCCCAGATTGGCCTGGTCTAATCTGCATTATGCCCGGTTTTGTAGCAAGTGTCCTAGACAGCTTTATAATGCAAATGTGTTAATTTTGCAGTGAATCTAGAACTACTTTTAAGTGTCAATACTTGCAGTGTAAACCCTCACATAATTTAAGTGCCTTGTAGCTTCTAATATTACTGTTAACCATAAATGCTTGTGAACTGATCGTAAGGAAGGGTCAAGTAAGGATGTAATTTGAGGGAAAATTGGGTCATAATTTGGTGTAATTGTGATTCCTGTAGCACCATAATCGTAAAATGCAAAGAACTGCTGCTAAGCAGTTATCTCATGAACCCTGATAGCCCCACAAAGGGTTGAAGAGAAATTTGCAATTCTTTAATTAAAGCATCATTTCATAAGGATGAGCTTGTGGAAGACCTTACTTTGACTGAGGGTGGAATATAATAGGATGAGTGGACACCTAATATAGCATATTTGCCTAATTAGTTTTCATAGTGAACTCCTGTCCACCCATCCTACAGTGCCACACTGACCCAAAGTGTTAGGATCAGAGTAAGATGACAAATATGGAGACTGTTTCAAAACCATCTTTATTTGAATATAATGCATAAATTCATAATCAGTCATTTCCAGCAGCATTTAGAGTAAACCATACATCACTGACAACATGTTTAAGCATCATTTTAACTAAGGTTTTTATCTGTTCTCTTACAGGGCCAGGTCATCCAGTTCTAAACTGTGGCTCCGTCTTCTGGAGGAAGCTGTCACTATTTTCAATAAATGTCTGAAAACATACTTTGGTGTTTGGCCTCTTCTTTACCTCTGTTTCACAATACTTGTCAGATGTTTTGTTATCAACATAATTTGACCTATTAGCAGCCTAGTTTGGACATTTCACAGCAAGTGTGCAAAAACAATTACCAGTGACTTATTTAACAAGATGAAACCGTACTGTCATGATGGACAGAAGAAGCCTGAAGCTTTGGGGTTTCAAACTGAGAAAACGGGGACACCTGGTGGCTTGTAAAACTTATAGTAGCCCTTCTAAGGCTGGAGCACCACCAAATTAAGTTTGTCTTATGTATGCAATAAATTGAAGAAATCTATTAAACTTGTTCAGAAGTGCTGAATTATTTATCGATGTGCAGAAAGCTTGGATAATACTTTTGCTTTCAGTGTAATTTGGTCACTACTGTGGTGGGATCATGTTTTCAAACTTCATGGCTTGTCATTTCTTAGTCACAATTTATATAACTTGAGAAAATTTGTTACATGGTATTGGGATGGAATATTTTCAGTTTTTCATATTTTATGTACATCAGTAATTTCTTATCCCACTCATTTGCTGAAACTGTCAAACTGAAGCGTTCTCCGAAGCACCAGTAACGTTTGAAGCTTCAGATACTGTCAGTCATGTGATACTGTTTGAAAGAAGCTCCTGCACAGTGTTGTGAAACTACCTTCGGTATCATCTGTCCACCTCTTGTGGTATTAAAGCAGACTTTATAGACTAAAACATTTCCCCCTTTATTACATTTAGAAACTAAAATTTTAAAAGAACAATTTTATAGTGTAGGCAGCAAAAGTGCATAATCGCCCACACCGCTACAAAATGGTGCGCTTGCGTTGGACTGACGTGTCCTGCCAGTGCAGCTTGTGAAGGCTATTAAAGTCGCTACTGATGGGAGTGACAGTCAGTAGAGCGGTGCCTGAAGGGTTGACAGATAAAACCATTTTGCTTTGTGGAATTTGAACACCCATTTCTTTGTACTGAGGCAGGATCTGTGTGACGTTACACTGGGGGTCACAGATCTTCCAGCCAGGAACTGCTCTGATGACAAACCCTCGGGGACCACCGATCTCCCACATGTTTAGCACAGCGACAGCCAGTCTGTTCTTCGACAGAGGCCTCTCCCACACCTCAAAATTGTCCACCTGTAGAGCAAGTTGTTTTATTCCTTTGACAATAAAAAAATAGTAATGTTCCATACTTACAATTGCCATTACTACATAAATGTCACTTGCATTGATCGATTTCATTAAGATAATTACTAAAAAGTCTTTGTTTGTGTGTCAGACCCTTCCAAGGTGACCATTAAGCATTTCTAAATAGAAACTAAATATTCCATAAAGGCTGCCAGTTGCTTTGCGTCACCTCCCCACCCACCTTGACAGTGCGGTATCCTTGCTTGCCCAGTACGTCTTGGCTGATGGCTATGATGTGTTTGTTCTGCAGCAACTCCTTGGAGCGAGGACAAATGTCCCTCAGATCATTAGACATGAGAAGAGGGGCTGCCATGATGGCCCATAACGCCATCTGAGACTCCTGCTGGGCGTGACTCAGGCCAAAGTTCCCAATCACGAGCTAGAGAAATGGACCAAAGTCATAAATAACAGGTAAATTCAGTCTTACTGCAAGTGTGTGTGGGGTTTTTAACACAAATAATCCTACTTTATTTTTACTGAATCTACCGTTTGATAACCGAAATTTAAATGTATAAGCTATATAAATAAAGAAAGTAAATACAAGAGCCTCAGCTAAGGCATTGACATTTTAAAGGAATGGTTCAATATTGGGGAAATATGCGCATTTACTTCCTTGCCAAGAATTAGATAAGAAGATCCATACTACTCAGGAATGTAACAGCCAGCAGCTTAGCTCAAATACTGGAAACAAGGAAAAAAACTCGGCTGGCTCTGTCCAAAAGTAACAAAATCAACCTACAAACACTTTTAAAAGTAATTCATTCACACGTTGCATCTTTATTTGTACCAAAAGTGTAAAAATGATGTGTTGTGGTTTTTTACCTTTGGACAGAGCCAGGCTAGCTGTTTCCAGTCTTTGTGATAAGCTAGCTCAGCCAGCTGCTGGCTGTAACTTCATACTAACTGTACAGACTACGAGTGGTATCAATCTTCTTATCTTCCTCTCAGCAAGACAATAACTTGATTTCCCAAAATGCTAAACTATTCCTACAAGTGCCAGTGGACCTCCAGTTCAGAAACAAATTTGCACTCTGTCTTCAAGTGAATTAATGAGGTTTTTAAAATGCTAATTAAACAGCTTGGCACTTGAAGGCCACTGGTTCTATGCTTAGTTGGAGGTCAGAGAGAGGAGTGTATGTAAGAGCTCGAGTAGAGACCATATCGGGGTCATTCCAGCCCCCAGGTCCAGCTGAGGGGACAATGATGTCTTGATGAGAAGCAGTCCAGTCAAAGATGGACTTGACAGAGCTCCATGAGTCATACACGTCAGCGAAGTTGCGCCAATGGTTGCACGTTTCACGAATGGCTGTGTAGTTGGGCTGCAGACACAGAAGTGCTCTTAATTATGCAGCTGATAATCATTAATAATTACCGTTGTGTGGGTAGAATCTTGGAAAATAAACCCGACATGATAATGTATATTGAGATTTAAAGTGGGGCTGCAACTAATTATTTTCGTTTTCACTTAATCTACTGATTATTGCGATTTATCAAGTAATTGTTTTGGCTAGAGAATGTCAGAATTTGTAAAAATAACTAAAAGCATGTTCAGTGCTACAGTGCTTAGTTTAAAAAGGGATTCACTTTCACTTAATTTTCTGTCGATCGACTAATTGTTGCAGCTCTAATTTAAGAGGGGTAAAAACAAACAATATCTGTCTCACCTGTTGATAAGGCCACTCGTACAAAGGCCACTCACAGGAGTACAGGATGCTCCTTCCGGTTTTGTTCAGTGCTTTCGACATGTTCACGTAGCCTTAACCAGAACAAATCATAAAGATAGATAGATAGATTAAACCCCATACAACACCTTTTCTAGTTGTCCATGAAGGGTCTGCATGAGAGGAGAATTAGAAAAAGGGACCCAGAACATTGATAAAGATGTAATTTTAGAGTTAAGTCATGTGAACATATCAAGCGTATTTACCTACTGTACTGTATATATATCAATGGGCTTTGTAAAGTAACATTTGCTTTAGGTGAAGTACATAGCAATAATCAGGGACTGAGTTGACAGCCTATGTGGGGACCAGCATCAATCAAATAATTTTAAATTATACTTCATAAATAAAAACTCACCCTCTCCCAAAAGGGTCCAGTCCATGTAGCAGCCATCAAATTTTAGTAGATCCACATCCCAGTCAGCAAAAGTCTGAGCATCTGTCTCATAGTAGCCCAGACTGCCTGGGTATCCACCGCAGGTATATTTCCCCACATCTGCATAGATACCCAGCTTCAGTCCCTTAGAATGGACCTTAAAACAGGAAGAAAAAAATAAATTTTTATTTAGTTAATACAAGTACTGACTGCAGTTCTGTTCTGGGCAGGTTCTGGATAAGTGCCAGTAGGTGGCGATGTTGCTCAGCTAGAAACTTGACGCCTCTGTGCCAGGACACATTTTTACCTTAGTGGGCCCTTTCCTGGTGAACATCGCCTTTTAGCTGCCTGTGTAAGACTCAGCCTGTCACAGCGAGCTCCTCTCCACTGTGACTATAGCAGAGAGGGGGAACGACAGCTTACTCCTACCTAAGACAATATTCCTCTATTGGCTCCAGGTGCTGAATTTCCACCGGTATGAAATCTGAGGCCCGTGTTCCACATCTGGTCCTTTCCCCCTTCATTATGTAAATAACTGCTGGTCGGCTCAGATGGATGTATAATGAATATGTAGTCTGACTGTGTAATCACTTTTACTTCTAGAGTTTTTAACCAGGCTTTCCCAAAGTTTGTATTTCCCAAAGGTTTCCAAAGTTAGACGCATTGCACCACATATCTGTTAACACGGCACTTCGTGGAATCACATCTGTGGGAAAAATGTTTTAAACATTACATAGTTTACCAATATATAACTGTGTATACCATTCATAATAGAAACTATAGTACATATTCTCATTTTGCTCCTTCCAGCTAGTGAAATTTAAATATTTCCATAAGTCTATCTGAACCCCTCTCTCTTTGATATCTATGGAGGAATTATGGCATTAATAGTATATACACATCCAGCCTCTTTTATACTCACATAGTTGGCCAGTTTCTTGATGCCCCCCGGAAATCTTTTGAGGTCTGCCTGCAGGCGGCCCTGGGCATCACGCTGGTGGGAGGGCCAACAGTCATCGATGCAGACGTACTCGTAACCGGCCTCTTTCCAGCCCTCCTTCACCATCACATCTGCCATCTGCATGTACAGACGCTCGCTGCCAGGGCAACAGGAGGAGACAGGTGGGGCTGATAGTATCAGTTAGATGCCAGTGTTCAATGTCATGTGCAAGAACAATATGGCAGACACAAATACATGTTATTTTCCTAAAAACAAATGCCAGTTTTTCTGTTTTTCCACTGTCGACTGATTCAACCTGCAGGCTGACATTAGGTGTTTGCAACGTTTTGTTGACCTTTCTGGGCAAAAGAAACAAAACATTTGCTGTGCACAGGAAGTGAGGCATTGTATGTGTTTCACTAATCAGCATAGAGGATTTTGGGGGAGTTTTTTGACTGAACAAGATGTCCCTAAAATAAAACACAGAGCAGGATCTTGCATTACTTCTGAAGTGCTCCGTAAACAAAAAAACTTGACACTTATGACTAGAGCGGCAATCATTAGTCATGTAATTGATCAGTCCATCATAAGAAAGTTAATCTGCAACTATTATGATAATCGACTGATTGGGTAAATCATTTTTGGAGCAAATAAAAACCATTTGCTTCTCAAATCTGAAGATTTGCCGCTTTTTTTTGTCCTCCATGATGGTAAACTACATATCTTGTGAACTGGACTGGAGAAGTCATTTTGTGCTCTGGATTGGCATTTCTTTCTAACATTTAGAAATTTTAATAGACAAAACTATGAATCATTTACTCAAGAAAATAACCAACAGATTAATCACTTATAAAAGTAATCATTAGTTGTGAGAAAAACCTGGTACTTTGACTTGTAGGGAATATTGGGAGCATTGGGAAGGTTACAAGGTAAAACACTGATCTACTTGAGATCAATGTTCTATTTTCGGTGTGTTTTTTCAATTAATCTGGTCTGTCCCTGTACATAGGTTACCATATTACCTTACAGATTGAACTCCACGAAATGTGTGCAGACGTTTATGTCCCTTGATTATAAAGAGTGAGTTTTACAATTTAGGTCATTACATCACACATCAATATCTCCCAGTGCCTCAAGCCAAAGACCAAATAAAGGCAAATTTAAACAGAGGCATTATAGCACTGCCTTATCAAATGCGTCCAGTGCTTTTACAATCACATTTGTGATCCAGTTTTCTTTCCTTCTGATACAGTCTTTATGAAATAAAAATAATTAGGCTGCAAGATAGATGTCATAATTATGGAATAATAATTACACAACGGAATAATTAGTTAGGTAAGGATTTTCTTTCTTTTGTGAATCCAATGTGCGTCTATAGATTAATTACCACAATTACTACACTTTTGTGCTTTCAATATATCACTTCCGGTACGGTCGGTAAAATCCCACGTGACTCGTTGCACTATATTTAAGCGCTTTCATTCATATTGAATCACTTTTATGTGATCGTTTCACAGACAATTCAATGGACGATATGCTATGTTTGATATGTGGTACTTGAGTACGTTTCCTTGTGTTTTAGCTCACAAACATGTCAGACAGTGCTGGATCACCTCTGACACCTCTGTTGTCTCTTACCTGATGCAGTTATCGGGGTCCTTGTCACAGTCGATATTACACAAGAATCTCTCCCAGTGCAACCAGCCCATTGTGGGTGTCAGCGCCAGCCCATTGTCCAACGCGTCCGCAGCAGGACTGACTGAAGAGACGAGCGCGAGGAGAAACGCAGCTCTGTACATTTTTATTTTTAAACTCGACACTTCTCGAACAACGATAATAATCGACTGTTTTTGCGTTTGGATCTATTTCCTCATGTAAAACGTTTCAGCCCACCCCACCTGGATGATTGACGTAAATCTGGACCAATAAACTCAAAATGCGCGTGGAACTGTCCAATGACGTTTCGCATTTATTCCTTTACTACAAACAAGGAAGCGCCCAGGTTCAGGTGAAAACAGGAGAAGTCAGCTGACATGACATGTCACGAGTCGTGATTTCTAAAACTGAAACTACAAACAACATCAAAATTACAACAATATCCATATATTATTTATATATAACATTGTTTGTACAAGTGGGATGTTAAATCCCATTTAAAACACCACTTTATTTTTAATAAAATTAACATCAAATATGAGATACATTGAAATCTTTGAGAGCCATGCCTGGATTAACCTGCTTTGAGGCCCTAGAGCAAAGACTATTTGCATTACTTCCACTGTGTGTAATGTGTACAGTATTCTTACACCAGACAATGATATTGCCCCAAGTTTGCTGTGTTGTAATGCGATTAATGTAATAGGCAACATATAAGCTCACTATCAGATGAAATAATGAAAGTTTTAAACAAGTAGTTTTTTGGTGCTTGAAAAACAAAGTGACAGGTCACTTTAGTAAGTCAGAAATAGTCCAGCACATAATACCCCTTAAAGATCCAGTGTGTAATATTTCTAAGGATTTATTGACAGAAACGCAATATAAGATCCATAACTATGTTTTCAGTGGTGTATAAAAACCTTACATAAGGAACCGTTATGTTTCTATTACCTTAGAATGAGACATTTCTTTCTACATAACCGAGGGCCCCCCCTTCCATGGAGGTCGCCATGTTGTGTCGCCATGTTTCTACAGTAGCCAAAAATGGACAAACAGCACTACAGCGCGCATTTTGTTATTAGGTTGCTGTAAGTTGTAACTAAGAACACAAGGGAAATTTGGACAAATGGAGGACTACACCTATTATTTAGCACAAGCCGAAAGCATGTGGATCTTCGTTGTCAAAGAATCGATTACACGATGAAGCCAGACATGTCGGGATTTGGTCGTACAGATACAGACAGATGACGGCAGAAGTAAAGGATATAATCATTGTGGATTTTTGTGGAACATTGTGTGAGGAGTTTTTTTGTAATTCGCAACCCTCACCACTAGATGTCACTGAAACTTACAAACTTGTTGTTTTTACAATTCAGCTTTTGTATGAATCAAACAAATGAAATGTAATTCATGAGATATAGAGGTGCTGGTAGCTGGATTTTATACCTCTGGACAGTAGCAGGCTAACTGTCTCCCCCTGTTTTGTAAGCTAAGCCAGTGGTATTGATCTTCACATTTAACTCTCAGCAAGAACTATTTCTTTAATCTGCTAGAGGGCGCTAAGGCCAAAATTAGCTGCTGGGCCCATCTCAGTGTAATGTGTATATTAACCCTATGCTAGACAGATATACAGAAATTCAGAGAGATTTACCTAGTGGTGATAGGTTTAATGAGCTTTGTGTGAACTTGTTTTACAAAGGTCTGAATGTAACAGATGTTCATTTTTATGCAAAGGTCCCACACTCCAGCTTTAAGCAAAACATCTTAATACTTTTTTCATCACTGCTTAAAACAAGATTTTGATACAGTGCTGCTCATCAAGATCAGGTAATAAAGCAAGGTGAAATTCCTTTATTTTATTATTCTCGTAAATGTGGCCATGTTGACTTTGACTCATGGTAACTTTGCACTAACCAAATGCAATGTTTATTGGGGCAAAACAGCAGGAGTTTCCTAAAGCTTTTAAAATAAACTGACATTTTACATAAATATCATATGTTTGTCTCTGAGTCCCCCAGGATTAGCTCTTAGCTAACATCATAGGGATCTATTTCTGTGCCAACATTTCAACAATCAACTTTGTTTTCACCTTTGTGGCAATGCATTTTTCATATAAGCCAGTGTTTTTAAATGGTTTATTTAGCTCAAGAAATTGGAAAAGTGTCTTAATCCTTCAGTTTATCTTAAAAATTCAAATCACAAATTTGGACATAGATGGACAGCTGCCGGCTCTGGCTGTTCGGTAATCCAGGCGTGTTGAGAGCCACAGATCAAAAGCCTCAATAGTCTTACTACATATACTATTATAATTAGGGGTAAATTGAGGAAGTGAATGACTATTTTGTGTCCAAAATAAAGTCAGATTTTCATACTAGATCCTCAACTATAAGTGAAAGATGACTTGGATATCTATTTGTGTTCGCTTTCCAACCAAGAATGAAATAAAATGAGCCAATTTACCTCACTGTTCCCTGAAGAGCCTGGCTAATCAAAAATGCTGCACACGCTATCAGCAATAATGTGGGACTGTGTACATATTGACGCCGCTTCAAGCTGTTTATTAGCTCCGGATCCAAGACACTAATTTGTCTGGTACCGACATTAAATGAATTACAGATAGGTATTCTTAATTCCGCTCTAAACAGACACCCTGCTACTGAACCAAATGAATCCTGGATGTTTTTCCTTGTGAAACTGTCAGAGATCTTCTCACACGCAGAGAGAGTGATGAGTTTTGTATTTATTGTAATATTTAAGGAAACAGCTGCAAATTGTTTATTTGCTAATAAAATCAGCTTTTTGACAGTTTGTACAGAGGTACACAAAACAGTTGAAACTTCACAGACGTGACACCATTTGAATCAGCAGACGGCCTCAGCAAAACCGTCCTGTGATCTTGCTCCTGACGGTGTGTCACCGTTGTGCATGACTCTTTGTGTCCTGATATTGAAAGGCGTTAAAACAAATGAGGCAGCATTCATGAGTTGGCACAAACCCAGATTAAGACAATAATCCTCATCCCCTCTGCTGGGTGTATGTAAAACGGGAGCATTAATGAACACAAAACCTGACCTTTCAGCGAAATGTCAAGGGTGTCTATTTCAACCCTGAACATTATCAGAGGCTTTACCCAGGGACAGGCCTGATGATACAAACAATTTGTCACTTGCTATAGTTCATATCAGTGCCAGTGAGCAAAGGCGTTGAGGCTCTAAATGTCAGATTTCAATTTGACACACACCCCTTCCCCCGCTGATGGATGGACCAGTCCAGCTCACTTGAATACACAGTTTTCTCTTCATAAAAATGGTATCTCGGCCACCGTTGCGATAGAGACCCTTGTTGTTATTTCATAGTGTTGCATAAAAGAGCAGTGCCTCTATCTGTACAGTGGTTAATTGAGATTGTTGACAGATGGGCAACCCATGCTTTCTGTCTCAGAGTGTTGACACCAATCCATCATGTTCCTTTCTTCTCAAGTGTCATGTAATTGAAGGGACTGTCATGGCTGACTTATGTCAGCAACTTTGTTATGAAGTTTATGGATATAAAATGAAAGGGAAAGCTGTGTTATGGTGTGCTATCTTGCAAAGGAGTTCCATTATTGTATTGATCTATAGGGACAGGTGGAAGCACGAGCACGTCATAAAAAAGTTATGCCTCCATAAATACAACAACTAACACTATATGGCTCACACACCCTCAGTGGAAAATAATTTAATCTCTTGTCTTGTAATTACCTGCTTAAGTTGTTTATGTGAGTGTCACAGGGGAGGGAGCCTACATGTGCTGATGTTGCTACTTTAATTAGGTCCTTATTGAACTGACCTTTGAAACGGACCTGAGAAATGGCCTTTGGTAATAAGCTTACAGTATGACCTGTAAATTACATTGTTAATTGATGATACTTTTTTAGTTCAGGTGATTTTGTTTCTTTTCACATTTCTGTACAGTTCAAGACAAGTTGAAGATGGACTTAAAATTCTCTGATTTCCTGATCTCAGGTGGTTGATTCAGGGTTTCCATGAGAGCTAATATAATCTGTATAAAGTTTCACTTTACTATCTCTAGTCTCTCAAGTCACAATTACAATGTAACTGGTTAAAGATATGTGCAATTACACTGACTGGTAGGAGCAATAATTTGAGGTATCTCCAAAATAGATTTTAACTAGTCAGAAATCCTTCAGTATCTATAATGACGTTACAGGTATTACACAATTTCTCTCACAATTCTTTTTGCTTTTATTCAATAACGGTCAAGGGTTGACAGGAAATAAGGGGTAAGAGAGAGAGAGTGAATTACATGCAAGAAAGGTCCCTGGGCTGGATTCAAACCAGGGATGTTGCAATCATAGTGGTTTGCATTTTAAAACACTCAACCACCAGAATTATGATTTTATATGTATTTCACATTTTTTATTTAAAATATCGCTAATGACTTTTTGAATAGTAAGAATTAACTATTAGTTTGTATGGGGATTCAAAACTAAATTGTAGATAGCATTGATTAGATTCTCAATGGTTCATTCTTGCAAGTCAAAATGTAATAAAAAAAAAGTCATAAATGTAGTGCACATAGCTTTAACGTGAATACTCTCAACTTTATATATTATATGTTAAATCAGCTTGCCCTTGGAAAGTTGGAAAGTATTAGTGAAGTGTTACTGGTTATTTAATTAAATTTTCTTACATGTGCAAAGCTGGTAAGCATGTTGGTGCAAATGTATATGTCACAGTTCTTTGTGAATTAATCTCTTTCAACTCACAGAATGGGACCACAGCGTTTTACACCAACGGGCAGTATTCATGTTGCACTAGTTGCATATTCCAACAGATTAAGACAATTTGAGCAAAGTGGATGGCTGACATGCATCCTTTATTCAAATACAGTATGTCTCCTTAGTGATGATCTGATGAATTATTTGACATTACATCTGACACATGAATAAGCAAGAAATTGATTTGCTTCTCAAATGTAGAAATTGTCTTCACTTTAGTTTATGCTTCTCTGCAGCTCCCCTGCAGATGTTTAGGAGCCGTACTGAAGGCAGGTCATTTTTATCAATAAACCTTCATAATAAATTATTCAACAAATACATTATTCACTGCCTTACAGCCAAAGGGTTTAATCGAAAAAAACAGTCAGCATATTCCTCCTGTTAGTTTTTTTCAAATGTATTTGCTATTTAAGCTTTGTGATTTTTCTAGAGAGCAAAGAGAACCTTAAGTATCTTCTGTTCTCATGCCTAGACACTGTTAAACTTGTGTCAATTTTTTTTCCTGGAAATTATGTACCTAATTATAATTTTACTCTCTTGGCAATGTGAAAATAGTTTTCAGTAATAGTCTCCTAGTGATTACATCTGAAATGTATTATTACTAAAGATCTTAGGAGCAGCTACCACAACAGAGAGAGTTACAGAGCCGCAGCGTACTTCAGTATATTTTGAGAAAATCAATTTTAATAGAGTAATCGATACATGAGTCAGTCTGTAGTCGAAAGTCAGTACACAAAGACTGACCTTCGCTGTGGCTGCGGTTACAAAAGCATCACGGGCCTGCCAAGACTAATCCTGCCTTTGAGGAGACCTGATGATGCACGATCTCTACAATAATTAGATAGAACTGTGTATTGTGTGCAATTGCTGGTAACAAAATGCATTGTAAAAAAAAAATATTAATCAAATCAATGAAAGCAAAGAGAGGCAGTACATTTGTGATGAAATCAATGACTTGTTCAGTTCAGTATGAAGAACGTCAACTCAAGGATGTTTTGTAGCTGTCTACTTGGCATCTGTTTTGGTCTTGTTCTGTGGTATTTGCCATGTCTTTGTCTATTTAAGTCAAAGCAGATGGATAAAGGACAACTTCAGATACAATTTTGCTTAAAGTCTCATAAAAAGGCTCTGTTACGTTCCTCCGGATGGTAAGTCCAGGGGGAGGAGGAGCAACAATATTTGAAATAAAACCGGGGCAAAAGAGGACAGGGAGTCACGGTTATGTGCAAACTAAAGTGTATTTATTCAATATTAACAATGGAAAACCAACTCAAAACTACTCTCTCAAAAGGAGACAGCGAGCCAAAAAGGTAAGGCAACAATAAACACAGGGTAAGTAACTGAGGGAGAAAGATTCAACACTAAATGAACAGTTGAAATAGTCCTCTCTCCACTGAGGAGGTTACCAGACATTGTTCTGGACTCACAGAAGCTCTAGGCTGGTGTTCAACCCACTGGTTGAATGGGCTGCCTCTGTCCGCTGGGCTGACAGTGGTCGGCTGACAGTGGTCGGCTGACAGGTGTTGGTCTGCAGTGTGGTCACAACAGGTAAGAAGGGAAACAGACCACATACTGTGAAAAAACAAAGCCTTCTTATCCTCCAGGCACTGAGTGGTGATCAGGCACACCTGCTGCCACTCACTCATGCAGCTGAGGCATGGGGGGAATGGCCACTACCTGAGAGAGAGAGAAGGAACACACAACCCGTAGTGTCGTAACAGGCTCCTTTAAAACTTTACAACTAGGGTTGTTAAGGACTGGATCACTTCACCAAATGTAGCAGATTCATGTAAACAGGTGATTAACAAGTCGTTATGTCCAAAATTGGGTAATTTGTTTTTATTGCTCTATTCACTGAGCAGTGATTGCTAGCAGCGAGGCTCTTGGGATTGAAATACTGGATGGTTGGTCAACCATTTTGGTCCATAATGAAATGTCTCTGAGCTATCTCTTGGTACAGACGTTCATGGTACTAAGATAATGTCCTAATAACTTTGTTGATACCCAGACGGTTCCTCTAGCGCCACCATGAAATGTCTTGACCACTGTGGGATGAATCGAAATACCTTTGAAGATCACGTAACTTTCTGTCACCATCATCCAGTACTTTGGTTTATGACCAAATTCCTGCAAAACTAATTATATGATTTACTAATCACCGTGGTATACTGTTTTAGCAGTTTTATTATTATACAAAAATATACAAAAAATATCAACATACTTAACTGTTGTGCATCATGTGACATCAGATGTGACTCAAAAGGCAACTGGAAATTTTTTTTTTAGCTGTTTTACCAACCTGTTCGCACTCTGTAGTCGTCACATATGGACGGTTGGTCAAGACCCCTTGGCGTCACTTTTTAACACACTGGGTACCGTTTAGCGTAATCTTTCAGCACTACAAGCAGTATACCTTAGGTCAATGTCAGGTGACATAGTATAAAGTGCATAAAGTCTGCGTAGGGAGGTTGTCGTGGAGGATGGATGCAGGGGCGTTTCTAGACATAAATCTATTCTGGGGCCATCCCCATTTTAATTTTTGAAAGTGTGTAAAATGTGTGAGTATGGGAAGCTGATATAGCACATAGTAACACATTTTTCATCCAGATCTTTTCCATGGGTTCTATTTTATTTGCTTGTGTGTCTGATGCTGGCTGTACCTCTTTGGCTGTGCTCATATATATATATATATATATATATATATATATATATATATATATATATATATATATATATATATATATATATACTAGATATAAACATTATCAGAGGCTCAAGGCTGGCTATCAACTAAAACGCAGACAGACCGAGATGCGTTGCCCAGCTGGGTTAGCAGAATAGACAGAGTAGACAGATTCACTGCAGCTGCACATTAACCAATATTATTATTTGCTGACATCAGACTGAGAGAACACAAGTTTACCTGACTGCTGTTCCACATAGCCACTCTCATTGAGTTTTTTTCTCTTCTTGTGCCCAGAAAAATAGTCCCTCTTCATCCTCTCTTCAGTGTTGTAATCACTGGCTTTCACCTGTGACTCGTTCTTTTGCGACGTTTCAAACGTTAACCAGTCAAAATAAAACTTATTTTGAAAGTGTAACCACACGTCGCGTATTTATTATTGCTAACTTGACCAGACGTTGCAGATGTATTACTAACTTGACCGTGGAGCCATACACATCCAAAAACGACGCCATAGGGTCTCTACTGGGGCACAGCACAGGGTCTAGCAACTCCTATGGAAGGGTAAATCAAACAAACAAGGGACTTTACCCAGGACACCCAGAAGCAAACATAAGAATGTTAGCATTGCATTTAGCTGTCATATGATTCAAGAAACTGCTATCGGTTACACCTCCCAATATATAAAAATGTCACTTATTTTGAGGAATACAAATTTTCTTGTTATACCTTGAGAAAACTGTTTATTGGGTTGAAGTGCTGTTGATTAGTAGTTGCAAGATACTGAAACTACATTTACACCAAATTAGACTTAAATCCACAGCAAACATGTCAAAAGCTGGTCCTTGAAAGACTGTTTACTGAACTGCTGAATAGCTGAGAGCAGGTTTTCAGCCCTCCATCACTGCCACTCATTGTGCTTTACTTCACTAGTTTTGCTGCGTAAGTTCCAGACAGAGTGACCTTTGTTTGGGTGTTTTTTCACTTATAGAGTCAGTAATGTCTGGAGGTTATTTATGATTACAATACCTTTTTTAGAGAGAGTAGAATAGCAGCACCAGGCATTACACAGATACATGCCATACATAAAGTGAAGATGAAGTCAACCTTTTTACCACTTCAGATTCATCTTTCATGGTTCACATGTTGCATCTGTGTAATGGATGCAGTCAAGACCTTTTCACATGGAGATAAACTGTGATGCCAGAAATGACCCCCCCCCCCCCCCCCCCCCCGGAGCTTTTAAAAGCCAAATCAACCATGTACTAGCTTGCAAGCTGCAAACTGCTTGGGGGGCACGGGGGGCTGAACTTTCTGTTTAATTTTTCATTTGAGGCTGAAATACAGCTTGTGTTTTCTCTGAGACACTACCTCTGTATTACCTGAAGAAATTATTCTGTATAGGAGTTCAATATATCTCAGGTTACCATGAACCTGCAAATTGATTTCTCTAGGCAGGTTTGCAGCCTGGAGAGCAAAAACAAATACTTTGAAGCACACCATTCTACTTCTTTGTTATCACATGAAATGTATTGCTATATTACTCTACTTGGCGATGGAAATAAGCAGTAGCCTAAGGGGAGCAGGTTATCAAGTCATATTATTCCACCTGGTCATGCAGAAGGCAGTAGAGCCAAGGAAAAGGTTTTTAAAAAAGGCAGTGTGTTATTGTCTCCTTAGTTTAACTAGTAACATCATCTTTCATTACAGTGGAAGACCACATGTGACCTTAATGGACAGAAATACAGATGTAATCAAGAATATATAGGTTCTCTGTGAATTTCTAAATTGTCTACACAAAAAAGCATAGTCAATGGGATGCATTCAGGATTTTATGAACAGCATCACTATGGTAACCAGGCAAGATCATTATCACTGCGCATTCAGGAGATCTCATGATTACAATTCCATGTGTTCTCATGCTCCGTCCATCCCCCTGTTGTTTACAGACCTGTGAAATCTCTAACATGCTAAAATGGAGGCTTCCGCTCATTACCCCTGTTACACTTGACTGGTAAGCTTTTTGACACTTGAATCAAATGGCAAAGGCATAATTGCATTCAAATGGGATTTTAACCTATTAGAATAATTTTCTGTGTGCTGGAAGATGCTAAAAATTGAATGCTTCGTTCTACTCATATTAAATGCTAATGAAGAATTGGTAGGTCAAAGCAAAGCCTATTCACAGCTCTTTAATTATCTGACACGGAGATTAAAGGTTGTGACTGCTATTACTCTCAGCAAAATGTTTTTGTTAATGGTGTGTGCATCTTTGAGTTTTTAAAAAGTTGTTTGACAAAGGACTATTCCCAGATGGTTTTGAAGATTAGAAGCCCATTTTAGGGCATCCTAATTCATCTAATGTGATTAAATAATTCAAAATAGACATGCAAAGACATTTTGCCATTCTTTGAGCGTGAATAACCTGAACCTGCTTTGCTTCACATTTTCTTCATTAGAACTGCAACATCAAAAAAAACAACAAAGTTTAAGAGCAATCTGTCTCTTTTCTCGGGTGAGACAGAAAAAGCAGGAAGAGGTGTTATTCTCATGGACTGTGTGTTTTTTTTGTGAGATTCTCCAGTCAGAGATAAATTTTATTTCCATGACAGGAAGCTATTATTAACTGTTAATTAATGAAAAAACTCAAATGTGAATGCAAGTTTGACCTTTAAGTCAAAATGAACTAATGTTTCATTAGAATTAAGACCAACATGTTGAAAACTGTCTTTTCCAGTCTTGACATAATTAAAGCTGCAATAATTATTTTTCTAGCCACTTGGTGGCAGCAGAACAAGCTGCAAACTCATGATTGATGTATCGTATTGGTCGAAAGATAACATAACACTGATTGTAAGACATCTCCCCTTTTTCCAACAGCTCTTCCTGGATAAAGACTTTTTGAAGATACAACACACTTTCACACTGGTCCCGTTGAAAAGGTTTCCCTGAGATACTATTAATCCAAGGAGAAGGGAGTCCTCATGCTTTAAGCAATTTCTCTGGTAGAAGTGAAACATGACAAAGCTCCATTGAAACAGAATGTAAATCCCACAATTTTTCTAACTAGTCTATCCCATAATCACTTAACTACTGTCAGTCTCTTGGAGCAGGCAGATTATTTTTCTCTTACAGTTTTTATCAGCACTTTTTTATTCTTGGCTTCTTGACACATGATTCAGTCTACAGTCTGTTTCTGCAGTAAATATGTCAGGAGATGCATGGATTCGCCTTCAGGAACTCCTGTAGATTAAAGAGGGCTAACAAAACACTTTTAGTGCTGACTGACTCCAGAAGGGTCACTATAAACAGACTTGACTCACTAGCCTAACACATTAAGTGAGTATAACATTTACTTTACTTTGTTTTGGTCTCCAACTACAGTTGCAATCAAATGTATTTAACCCCAACTGCAAATCAGGTTTATTGTCAACATTTACAGACTTTCAGCTGTTTGCAGTGAACAAATCCAACTAAAGTAATTAAATAGCTCAACACAATGAATGCTTTAAGCCATTTCCCCAAATTCAACTGAAAATGCCACTTATGACTTTCCAGTCTCAAAATTATTCAACCCCTTCATGGCAAGCACCTTTAGTACTTTGCAGAGCACCCTTTTGCTGTTATGACCTGCTACAAACGAGAGCATAGCCAGACACTAGCCTCTGGCAGCGTTCCTGAGGAGTCTTAGCTCATTCCTCATGAGCAATTTCTTCCAGTTCAGTAATATTCCTGGGTTTACATTCTGCAACCTCCTTCTTCGAATCCCACCAGAGATTTTCTCTGGGGTTCAAGTCAGGTGACTGTGATGGTCACTGTAGAATCTCAGGACAATCCTGCAACTAAGCCTTCGTGGAATTTGAGGTACTGCTGTTATTTTAACTTTGAACTTGCAAACTACACTTCCAACGGTGTCTCTAGAAACATTCAGTGCCTTCACTACTTTTTGTATCTTGTTCCTTGTTTGCGAAGGGTGATCTCTTCTCTTAACTTTTTGGACCATTCTTTTAACTTAACCCTATTTCTAACATGCAGTCAAATGTGTCGCTCAATAAACTGTAGTCTGTTCAGGTATTTCATGTGTTCCAGCTCAAGCACACCTGGTGCAACTAATAAAGCCCTTGATTAGTTGCATCAAGTGTTAGACAACACCTGTTTTGTATATTTGTGCTCTTGTGAAGGATTCTATTCAGGGGGATGAATAATTTTGAGACTGAAGAAATCATTACAAGTTGCGTTTTCAGTTGAATTTGGAGAAAACACTGACTGAAGCATTTGTTGTTGTTGTCATTGCAAACAGCTGAAAGTATGTACATTTTGACAATAAACCTAATTTGCAGTGTGGGTTGAATAATTTTCATTGCAATTGTTAGTCCTTAGGAAGACCCATCTGGCTCTTAAGATGCTAAATGCTCTACGACAGGTGCATCTCAGAAAATTAGAATATCGTGAAAAAGTTCATTTATTTCAGTAATTCAACTTAAAAGGTGAAACTAATATATTATATAGACTCATTACATGCAAAGTGAGATATTTCAAGCCTTTATTTGATATAATTCCGATGATTATGGCTTACAGCTTATGAAAACCCCAAAATCTCAGAAAATTAGAATATTGTGAAAAGGTTCAGTATTGTAGGCTCAAAGTGTCACACTCTAATAAGCTAATTAATCCAAAACACCTACAAAGGGTTCCTGAGCCTTTAATTGATCTCTCAGTCTGGTTCAGTGGAACTCACAATCATGGGGAAGACTGCTGACCTGACATTTGTGCAGAAAACCATCATTGACACCCTCCACAAGGAGGGAAAGCCTCAAAAGGTAATTGCAAAAGAAGTTGGATGTTCTCAAAGTGCTGTATCAAGGCACATTAATAGAAAGTTGTGTGGAAGAAAAAGGTGCACAAGCAGCAGGGATGACCGTAGCCTAGAGAGGATTGTCAGGAAAAGGCCATTCAAATGTGTGGGTGAGCTTCACAAGGAGTGGACTGAGGCTGGAGTTACTGCTGGTCCTGGACATGGGCTTCAAATGTCGTATTCGTCTTGTCAAGCCGCTCCTGAACAACAAACAACGTCAGAAGCGTCTTACCTGGGCTAAAGAAAAAAAACTGGTCTGTTTCTCAGTGGTCCAAAGTCCTCTTTTCTGATGAGAGCAAATTTTGCATCTCATTTGGAAACCAAGGTCCCAGAGTCTGGAGGAAGAATGGAGAGGCACACAATCCAAGATGCTTGAAGTTCAGTGTGAAGTTTCCACAGTTTGTTTGGGGAGCCATGTCATCCGCTGGTGTTGGTGCACTGTGCTTTATTAAGTCCAGAGTCAGCGCAGCCGTCTACCAGGACATTTTAGAGCACTTTATGCTTCCTTCAGCAGACGAGCTTTATGGAGATGCTGACTTCATTTTCCAGCAGGACTTGGCACCTGCCCACACTGTCAAAAGTGCACCTGTATGTTCACCAGCTTGTCGCTAACTGTATCTATCTCCTGTTTGATCTGAGCAGGTTGTGTACTCTGGGTTCAGGGGTGTCGGTATGGACAGTGTATGGTGCAGCCGCTCTGGGGCCCGTGACGGGAGCAGTCCCGCAAAGTTACGAGCTGGACTATTCAATTAGAAAAATGAAATCAAAGTTTTTCAAGTTAATAGTTAACACCCAATTCAAATCAGGCTGTTCTCTGATTGGAGATCAATGGATATACACTGAAATGTATATTTCCCCATTAGCAGTCTGACACCACAGACTTCTAGTAGGGTATAAGGGAGCCTATATGGTGAAATATAGTACAGATTCAACAGAATGAATTTAGTCTTATTTTGTTTGGTATAATATTGGCGTCACATATGCAGTGCTGATTGCTGGGTAATATGGCCACCCAATCATGTGACAAAACTCGAGAAACCGGGTGAAACGCAAAACGTAGACTAGCAGAGCACACGTGCAAGCTAGCAGTCGTGCCATTCAAACACAAAAGTAGTTTCAAGAAGAGACAGGAGAGAAAGGAACAGGAGGAGAGGGTCGCAATCTCCCACATAAGATTGTTTTGGATTACTAAGGACACTGTCAAAGATTTCGCTCAATGCAAGGCACGTTGGATGCCATTCAAATAGGTGAGTAACTTTACAAGTGCTTTTTCAATGGATTTGGTGTGGGCTGCCATGCCGCTGTTTAAAAGGCTGTTATCGTTTCAGGGACAGGTGCTGCTGAGCACCTGTTGGATATTGTGGATGTGCTTGAGGGTATTAAACTGTGTGTGAGCCGTAGCTGGCTTGTTTTCAGGACATGGTGTTGTTTATGAGTAGGCCACTTTTCTTTCTTGTTCACCATAATGTCTTGCTTCTCTGTCGAAGTGGAATGTGGTTGCCGTGATTCGGGAGTGTTATTGTAAAGAAAATGCCCGAAAAAGTCGGCGTCATTTCAGCACTGTGGGCACCTCCTGCATTCAGATGTTTCGAGTGACGTTTCAGGATTTTGACAATGACAGCAATAGCCATGCTCCTTATAACTTTCTCTTTGACTTCTGCACTTTGCAAATACAGAAGTCTGGGTGACACAGTCCGTCACTTGATGGTACTTTAGATTGCTGCGTCCAGTCGCACGCAACACAGCCGCGGCAGCAGCGCGTGTGTGTGCTGGAGAGAGACGCACACAAAGAGAACTGTTGAATTTAATATGGAAAGAAATCGATTTAAGCAGGTTTAAATGAGGTATTTACTGCATCTTATCTTATAAGCTGTTGCACAAATAAGGAAACAAGACACGCAAATTTGGCAATATAGAGTTCCCTTTTAGAACAGAACGCAATGTGTGCGCGTGTGCTTCGTAACTGTGTAGCCCAAGGGCCCATCATAACAGCCTGCAGTGGGGCCCGTTGTTACTGCCTTGCTACTGTCTGGGTTTATCAGAACTTTTCCCCTGAAAACAGTTGCTTGCTGTTGCACGAAATGACAATGATGACAGCCATGAGAATAAAGTTGCGGGCCATAAATCCAAAACAATGAGCTGAAAAGTGCTATACAGCTTCACAGAGCTGGGGAGAACTGCAGAGTAAGGTGATAACTAGCTGTGGGTTCATCACTATAAGGGGACCCCTTTCACATTATATATATATGTGTGTGTGTGTGTATTAGTACTTTAAATCACGAGTAGCCTTCTTATGAGGGTTCCTGATAAAGTACATTTTAATGTGTTGTTAAAATAAAATGTCAGCTACATCAAATTTTCTGAAATGTTTTGCTCTCTGTTTAGATTAACTTGAAAGAGGAGATCTTGGTGACAATGTGGAAAAGCTTTTAGCGCTCACAGCAGGGTTGAACGCTCAACAAATGGCTTGGCTGAGGACAATTTATGACATTCAACTATACATTTAATATCTATTTATCATGAGCAATGGCAGGGAATAGGAAAATGCAAGTTTGTACAGCAATTTTTATGGCCATGTTGTCACAGTGACACACTGGATGAGGTGTGTGTAGTAGGGGGTAACTGGATGGGACAGACCATTACTCAGCAAGGAGGGGACAGTAAATAAAAGGCGTGGTAGTACCCGCTGAGCATTCCCTGCTGAGTCTTTCACATTTCGACTCCACCGCAAGTGTTGTGATGCAAAGCTCAACACAGAAGTAACAAAGAAAGATGTGATGTTTATTTCTGAAGCTCCTGCAGAGACTGCTCATAGCGATGACGATGGGAGTTTTAGAGCAGATAGGGAGGGGGAAAAAGAAGGTGAGGGAAGCGCACACAAGCTCAACTCACTGGTGCTGATCTTGGTGCATCTTCTTCAAAACACCAAAGTCCCTTCACTCCAGCAGAAGCAAATGCATTGTGCATCATGTATGCTCACACATACTTGTACACACACACCTTAATGCTTCAGCCCCCATAGCCTAGTTGCCTCCCCTCCAGTACCATCCTCACACCTCACAGAATTATTCACTCCTGGCTTCTCAGCAGGGCCTTTGTTTCCAAGGTAACAAGACTTGGTGTGATGGTGTGTTTGCTTGTCTAGACAATCAATATTTTTAAGGTTTCATGGCTTGACAAAAAAAGTTGACCAGAAACATTTTTATTGTTTCCAAGATAGCACATGGCTTTATTATCCTTGAGAATTGAATGATTGCTATTGACATTACGCAGTATTGATAGCTATGCATTGTCAAATTTGTTCTCTGAAGAAGCATCTCGCACACTGAAGGGAAGGGGAAGTAATGTATCTTTATTGGCGATGGCATATTTGGTAACAGGTCTGAACTGTAACAAAGAAAGATGGACTTATTTCATTTACAGCAGTAAATGAAATGGGTCCACAGCGCCAACTATGATGATGTTCCCTGTGTTCTCCACAAAGCCTGCATATAATACACATAAATGGATGGGAAAATGGCACACAAGACAGAACCCTAAAACCAATAAACCCTTGGGATTCATTAGTGATTGGCTGAGTAGCCATTTAAGACCTCACACAAGGGAGGCTGTCCCTGTTTGTATTTCGATCTCCAGCTGTCAACAACTGTAGCTTATCTTTAGAGAGGTATAATATTATACATTGTGGTCCAGTGGTTAGCTTAGTGTACCAAGCTAGACATCATTAACATTGTGTCAGGTGAAGCCTTCATCTAGTTGGTTAAAACCTTGTGAATGTCCTCCTGACTGAAATGTTTGTTTCAGGTGGCTCAAACACCACCTTGTTGATAGAGGCTGCTGTGGTCCACTGGCTGATCCTTGCCAACACACCCTATCTTCTTGTCACCAGTCTGAAGTGTTACATGGCTAATAACACCACTGTCAGTTAAAGCCGATTTGTGGTGAAGGCCACACAACACCTGCTCACCTAGCAAGGCAGGTCACCTCTCCTCCTCTCCTCTGTGTCTGGGAGGTGTTTGGGATCACTGACACACTGGATACCTTTCTTCCCAATTGTGTTTTATAATGCCAGAATCCAATAGTCTCACCAAAAGTTCAGGTCCCTCCTGACCAAAGCAAAAACTGCTGCTAGGTGCTCACATGCCTACACTACATCAAAAGTGTATCAGTCTCATTGGGTAAAAATAGCATCCTGGCTGATAAACTAGAGAAGATTATTGTAGAATTTAACTGCACTCCAATTACAACCTTTTTTAAATTTTTCTAAACTATTGCATTGAACTTATCTCCTAGATGCATTTCAGTATCTTTCTCAACATATAATCTCAGTGTGATGCATTCAGCAGCTGTGGGAGGCGAGGCAGGATGTGGAGATACATGATATTACTTTTGTAGAAATAAAAGATGTTGTCATCCTGGTTTCCTTCCATCAACAGGAAGGGAGGTGACCAACAGTGAGGGTATCTTATCATGTCTGAATTTTAGGGCTTTGAAATGCCACACATTTTTCTAGGTACTACATCTGTATGCCCGCTGGCATCCCTGTCCCTGTTTATCTCCGAAGTTATGTCTTAAAATGATACCTTTTTGTAAATAGATTGTATGCATAACAGCAATACTCTTCAAGACTACTGAAACATTTAAGCCTAGTTCACACTACACGATTTTTAGCCTGATTTGCCGCTTGGCAACTGTCGGGCTATGATTGGGGGTAAATCAACAGTTGAGCGGCAGTCGTTATGTGTGAACTACTCAGCGATGCATCAAAACGGCTCCCCGACACATTTCTGACACATCGCCGACGCCAGCCAGATAAATGGCAAGCCAAATATCTGGAGGAGTCGGCCGACTCGACATCCACATCCAGCCAATAAGAGCAGGCAGCCGGAAGAGCAGGCAGCTACTTTTTCACCGCAAAACACTTTTTACTCACCTCCAGCTTTCCCTGCTATCTGCATGTGCTAATCCATTCTTTCACCCATATCCTTTTGTCTTTATAATTGCTATCTTTATAATAACAAACAACTATTTTGTGTGTAGGTACATGTCATTCCCGTTTCACATTTCACGTGTGTTTTCTTGACAAAACGTGGATTGGAGACCAGCGTCGAGTAACACAGCCGCTGTCAGCTCATGTAGTGTGTGTGACCCCCTGTCACCGATCAGTCACGTAGTGTGAACGCCATGACTTCAAGACTCCCGTCACAAGATGGCAAGTTGTGTAGTATGAACAGCACGGCCACTGTCTGACGCTGAAAGTCGTGTAGTCTGCACAAGCCTTTATCCAGATGTCTTGGAATACAAAACAATAGAACTTTTGAGAGCTTATATTTTAATACAGGTATTTGATTAATCAAGTTTAAAAATTATGGCAATAGAACACATCTTATGATTTTTTTAGAATGAAACCTTAAAGGTTCAGTGTGTAAGTTTTAGTGGCATTTAGTGGTGAGAGTTGTGAATTGCACCCCCCTCCCCTATCCAAGCGAGTTGTATAGCTACGGTGCCTGAGACAGGACAAAAGATGTGAGATAGCAGAGAGTTGCCAGTCAAGAAATTAGGTTTCTTTAGATAGATGTATTAATAAATTATGTTTACTAAATTATTCAGTAAAAACATGTTTTTATGAATATTATTGTTATTTGTTCATTAATAAACAACAGCCATATCAAGAAATGAAGTACCACATGATGTCTCATACTCCTGTAATACAGTATTTTACAACTTGGGAGGGTTGGCTCATCTGGCATCTAACATACCAAAGTAAATAAAGAACATCTCAAACTATGACATCTAGTGCTTCAGACAGATTACAGTACAATGTAAGCTCACTGTTTCTGCACCATAGTCCATTATAAAAAAGGCATTGTCAGGTGAGGATCAAGGCTCCTCTCCTTTGTTTAATTTATTAGATAAGCAATCTGCAAATCTTACCAATACCAAAATACAACAGAAACACAAAGTAGTACTGACAGCCATAATTTCAGCTTGTGCTAAAATGGTGCAACATTTTTAATGGGCATTTAGTATGTGAAAGTACAAATTACACATTTGTGTGCACAGTGGTGAAGCAATATCCAAAAACACGTTGTTTTTTTTTTAATGCAAATTCGGAAAGTATTCATTATTGGTCACTTGACAGGCGCACGGTCATGTTATGTGTCACTATTAGCAGTAAAAATAAATACATGTTTTCCACCAGGGCAGTATTCAACAGAAGTTTAGCTGCTGATCTGAGCTTCCATGCTGTTACCAGCTGATTGTCTCACGAAGGTAACCGACAAAGCCAAAACAGAGCACTGGAGAACACTGACAGGGGAAACACACCATGGCTCTCTGTGATTATGGGCAGCTTCTAGCTAAAGCTATCAAACAACAGCATCGCTAAAGTGCAACTAACTTAATTACCTGTCCAGCAGAAAACGGACAACCTCAGCTCTGCTTTGAAAACATCTGTTCCACATCAAAGCCTTCCAACTGGGAAAATCCACAACTGATTATGTCTGTGATTTTTTTGCCGTCAGCTGTCTGCATCTGTCTGACTCCTCTGGCTTCATGGTATAAAGATCCACAGGCTGTCGGCTCTCCTGCTAAATAACGTGTGCTCGTTCATTTGTCCAAATGTCACTTCTCTTCTTACTTTTAATAAACCAGAAGACTACTCAGAGACTGCATATTTATTATTGTTATTATTCCCTCTTCTTCTTCTACGGAGGCATTTAATGTAGTGACGGCGTCTACACTGCCGGAATTATACAAGCAGAAGAAGAAGCCGCTTTGTAACGCTGTTTGTCCGTTGTCGGCTACTGTAGAAACATGACGACAAAATACTGCGATGTCCATAGGAGGGGGTGCCTGTGGTTATGTAGATATAAATGGCTCATTTTAAGGTAATAAAAACATAATGGTTCATTATGCAAGGTCTTTACACACCACTGAAAACATAGTTATGGATATTATATTACATTTCTGTCAATGAATCCTCAGAAATATTACACACTGAACCTTTAATTGACGAAATTATAAATTAGTTGTAAGAGGTCAAACTCTTTGCATAAATACTAATTTAGAGATAAAAAGAGGTAGAAGAATTAGACTGACAGGGTCCTGCAGGCGCAACTGTGTTTTTGACCTGACAGTGAAAACAAGGAAGATGAAGATGGAAAGCCTAACCTTAAGAGACATCACAAGCATTCATTATCATGGTGTCTTTGGCATTTTCTGGGACACATGATATTTAACAAAGGGACTTTTCTTTGCCCCATGTTTAATTAGTAGAAGAAAATGACCTTTTGAAATTGACACAGCCTGTGTTACTTTCAGAATTGACATTACATCTGTTTATTGGCATCATAGCTACAAATTTTGATTGCAGCATTTAAAGTAATACCTATATCTGAATCTATAGATATATTTATCATCTTGCATGTACTGTGTGTCCATTCAATTAGTGCAGTGCAGACATTATCAAGTGTTGAGGCAAAAATGAAGCATATTGCTCACAGCTCTAATAATATCACAATAGGTTAGGTAGCCACATGTCTTTTTTGGGAAATGTTCACACATTTGGGCAGATATACGGGTACTGAAAGAAAAGTGTATGTGTGGCTTCTGGGGCCCTTTGGGGGCATCAGTCTGCCCTGTGGATAATCAGAGGGTAAGATTTAGCTCTACTAAGCTAAGAAAAAGGGCATAGTATATGCTATTCAGGAGAACTGAGTTAGGTGTGGTAAGTGATGGTCTCTTCTAACCAGCATATTGACTCCTCATATTCTGGATCTTAAAGGAGCAGATCAAGGACAGAGTATGAAGCCTTACTCTTAGGGCTGACCCCAAATAGTTGAAGATTCGATGCTTCAATGGGCGGAGCCTAATTCGACTGTCAATCTCGCACTCTAAGCTTCGCAGCAAAATGAAAAAATCATGCCATTTTGGCGATATGGGGGTGCTTAACGTCTGATTTTACATAGAATTGCCAGTTTTCTCCCAGTAAGTTAATATACTGCCTATTACAATATCCATTTCAACATATAATTCTGTAAATGGAAAAGAAAAAAAGCTTTTAATGTTTTTAAAGTGCGTGAATAAGAATTGACTGTAGTGGCAGAAGAGGAACTTGCTGTAGAGACAGAGCCTTAACTTCACCATTGTTGTGCGGAGTTGTCCGCACCTCGCGGGACGTTCGAATCACTATTGATGAACCACACAAAGAATATTCCATCGTTTTTAAACAGTACTTGAAATAGACCCGTGAGGAACCGCAACGTGCATGCAGCTGTGACAGGCATGAAAAACTCTGCACAAGACCGGTGAATGGCAGGCGAGCAGAGAGAAAAGGGTCAACAATAAGACTCAGTTTAGCTGGAATTGTACAGTGTAAGTTATAGTGACTAATGACTAGAGACTACAGCTCTGCAGCTTAAGATTAAAGTGGAGCTACCATGTGTTGCCCCCTTGCTCGCAATCGCCGCACACAAACATAATACATCATTCGACTATAGGCAAGACTTGACAAGTGACCCTTCGCTAAGCCACGCCCCGAATACTCAGCTGGCCAATCACAGCGCAGTATAGGACTCTCTCTAACTGAGGTCTGACACTTTCATGGATGCGCTCCATTGACTAATGTAAAAACGTTGTTTTCTAGCTTTCTTTGACTGTATTTTTCTAAGAGTTAGCTAACGCTAGCTAACTTCCTACTGAATGTAACGTTATAAAGCCCTACTGTTCTGCTTTTTAATGATTGTAATAATGAATAGAGGCCTACCCAGCTGTACAGGAACAGTGTTGATCCTCGTCAGGGGATGTGGTGGTTCACTTGTACTGTGGGATCGGTAGGTTTTAGCTTTTATCTTACATTTTTTCACGTCCGTCAGTTTGACAGCCTGAATACAACCTTCAAATGTATAATGCAACTGGAAAACTGTCTGCTTCTTTCTGAGATCGCTTTTTCCAGCACATTTGACAATATTTCTCCGGGGAGTGCAGTTATAGACAGTAGGCAGTTTGTTGGACTTTGCAACAGTAACTAAGGGAATCGGGGCTTTGCGAAGGGTCAATTCTGATGTAAATCCTTAGGGCCTGTGTCCACCAAAGCATTTTTTACCAGCTGAAAACGCCACCTGCTCTTGTGAAAACACCTAGCTGGGAGCCCTAGGGTGCGTTTTTGGAGGCACAGTTTTTTTCAGAGACTTTGTGGTTGCTATGATACATGATTTCTGTGGAGGTGAGGTGCTGCAAGTAGGGTACTTAATTTTACTGAATGTGAAAATGTCCCCACAAAGTATGTAGGCCAACTTGCTCATGTGCGTCATGAGAGCACAGCTGCTGCCGTTTTTACTAGGTTGTAAAAACGTGGTGCTCCCATTGAATTGAAAAAAGATGCTGGCATCAGAAAAAATGCTTTGGTGGACATGGGCCCTTAGTTGGGGACAGCCCTAGTTACTCTACAGCTCTGTTTTATCAGACTTTATTTTGTGTTTTATTGCCGTCTATAATGATTTACTTTCATGATTAAAGAGGCTGCTTTCAGTCATTTTAAACGTTTTCATGTGCACAGTAAAATCACAGCCACTGCTGGGCCTCGTGCGTAAATGCGCACGTCTCTATTACTATGGGAGTAATGCGCACCTAAAATAACAAAAACAGTGAAATACTGCGCCGTTAACCTGTTTTATTGTGGTCAATGGTGCACTTTCTGCTGCCTCAAGATAGCAATGCACCAACAATTTGCCTGACCACACCTCATTTTAAGAGCAACATTGCTGTGGGTGCACAGATGGGCACAAGTACATTTGCCATAAACAATGTGGTCGCTGGGCATGAAAATGACAACTGCGTCGGTTGGAAACTAGCAATGACACTTGCGCTGCACTTTGCACCACTTTGTGCCGGGTACAAAATAGGGCCCTGAGCAACATATTCCCACTCCCAACTCAACGTCAACACATATTGACGCTTGGTCAAGGCCCTTTGGCGTCATTTTTTAATGCCCTGGGTACCCCCTTTAGAGTCATTTTTACAATTTTAGGGCTCCGCAGTCAAGTTAGCAACGCTTAGCAACAACAAATATGCAATGTTCGGTAAAGTTGGCAATAAATATGCAGCGTTTGGTAGTCTGGTTAGACTTTCAAAATAAAATGCTAGCGTTTTGAAACATCACCATTTTGAAACGGTACGTTATTAAAGTTGTGAAACGTTGCAGTTTGGTTAGGTTTAGGCACAAAAAGTACTTGGGTTAGGTTTAAGCAACAAAAGTACTTGGTTAAGGTTAGGAAAAGATCATGGTTAAAATAACTACGGACCTCAGTTAACACGTAAGTTAACTCACATCATTTGCGTAACTTACGCAATTCACGTAACTTGCCTAACTTAAATAAAAATTTTAATGTTCACTTTTTGCTTCACACGGGACACGAACTCCACTTTCCTGGTTCAAAGTCTGGGTTCTGACCCTCCATCCACCCCAACCACTGTTTGTGTGGTTAATCACTCGGAGACTCTGGTAGGTATATGCGCTGTGCATCTGTATTATGAACTGCTTACAGAACATAATATTGCCGTGCTCTTTCTGCTGGGACGTACCATTTCTACTCAACCATGGGGGGGGCCCAACAGTCCCTTATAACAACCACCTTCTTACTCTGTCCTTTCTGTTAAATATCATATACGTACCTTTACTGTCAAACCGACACTACAGGGCTTCCCCCACTGCGTTGAACTATGACGCTATAGGGATCCCCTGTGCGTTACAAACTGACACCGATGGGTCTTGACCATGCGTCCATTTGTGACGAGTTGGGGAGTGAGAATGGGTTGCCCTAAGGTGAACCAAGCTGAAGCCTTTAGCCAAATAATGCAAAAGTATGTTTTGGAGCTTTACATTGAAGATATTAAAAGTTATTTGAGAAGACTTGAGACTGTTTGACTGGAGACCAACAACACAGGGGTCTGCAGGAGCTGCTGCAGTAACTCATGTAGCCTGAACGCAACATACAGAGGAAAAACCCTACTGTACTTGCCCAGCAGCAACAAATGCTTAAATATGGCACTCTACAGAAGATATAGGAGGAGGCAGTGGCTTCTCAGGACTCCAACTATATTCCCAAAATGACAGAGGATGAGAACATGAGATGTTGCTTTCAGAAGAGCGCTACCTGATCAGAAGAACTGATCACTCACTGCTGCCTTTGTCTGAAGTGGTCCAGAAAGCCTACCAAGATCTACCTTCATGGCCCGACCGGGCCAGTTCAAAAACATTAGTATTTAAAAAAAAAACAACAACTCAACATCCTGCAATTGTTTTGTAGCTCTTGGACTTTTGTCCAATTCAGAGTTGTAGTTACGTGACGAGTGGTTGTCAAATGTTATTTCTCTAATCTCAATCAAGCGGCAACCTCTGGATCTGAAAGTGAAACCATGCAGACGGAACTTAAAACTGTATTCTCTCTAACGGCCAGCAGGGGGCGAGTCCGCAGGTTGCAAAAAGAAGTCGGGTTCCATTAGAAATAGCAAAATGCTACTTCTCAGCAGAATTATTACCTCAGTAAACACTTTCATAATGAGCTTATGGTCTCAGTCGCTAGTTTCAAGTCTTCTTCAACACATAATGTACATTTAGTAAATGGTCCTATTTAGGGGCAAATGGATGATAATGCAGCGTATGCTTTTGGGCGGGACTATGTTGTGATTGACAGGTCGCTACCATGGCGATAGAAGCGACTTGTGTCCGCTGCTCTGTGTACATTTTTATTTTTTTTTATTTTTTTATTTTTTTTGTTAAATGGCTGTCAGCAGGAGAGAGAGCACGTCATGTTTGACTCTTTGTTAGTATGTTTTCTTTTAAAAGTAAATTGTTTTGTTAATTATTACCTTGCCCTGTGATGGACTGGCGACCTGTCCAGGGTGTACCCTGCCTTTCGCCTAATGTCAGCTGGGTTTGGCTCCAGCCCCCCGCGACCCTGTACGCAGGATAGGCTGTTGACAATGGATGGAGGGATTATTACCTTATTTTTTATAATTTCAACTGATTACATTTTAGTTTAGTTTTTTTTTTAATATCCAGGATGTATTTAATAACCGATTAAACATAACTTAAGTCTTTAGTTTTGTTGTAACACTGATAAATAACTTTTGGAGGGAGGGACAGTAAAAGTTGTCTTAGGGCCAGTAAGTTACACGTCATATTTGCTCAGATCAACACAAATCCTTATTATAATGAGATGCTCTTTAATACTACAAAGCAGACAACAAAGTTGTGAACATCAGCCCAACGTTTGTCAAGACAAGAACAAGGTTAGAGTACAGTACTATAATGCTTAAAACTTTATTTGGACATTTCATTGGAAACATTTATTTTTTAAATAATGAAGACTGCGATTCTTAATATGAAAGTATCAGGCATGTATGTCTTATTATTATTATTATTATCATATGCAGCCATTTTGCTACAATTATGCTTGACACAACAGCTGCAGCTGTGTTTGTGACCTGACCTTTCTTTTCTCCGTGAGAGGGAAAATTTTAAAAATTTACGTGACGCTGTGGAGAGCCCCCAGCTGCAGTAGTGCATGGACCATGCGTAATATTCATCCAGCCAGAGGGAACGATCATGAACCATTCACAGGGCGTCGGCCGTACTAGCAACACAATCCGTACCGGAGAGGGAGTGGGGTGGTGGAGCATACCAGGAGATTGCGGAGCGACCGGCTTGCTGTGGACGGTCGATGATTGTTCCCTCTGGCTGGATGAAGTCTGACGCTTCACATGATCCATGATGGTAGGGAAATATAGAGATTAATGTCAATAATGGCAGCTCTGCAATTTCTGCGTCCTCATGAACTGGCGCTGAAGTCAAAAGTTAGGTCGGACAAGTGTTGACGCAAAAACGTATGAAAAGGGACGTTTGATTTATTTTTCTCTCCTGCCTGTTAGGCAGATAGTTCAAGAATCAGTTAGCAAGTAATGCAATGATTTTGTTATTAGTAACTATAATGTGAATACTGAAGTTATCAACAGTAATGTGTTACATTACTGTGTTACAGACAAAAGTAATGATTACCCCCAACACTGGTTAGTATAAATCCAAGGTGGAAACACAAACACAAAAGGACATAAAAATGAGCACCAGCAGGCTGCATTGGTTAATTGCTATGCATGATGTACTGTAAGTCTGCACAGCACCAAATACCTAAAAGAGTTTCTCTGTGGGTAGCCACATACACTAGAAGAAGTGAAAAGTGAAGCAGACACAAATAAATGTGGCCTTTTGAAAAGTATGGGAGTCATTTGAGGTAATGTTAAGAACAAAAATGTGTAACTTCAGCCTTTTGGCTACTGTTTTTTTCAGAAACTCTGATTTAATACTGCTACAGAGTGAAGTCAGCACAGAGATAACAGTGCTTTTCAGTTAAAGAATTGTACTGTTGCATCAACCAAGCTCATAAGATCTTCATAGCTATACATGAGTACAGGAGAATGAGGCCTGCGAGAGAAGGTTTCTCTGTTTCTTGTGATAAATATTTTCTTTGAATAACAGAAATGGGCTGCATGACCATAAAAAGTAATCCCCCAAACTAATTGAAAAGAGACATCAAACCAACATTAATCTGCATGCTTGCTGTGCTTATACCGGTCTACAAAATAATGAATTGGAAACATTACAAACAAAATCAAAGTACGAAAGTGTGTGGTTCTGGACTGACTGTCAGCCTCAGAGGTAAATGTAATGAAAGTAATCACACACACTTTGAGAGGAGTGAAAGAACATGTTTGTCTCTATTTTTTTCTCTCGTTGGTGAGAAGCCAAGGAGACATTTAGCTGTCTCAACTACACACATAAAACACACACACACACCCCAAATGCATGCGCGTGTGCACATGCACGCATCGTCTCCCAGGAAAATAATTATTTCCCCTCTTGGCTCACCTCTCCCAGCCAACTTCAGCACTGAATCAGTGTCAGAGCAGCAGAGGAAAAAGGCTGCGAGCTGTCTCCCTCACTTGCTCTCTTGGGTATTAACCGTAGTGAGAGTCGTGTCTGATGGACAGGGCAGAAACGGAGGGAGAGAAAATCCTCTGTTTACTTAAATAGCAGCAAGAGCAGAGGTCTGCGAGCAAGGTGTAGGAAGGATGTGTTGAGGAAGTCAGCAAGACAACATAGACGCGCACACACACATCCTTTTCTTCAAGTCTGTCCTTAGGCCCATGGCTACTTACCTGCGGACCTTTCCGCTGCAGTTTGTCTGTTAGACAAAGAGGAGAAGTGGGATTAAGTGTAGGGCAAATGATGTAGTTAAATTGTAAGATTTCAAAAAGTACAAATATCACAATGTAAAAATACTCCATTACAAGTAAAAATCATGCATTTAAAATCCTACATAGAACTTAAAATACAGGAGTACTATCATATTAATGTATCAAAATATTGAATGAAAGTAGTAGCCATAATGTTGCAGCTGCAGGGGCTACGTTTATTTAAAGCCATGGCTGATAATGTGGTTTTTTTAGGCCCATATTGATATATGTAAATTCAAAAAATCTGATTTACATTAACGCATAACGTACACAAACAATCTTGATACAGATGTCTCTTTTTTTTTTTAATTGTGACCCATTATACTGTGTAGAAACCTGTCCTATATATGTGTGTGTGTGTGTGTGTGTGTGTGTGTATAGAGAGAGAGAGATCTAGATCGAGAGATCTAGATCGAGAGAGAGAGATCTAGATCGAGAGATCTAGATCGAGAGAGAGATCTAGATCGAGAGAGAGATCTAGATCGAGAGAGAGAGATCTAGATCGAGAGAGAGATCGAGATCTATATATCGAGAGAGATAGATAGATAGAGAGATAGATATACACATATATATATATAGATAGATAGAGAGATAGATATAGAGATATATAGAGATAGATAGAGATATAGATATATAATGTGTGTGTGTAGAAGTTAGCCCTTTAAGGATTTCATGGCATACCTGATTCAATTTCTAAGCTTCAGCTCTTTCCAAGAAATTCTAAATATCTTTTAAAGTGAGGGCTTCTGAAACAGCCAGTAACATAATTCTGACTGCTGCCTATTCTCTCTGCAAGGGATTGGCAAGGGACTAATTCCTTGTATCTCCTGTTTGCACACAAAGGAAATGCAGTGCGCATATACATGCATGTCTATAATCATTATCCACTAAAACCCCAGAGTCTTTCCAGCTGTAGTGCTTCTCTCAGATGTTGGAATTACGGAAATGTAGAAGCCCAGCAAGGGATTAGTGGAAATGAATCCACATAGGATCATCTGTATAAATATACACAAGGATGAGGTTTTCAGTAGTGCTTGAGATGTAGGTTCCCCCTGCTGTGTTCTCAAATGCATGTCATTTGAAGATGCATGTTTTTGTGATTTCACTCAAATGAGGAAAAAAAGGACAACCCCCCCCTCCAAAAAATATGAAGGTACTCCTAGAAATGATATTAGAAAAAAAGTCATAAATTGAACTGCCTGGGAGCCTGTCTGACCTTCTTTGAGGAATGATCCATGGTGCATCAACCTTCTTGACTCTTCTGGACAGAGAGTGACTTGTCAACTCTTCTCAGCATCATGGTTCCTTACAAAGGCCATCTGGCTGATGTTAAAGGTTGTCTGTTAGAGGTATGTTGTTTGTGTAAAAAGTGTCAAGAGCTTAAATTCTGAGAATAGATCTAGTACTATTATAAACCGCTGTTGTAGATATAACGGTAACTGCAGAAATATTTGTGATGGCTTTTTATTGTTTGCATTTGTCACAATCACAGCAACAACCAGTCTCCACCTTTCTCAACACAGCTTCAGGAATGTGGTTACAACATTGTTTGTTCATAACAAGCCATTATCTGGGGTTTTGTGCCATCAGCCATGAGGTTGGTGGTTCAAACAGATGAGGCCAAGAATATGGCAAATGGCTGTTCTTTTCCATTTAAAAATGCAGCTATTGCATACAAATATTAAAACAAAACTGTAGTTGTACATATATCACATGGTATTAAGTGCTGAAAGGACCATTTGGCAGTGAAAATGGGTGGGGGGGTTCTTTCATTATTTTATCATAAAGCATCCAGTAACCGCAACAATTTGGATCTACTCAAGTGAGAAATTGGTTTATCAAGCTATTACTGCATATGTCAGTACAGGGCTTGCTTAGTGGCAGTTTTAACAGAGTATAGGCAGTTTGTAGGCAAGCTCATGTTTCTAAAGGTACAATCACATTACATTTTTGTCTGTACTCTAATTTTTGGCGCATTGTCTCACATTCACTTGTATGACTAATGAATTCTAGCATAAATTTTCTGTTTTGGTAGGACCTTCTGGCTTACTCTAGATCACTTTCATCCAACTATTCCTTGCAATGTTGTTGTTGGCCACTGGAAATCATTGAGCACTGTTAGAAACGGAGAAATCATGTTCCAGCGATGTGCCATTACTTTGTTTTTAGACAAGGCACACAACTACAAACTCCAGCATCCCGCTCATACAGTTCATCATTGCTTTGCTCAATATTTTTTACCCACATTGGAACAGTGACATTACATATTTTTCAGGTCCTGTGCAGTTTCACTCAACATGAGGTACCATATGTACCTTAAGCTGAAACTTGTTAAAATGTTGCCTAATGGATTTTTTGGATTTTTCATTTTTAAACAAATATAAACAGTCCTACAAAAAGTATGTTGATTATATATTCTAATGTAAATATAATTTTGCAGAAAGTTGTAATTTGGGATGTAACAATACACATAAACAAAATGTATTCTTAAGAGTTATGGTTAGGTGCCTTGTGATGGACTGGCATCTTGTCCAAGGTGTACCCCGCCTTTTGCCCAATGTCTGCTGGGATTGGACAACAAAGACAATAACTGCCAAAGATTTCTGGATGAAACTTAACTTCTTTTTTTAAAATATACACAAACTGTGATTAAACTTTATTATACCAATAAGCTTAGTTATTTATTAAGTTACTGACCTGAACGAATTAAGTCCTGTTCATCTAGCTTTGAGTTTTTAGAAGCAGTCTGTAAGCTTTCAGCTTCCTGCCTCTTCTGAACAAGCTTGTGTTACCTTTGGATTCATGTATATCTAAGTAAATGTGTGTGTGTGTGTGTGTGTGTGTGTGTGTGTGTATATACTGTATTTCAGTGTCTTTGTGTGTGCAAACAAAAAAAACATCACACCCTTAATGTACTATAAATCCGACTGGAAACCAAACCCACACAAGGAGACTATTGCATTTGTGTGTCTAGCATTACAGAATTAGGTCTTTTAGCAGACATTTGCATTAAAACTGTACATGACCCATGTTGTAAAAAAAACATGTATTTACATGGCAAGGATATCTGTTTCCATGTGCGGGTGACATTCACAAGGTTTGTATCCATAATGCTGTGTGGAGCAAGCAGTTTCCTCTGTTTACACTCATATATTTAAAGGTGACATGTGTAGCGTTGTCTCATTAATGTATCACTGTCAAAAGGAACCACCATTTTCCCCTTGGCTGATATTTCTTCATCCAGCAGTCGTCTACCAGGCTACACAGGTGCTACATATTTTGTTTTACGTCACTAATAATTTTAACCTTTTTTCAGTTGTACCATAAATGTTAATGGTTTTGTTCAACAAAATAATTACTGTTTAGATTACAGTTGCTGTAAAAACAAGCCTCTGACATCATTTAAGATGGTAAAGGACTCCTTTTCCTTTTTGTCTGAAAAACTTTTAAAAACCAACCGAGGAGAAGAGCCAACCACTGAAAGACAACAGCGCATACAATGTAGCCGTGATTGTTGTTGTAAAATTTCACTGAGTGTGAAAATCCCACCCGTAGGAGTATTATTATTTTTTTGTCTACGTAGGTGTTTCTGTTTTTATGTGCATGAATGGGCAGGAAGTTGGTGCTCCAAGGGACAGCAGTATTGATTGCAGGTCTTAGGCTGCTCTCTCAAAGCTCACACATCAGTTTTAGCTTTGGCACCATTGACATTCAGCTGAAATGAGGAGGGGGAAAGCATGTTGATTACACCCGAGGGAGAGAGCAAGGGCATGCTGTTTTCCCAAATGTGTATTCCACTATCTGTCACATGATGTATTGAATATTGTAAAGACGTCTTTACAATCAGTCTTCCCCCCCCTTCCTCCAAGCACACAATTAATGAAAAAGAACAACTTGGACCCAGCTGTAGTAAGAAACTACAGATCAATCTACAATATCCCTTCTTTGGCTTCATACTTACCAATCACTCCACAATCTGTATGATGTTTATCAATCTGGTTTCAGGACTAACTGCAGCACTGAAACAGCAAACAAACCTTTCATCCTGGTACTACTAGACCTGACTGCAGCCTTTGACACAGTTGACCACAACATTTCACTCAGTAGAGTAGAAAAGTTGGTTGAGTCATCAACTGGCTCTCTTCCTATGTATCTCTTGACAACTTTAAAGCTGGCTATTATAACATTTGTTGTGGGGTCCCACAAGGCTCAGTTCTAGGCCCATTACTGTTCAATCTACATATGCTGCCACTTGGTTCCATCATATAGAAGCACAATGTATCCTTCCATTCATATGCTGATTATACACAATTGTATTGTGTAGGCGCTCGAGGTCAAAGACAGGAGATCCTCTCAAAACTGAACTCACTGTCTCTTAAGCCCGATATACAGGTGCTGGTCATATAATTAGAATATTATCAAAAAGTTGATTTATTTCAGTAATTCCATTCAAAAAGTGAAACTTGTATAATGTATACATTTATTCCACACAGACTGATATATTTCAAGTGTTCATTCCTTTTAATTTTGATGATTATAACTGACAACTAAAGAAAACTAGAATATTGTGAAAAGGTTCAATATTGAAGACACCTGGTGCCACACTCTAATCAGCTAATTAACTCAAAACACCTGCAAAGGCCTTTAAATGGTCTCTCAGTCTAGTTCTGTAGGCTACACAATCATGAGGAAGACTGCTGACTTGACAGCTGTCCAAAAGATGACCATTGACACCTTGCACAAGGAGGGCAAGACACAAAAGGTCATTGCTAAAGAGGCTGGCTGTTCACAGAGCTCTGTGTCCAAGCACATTAATAGAGAGGCAAAGGGAAGGAAAAGATGTGGTAGGAAAAAAAGTGTACAAGCAATAGGGATAACCGCACCCTGGAGAAGACTGTGAAACAAAACCCATTCAAAAATGTGGGGGAGTTTCACAAAGAGTGGACTGCAGCTGGAGTCAGAGCTTCAAGAACCACCACGCACAGACGTATGCAAGACATGGGTTTCGCATTTCTTGTGTCAAGCCACTCTTGAACAAGACACAGCGTCAGAAGCGTCTCGTCTGGGCTAAAGACAGAAAGGACTGGACTGCTGCTGAGTGGTCCAAAGTTATGTTCTCTGATGAAAGTAAATTTTGCATTTCCTTTGGAAATCAAGGTCCCAGAGTCTGGAGGAAGAGAGGAGAGGCACAGAATACACATTGCTTGAAGTCTAGTGTAAAGTTTCCACAGTCAGTGATGGTTTGGGGCCATGTCATCTGCTGGTGTTGGTCCACTGTGTTTTCTGAGGTCCAAGGTCAACGCAGCCGTCTACCAGGAAGTTTTAGAGCACTTCATGCTTCCTGCTGCTGACCAACTTTATGGAGATGCAGATTTCATTTTCCAACAGGACTTGGCACCTGCACACAGTGCCAAAGCTACCAGTACCTGGTTTAAGGACCATGGTATCCCTGTTCTTAATTGGCCAGCAAACTCGCCTGACCTTTACCCTATAGGAAATCTACGGGGTGTTGTGAAGAGGAAGATGCGATACACCAGACCCAACAATGCAGAAGAGCTGAAGGCCACTATCAGAGCAACCTGGGCTCTCATAACACCTGAGCAGTGCCATAGACTGATCGACTCCATGCCACGCCGCATTCTGCAGTAATTCAGGCAAAAGGAGCCCCAACTAAGTATTGAGTGCTGTACATGCTCATACTCTTCATGTTCATACTTTTCAGTTGGCCAACATTTCCAAAAATCCTTTTTTTGTATTGGTCTTAAGTAATATTCTAATTTTCGGAGATACTGAATTTGGGATTTTCATTAGTTGTCAGTTTTAATCATCACAATGAAATGAAATAAACATTTGAAATATATCAGTCTGTGTGTAATGAATGAATATAATATACAAGTTTCACTTTTTGAATGGAATTACTGAAATCAACTTTTTGATGATATTCTAATTAAATGACCAGCACTTGTAGGTGTTATCTTGGATTTGAAACTAAACTTCACAAGTTAAATTACAAGTACAACTAAGAGAGCATTTTACCACCAAAAATACCACTTGTCTCAGTCAGATGCTGATAAATTGGTTCATGCATTCATCTCCCCGATTCAATTCAATTTTGTTTATGTAGCACCAATTCATAACAGAAGTTATCTCATTGCACTTTTAATATAGAGCAGGTGTAGAGCGGACCGAGAGAGAAAGAGACTGACAGAGATAAGGACATACGGAAAACCTTGCCACCAAGTATGTGTCCCTGTGTCACAACCTGAGGGACAGCGAGTGACTCAGCAAGCTGTTGCACTTAATATTCGCTGCATGTCAGGTTAAATCTTGTTAATTCTGGTTTGTAGTTTACATTCTAATTGCATTTATTATTTTTGCTTTTGTAACTTGTAAAATGTAAAAATGTAAACTTTTTGATTTTGTTGCAAACCGCTTTGGCAAAATTGTTTAACTTTAAAATTCATGCCAAGAGCGAGACAGACAGACACAGAGAGAGAGAGAGACAGAGACAGAGAGACCTGGGACATGATTCCACAGGAGAGGAGCTTGATAGCTGAAGGCTCTGACTCTAACTCTAGGAAGCACAAGTAAAATTGCATTCTGGGAGTGCAGTGTTCTAGTAGAGTAATAAGGTACTATATTAGGATTTTAAATTCTATTCTGGTTTTACAGGGAGCCAGTGCAGAAAAACTAATACAGGAGAAATATGATATTTTTCCTAGTTCTTGTCAGTACACATGCAGAGGCATTCAGTATCATCTGAAGTCTTAAGGGACTTATTCAGGCAGCCTGATAATAAAGAATTGCAATAATCCAGCCCAGAAGTAACAAATGCGTGGACTAGTTTTTCTGCATAATTATCAGACAGGATGTGCCTGATTTGTTACATAGGTGAAAAAAGGTGGTCCTTGAAGTTTGTTTTATGTGGGAGTTAAAGGACATATCCTGATGAAAGATAACTCCAAGATTCCTTTTGGTGGTGCTCGAGGCCAGGGCAATGCCATCTAGAGTAACTATATATACATAATGTGTCTCTGAGGCGTTTGGGGCCAAATACAATAACTTTAGTTTTGTTTGAGTTTAACATCAGAAAATTACAGGTCATCCAGGTTTAAACGTCCTTAAGGCATGCTTGAAGTTTAGCTAACTGGAGTGTTTCCTGATAATATTACCTAAAGAAAGCATATATAAGGGGAATAGGATTAGTGCAAGCACAGAACCTTGTGGAACTCTGTGACTATTAACATGTATAAACTGAAATCGAGCTGATAAATACAATTTAAACCAGCTTAGAGCGGTTCCTTTAATGCCAATTAAATATTCTCTGTAATAGGATGTGATGATCAGTGGTGTTGAAGGCAGCACTAAGATCTTGTTAATGCTTTTAAGTTGATTCTCAAATGTAAGTGAAAATGAATAAATTTAATGTACTGTAAATGTAAGATCTAATAAAACAAGTACAGAGACAAGCCCTTTGTCTGATGCCATTAGTAGGTCGCTGGATCTGCTGCTAGACTACTGGAATGCCCATCTGAAAATGTCACCTTGAGCTTTGGGAAATCGTGATTTTTTTTGTTTCACCATTTTCTGAAATTTTAAAATATATCATATAATGAATCAAGATTCATCTGTAAAGAAAATCATTGTTAGCTGCAGCCCTTCTTTTGTAGCTGCACTTTTGTGGAACCAATTAAAGGTTTTATAAGTTTAACCTGTTTTTTATTAATTTGTTCTTAAATCATTTAGTAGTTCTAGATGGATAGTCTTTAAAATAAAAAAACTTTAGGGCTGCCATGTTGTGAAGAATTGCTTGGCTGGTGTTTATCCTTTTCTATTTATTGGTGCAATGCAATTATAAATGTTGGTTGTCCATTGTTAAATGCTCACGTGTATCGCACTTGCCAATAAGCCATCTGCCCAGCTACTGTAAATAGTCATTACTCAATAGTCATAGTCATTAATAAAGCTTTTTTCCAGAAAATGAGTTCTCAAAAGACCAATTTAAGGCATCTTCATGATGAACTAAAGAAATAATAAGGCGGATCACACACTCCACACAATTGGATTTTTCGTAACTCTCAATGCAAAAAGTTATAACAGGACTACTGTATAAAGCCCTAATAAATTATTTATTAACAATTACTAAAATCATTAGTTTGAACTATTAAGTCCTTTTTATTCTTTAAAAGATTCATCTAATTTGATTATTTTGAAAGCCGTGCCAGTGACATGCAATCACCATTGTTTTTGACATTTCCATACTGATTTCGGTTTGGTTTCTATCAGTATGTAGTGTGTTACAACATTAAAATGGGCACAATATCAGTCCTTTTATCAGTGGCTTTAAGAATGTCTAGGACAAAAAATTTCCCCAGTCAAAGATGTTCAAATTTGGAGTTGTTTGTTCTTTGAACTTGGACTTAAACAATGGGGAAAGCAGTGCCAGTGACAAGCAACAGCCAGTCTTTTTGTATTTGAATGCCCTCACGTTCTGTTGTATAAATCTGCTGTCAGTATGCAGGACTTCAGTGAATATGTCAAGTCACTCCCTTTTTGTTCTTATTTACCATACCATAAGCTATCTGTGGCAATAAGTCTGCTCCTCCTCTGTATGTGATACTTCAAAGTGTATGTATGTATGTATATGCCATCAACGCTTGTAAAAATGTTTCAACAGAACCGTCTTATTTCAGCCTTTCCCCCAGTACAGTAGGCTGTGATTGAAAAGATGACATGAAACACCAATCAGCTGTAAAATTCTGAGCCTAATATTGTGTAGGCCCCCCTTTTGCTGCCAAACAGCCCTGATTCGTCGAGACATAGACTCCATTAGACCTCTGAAGGTGTGCTCTGGTGTCTGGCATGAGGACATTAGCAGCAAATCCTTTAAGTCCTGTAAACTGAAAAGTGGGGCTTATTTGTCCAGCACATCCCAAAGATGCTCAATTGGATTGAGACCTGGGGAATTTGGAGGCCAAGGCAACACCTTAAACTTATTGTTGTGTCCCTCAAACCATTCCTGAACCAGAGCTCCTGGCAGTGCTCATTATCCTGCTGAAAGTGGCCACTACCATCAGGGAATACCATTTCCATTAAAGGGCGTACATGATGTGCAACAATGCTTAGGTAGGTGGTACGTGTCAAAGTAACATGCACATAAATGGCAGGACTCAAGGTTTCCTACCAGAACATTGCCCAAAGCATCACACTGCCTCTGCTGGCTTGCCTTCTTCAGAGTGAATTAAGTTGCCATGTGTTTTCCAGGTACGCAACGCACCTGCACCAAGTCATTCTTGTGATGTTAAAGAAAACGTCATTCATGAGACGAGGCCACCTGTTCTGACACCTTTCTATTGGAAACAGCATCAGCTTCTTTAGCAATATGACCTTCAGTAGCTTGTATGTTGAATCGGACCACACAGGCCACCCTTCGTTCCCCACACGCATCAATGAGCCCCCGAACCTGTCGCTGGTTCACCGTTTTTCCTTCCATGGACCACTTTTGTGTGTGTGTGTGTGTGTGTGTTGTGTGTTGATGAACAGAAACAAAAGGACGTGTTAAAACACACACACTCTTTTTCATTACCTAGGGAACTATACAATACAGAGGAGTTGATTAGGATTTCCGACAAAAGGACAGTAGGCTCCAGCAAGCCTCTCTGAATTCATTGTCATTAGCAGTGGAACACCAAGCCCTTTTCAAACTCATTAGTTGATAAAACAACCCTCTGATTTCCCATTAAAAAATCCATTCGTCCTCCCTCACTGGCGATGCTCACCCTCCACCGCATCCCTGCATTTCCACACCTTCAAAGCCACTCCTGAGATTGGGAAAGAAATGACAGCTCTTATTCAATTTTATCAAGACGTTTGTCCAGATTCCTCCCAGAATGAAGTGTATGGTTTCACATCGAACAATTATAGTTGGTTTTAAAAAAACTTTACAGCTTTGCAGCATTTACAATCTGCTTTTATTGTAGAATTTAATTTCCACCTTCTATTTAAGGTTTTTCCCTTCTCTCTTGGGATTTTGAACTGATGTGGTCTATTAAAGGGCTGAAATAGCAGTAATTGTATGCGATGCAGTTATTCTGTGACTGAATTTCTGTGCATGAACCCTATATCCTTTTTCTAAGTAATCAACCTTCAGCTAAAAGATGAATCAATCATTTCTTGTTTCCTGGCAGAATAACAATTTATTTCAATTTAGACAAAAGGAAATACATATTTGTGCTTTGTGTAGTTTAATGAAGAGCTTTGTTTATATACACTTTGTACACTTTATATATAATTTGAATTATTACCACTTATTGAATATTATTAAATATCAAAGACCCTCACCCCCCACCCCCCGGTACCGATCTGATAATCAAAAAGGTAAAGCTAAAAAAAACATTATCTTTTGAATTTTCAAAAACATTCATTCAAAGATGCCTAGTGTCAAAATTCAAGTCAGTATGTCTCATTCAGCCAGGATCAACGTCAACCTCTCTGAACTCTTATAATCTCAAACAAAAGTCATGAACCCACAAGTACCAGCAGTGTTTTGTCTCTGTTGTAATCCAGACGAATCAAACCAAGACAGAAACCAGAGGGCAATCACAAACAACACCAGCCTGAATCCACACAGCTTAACCTTGTCTTTTAGCTTAATCACTCTTCGTCTGAGATCCTGAAGACGCACCTGAGCACACAGTTTTTAGAAGCAGATATGCCTCTTGACACATTTCCTCATTGTAATGTAGATCTGACAGGCAGTTTTGGTTCTGAGAAAAAAAACTAAAATTTAGCATGAAGCCGGCACAGAGCGTTTTACAAATTTGCATGGATATCCTCGTGTCGCAGCACTTTATAGGTGATCCAGTAGAAGATGTTGAATATGAGGAAGCTTAAGGGAAAGAAGGCTCTGGATATGGTGTCAATGCGCTTGGCCCGGTCCACAAAACGCTTGTGAAGTACCTCTCCGCTGTATATGGAAACCGGAGGTGGGGGGGTGAACACAGTGGCCCCTTCCACAGTGGTACCATCCTTCGTCTGCAGGGTATGACCCAGTCCATAACCCCGAAAGTAAAAACCACGGCTCTCCCTCACCAGTTCCTCCTCCTGTGGAGTCAAGCATAGGGAAAGCAGATTGGCCTCTCGCTGTCAACAAGAATTAGCTCATAGCTTTTTACATTTCCTCTCAGTGGCTGATTCCCAAATGCGTTTGGGGTGTAGTAGCACAAAAGGGCAGCAGAGTGCAACAGAGTGAGAACATCCACAGGAAAAAAAAAAAAAAAAGAAAAATGGGCCACCCTTTTAAAGGGATGAAATCCAGCAGATGATTTGTCAGTGATTGTGTGTAAAACACGCACTAAGTGAGTTTGTGCCTTTCATGTAGCCGCTACAGTACATTCAAGTCACAGAGGTAAGCATTCGTTTCTCTTAAAAGGAAATACATTATGATGTTTGAAAAAACTCAAGGGTGGACTGGCCACTTGGGCTGATAAACCACAACGTGGAAAAATGGAGACAAAAAAACGCATATTGGTATGTGGCTTGATCAACTGGCCCATAGTGTGTGGTTACTGGCCCAGATGGTGGTGTGGTGGGGGCCGTTATAATATGATTGGTTATGTCAGTCCATCAAACACTCCACATCAGAACATAATGAAACGGTTGAAACGCGGACCTAACCCCTAGTTCGGTTATTTGTGCTTCAAAATCATGTATAAAAACAACATAGGACGAAACACAAAAGGTGGTGCTAAAAAGTTGAGGGAGACAAAAAAGAAGTTGCTCGAGGCAGGTGCGGTAAAGTGCTTTTGCTGCTGCTTCTACTTCTACCGCCACCAGTGGAGACAGCTAACCACAAGTCGGATCTTTTTCTGGGTTATTGAAACAAAAACTACTAAAATGATAAATGCTGGCCCTATAATTATCAACCTGCTGTAGCTACTATCTAGTGGAAATTATTCTCCCATTTCAATATTTACTAATAGTGTTATTTTCTAGTGTTATACTAATATAATCCTAATAGCCTCCTCCCTTTAATAGCAACGCATGCATGAGTACTGTTGATTTTTTGTCCTACATTTTCCATGCTTCTTGTAGCTGAGTGAGTGAGTTTCTGCAGCGATAAACAAGTGTATATTCACAAGCTTGAGAGTTTATGTATGGTCATTTTACATTTTGGTGCAGAAAGAAATTGTTGTTCATGTCTTTTCAAATACAATTTTCATTGAAATGGCCTGTAAAGTGTTTTTTGTTGCCTTCTAGTAGTTGATTTTGGGTATATGCAGTATCGTTTTATTCCATGTGTCTAGCCCATAGACTGTGTATAAAAGGTCTAGCCTGGATCCAGCAAATGGGTGGGTCCAAATTTTATTGCATCAACGATCTATTAATATTTAAATCACAGATCCATGGTCTGGATAGCCACTAGGCTTGTATGTACACTATAATTTATTTATAGTACTTTAGGGTTCAACTGAGGTGATTACCTGAGGGGAGCTAGTTTTGAAAATGCATTTGAATCGCTCATTTCATGATATACTGTACTTGCATAAAATTCTCAAGAATGCAGGAAAAAAGTCTCTAAAGATTCAGAGCCCCCAACAAATGCTTTGTCTTCAAATGCTTTGAGTGGGCTGACCACTCAACAAACTGACAAATTCCCGGGTCATTTTGTTTCCCCTAGTCTGCCCATGTAAAAACACATATGGGCGTTCAACAACAATGCTGTTCTGAAGTTGTTTCCAAAATACTCTGAAGCTGTGTCTCAATTCAGGTACTTCCTTGAGAATACCAACATGCAGTACACTGCGTACACCATATACTTACTTGCTTAGTGTGTTAATTTTGACAGGGTAGTGTTGTCTCAAATTAAACACTGCTGTTGTGCACAAACCGGAAATGACTATCGCAAGATTGCGCAATCCCCCCAGCACAGAGGCTGCCTGCAGAGCTCCAAAATAACAGCCAGGCTTTATCACCCCAAATAAAATGCTCAGAATCTGGTTTATTGTAATTCGCGTTGCTATATTGGTGCATAAATAAGAATTATGTCAAATAAAAGCAATTGGCAAGTATTGTAACCACAACTGTACACTAACAATGTAATGTCTAATATAATAATAAAAATAAAGTAACAGTCCCCTATTAATACTATTTCTGTTGTTTGTTTGTTTATTTATTTAGGTTTCACAAGGCAAGATTTTCTGTACATCACGAGCCAGATGTCAGTCATTTGATTTAAATTACTCAAAATGTAATGAATAACAGCGGTACGAACATTAAAACTATCCTACAGCTGTTTTCCTCTGCCGTTGTTGCTGGAGTCTCTGCTGCGTTGGCTGCCAGAGTTCTGTGTGTACCAAGTACTTTTAGTACCTAAACCCAACCAAGTACTTTTGGTGCCTAAACCTAACCAAACTGCAGCCGCTAAGTGTCCCCCGTTCCACACTCAACTTCTTAGCCGTTATGAGTGCACAATCGTGCGCAGCATTTTGCTGTACTTCTCAGTGTGAACACACTTATGCCCTCAAAATAGTAAGTGCAAGTATGGAAGTGTGCAAATTGAGACAGCAAAAGACTCTTCTAACCATCTAGATGAAAACACATTCTGTCTGATGTGAAGCAAAAACAGATTTTGGACCCAATTTATAAGATCCGACTATATTTTCTAATCCAGGTAGCTGGAAATGACCGCAAGAAAATGTTAACACAGGCATTTACACAGGTAAGAAAACATAAAACATAAAGTAGAATCATTACATAACCGACCACAAAATGTATACATTTTGGCTCAGGTTGTTCAAATTAAACATACTTGTAACTGTTATCTGTGTTTGGATTTATTAATCCAAACAAATCTACAATTTGGGAAACAGATTAACAATCTTTTTTGCTGTGTAGCAAGTGGTTCGAAAAGTTTTTGAGAGTTTTGGAAATGCCTTCAGAATACCTTCTAGTGTTGTTAAATTACTTTTAAACATTGCAGTTTATTTATTTTTCAGAAAACTGTCTGCTTGCATCTGTGATTTGAATGTAATGGTGATACATGAGGGGCTCAAACCAGGGCTACAACAGGCACTAGCCTTAGATAAACTTTCTTTTTAATCAATTAAGCTTTTTGAAGTTTCTATGACACAAAGAGGGGAATTGGAGGACATCATCATTAGAAGTAAGAAAAGAAATTATAATATTCTGGAAGTTAATTAAAACTTAACCTCCATCTCTCCTTTTCAGCTCTTTTCAAAGTTGCAGAATGATAGACCTTTCAAAATGCCTATTAATAAAAAGTCATGATCTCAGCTACACCAAAAAAAACTTGCACATGGTATTATGCTTTGATGAATGGCGGGGCATACAGTGAATGAGACATTGTTCCCGCCCTCTGAAGAGAATATTAATAGACATTTAGCTTAACTCTGACAGCACTCTGACACTTTGAGATATTCACTTTAGCAGGGGAAAGTGAAGATGTGGGATCTAAATTGGATGATTAGTAGTCAGTGTGAAGTGCCCTGTAAGCTCTGATCCCTGCATCCCCCTCTGTTTCTCTCTCACTGACCCTGGCAGCTCCCTCGTACTCTGCCGAACTTCGCATCTCAGTGCTGGACAGACTTGGCAGTACTGTCAAAGGTCCAATGCTACTAATTTATTTCACACCTGTCTCCACCTGTCTCCTACATTCTCTTCTATATGGATTTATTTAGTCCTTTAAAAAACTTACTTTACATCTGATCTCTGCCTACTGTCCTTTGCTTGCACCTTCACTGTTTAGCTGAAGACTATGCCACTAACTTAATTTACTGTAAACTTCCTCTTTTTTACCCCTGCCTAATTTTGAGTAACTTTAAGGTTACGGTCTGTTGCCCCAATGACAAATTTCACCATACACCACCAACAGGGGGATAGGGTATTGTAGCTCTTTCAGCACAGCTTAATTGTCCCTCCTACTCCTTCCTAAACGATACAGTACATCATGTGCTAAAGCCTAATGGTGGGTTTCTCTAAAAATAATAAGTGTGATTTGTTGGCATAAGATCAGTTGAGACAGCTCTGGTTCTCACATTGTGCTCTGTGGAGAATTTTCCTGTTTAGACATAAATAATGCTAACTCTAAAACTAAAAGGTTTAGTTCGACATTTCAGGAAATACACTTGGCTGGATCAGAAGATTGACACCACTGTCATTTCTGTTCATTAAAAATGAAGCTAATGCCAGCAGCTGGTTAGTTTAACTTAGCATAAAGACTGGAAACAGGGTAGCAGCTAGCCTTCATCTGCCAAAAAGTAACAAGTCCATCCATCCATCCATCCATCGTCAACCGCTTATCCTGTGTACAGGGTCGCGGGGGGGCTGGAGCCTATCCCAGCTGTCAATGGGCAAAAGGCGGTGTCCACCCTGGACAGGTCGCCATTCCATCGCAGGAAAAAGTAACAAGTCTCAAGTTTAATTTTTACACTCTCAGATTTTGTGTAGATTAAACAAATCAGATGTAACCTGTTAATTGTGGATCTTCAGAAGGTGGCTGTAGCAGATTTTAGATTGTTCTGACGGGGCCTGGCTAGTTTTCAGACTTAATGCTGAAGATAAACTAACTGGCTGTAGCTTCATATTTACCTTACATACCAGAGAGTGGTAATCTTCTCATCTAACTCCTGTCAAGAAAGTGAATAAACCTATATCCCAAAACTATTTCTTAAAATTAGACAATTAATAGACTTAAAACATTAAACAAACTTAAGCATTGCTTTGTCTTTAGTAAATGCAGACAGTCTTTAAAGTATCCTGAAAAAAAGAGATTAAAGTTTGATAACAAGGAGAGAACAAGAGGAAATGTATGTTGAATTTAAATTAGCCTTAAAACAGTTATACATTGGGAGAGATTAAAATGAAAGAATTCAAAGTTTTGTAATGTTGGTATGAAGAGGCAGAAGGTCAGAAAGTAAGGGCTATAGTAATAGGGAGGGATCAGCACAACGTGGGTTTGGTTGTGGGAAAGATGTCAGGATATATTCAGGTTTGAAGTGAAAGTTGCATGACACAATTAATTTGGAGGACTGGGGGCATGGACAAAAATTGGGTTGACACAGGGTATATCTTTTACCCTGGCACAGACGCTGCAGTGCTGATTCAGATTCTTGTAGGCTGAGTTGTTACCAGGGATGTCATTCGCTTTCCGCAACGACTCAACACTCCCAGGCTGACTGGCAAACACCTCCATTGGAAAGGCAGGTAGACAAATTAAAATAATTATTATTTCTCCTTATTTCAGCTTTTGTTGTAAAAGAAGAGTTTGTCGGTTTCTTTAAGAGAAATTCATTAGTACTGAATTTATATTTGGGTCTTCACATTTCACTGGGAACAAGAATTCCCCATTCTTCATTTAAAATAACTTACCTGTGCCATGCCAAAAATAAAGTGATTAAAGATGCAAACTTCAAATTCAAACAACAAACTCAAACAGACGTTCTCGGCTTTTAATTAAAGATGCACTGTGAGTGTGATAGTACAGGACGTTATCTGCGGCTGTTAGTTTAGGGAACTAGCTTTGAAGATGAATAAAGAATCCTCAAGGAGCCAGTTCAAGTTATTTCTGTAAAGACTATAAATGGAAGCTGTATTTTTTATTTTTATTTTTGTCATTTTGAAGTCTTTGACATAACTGTTTGTCTAGTAGAAAGATGTCAGAAACACAAAGCTGGTAAAGCGCATTGATTAAACCTGGTCAGTCTGGGATTTGTACACTCCATCAGATTCTCAATCTCTCTCTTGTACAACACATTGGGTCATGTGTCAGTACCTCTCAGATGGATAATTTGAGACCTCAGACTCCTCAGTGGGAGTAATTGTGCAACTGAATTGGAAAGGGGAAGTCCTTTCTCCAACAGACCATCATTTTCTCTCTCCTGTATCGATGCAGGAGGGCAGACTGCCCAGTAAATCTGCTGGACTCTTCTGTCTTCACGGGGAACTTTGCCATGAGTCTGGGAAGCTGTCCAGCCTGTGAGCTGTTTAATGGGATTTTCAAGATGTCCTGTCTGTTTCTCCTGAGACAAACCTCTCTGTGTCAGAAAAAGGTCTCTCATCTCTCTGTAAACGCTTTTATTTGATAACTCACTAGCTGTTTACCTTGATAATTATGAAGATGTGAATGCAATATGTGTACAAGAAATGACCCCCTCTATTCTTAGACCCTCAATTCAGATAAAACTCCTCAAAAAGATCCTTCAACGGGGAAAATAAATGGTAGTAACCGCAAGAAGAGCAACAGAGGAGGAATGCCTCCTTCAGGGAATACAGACATGCAATAGATATTGTGCAGACAGAATAGACTAAAATAGTAAAATCACAGAATGGACAACCAGGATTGTGACAGTCCAGGGTAACTATTTTGCTTTGTATTTTTAAGTCCTTTTCAGATATGGAATATGTAACAGTACTGGTTTCATCTATCTGTTAAAGCGATAAGTTTGAGTCCCAAAAGTGACTTTTATGTTAATGGTTCTCACGGCTTCATTCAGACATGACAGCGGGCAGCAGAGAGAGAGAGAGACAGGGAGAGCGCGGAGTTAAAAATGTTATGATAGCAAGGGAGAAGGTTGTCTCTTGCTCGCCCACAGGCTGCATCACTGATGGATTTTATAGTTCTTACTATGAATGATGGGGTCCTACATAAACACAGAATTTTCTGCTTAAATTAGAACAGTTTTGGTTATTTTACATGACCGATTTCTGCCTGTGCTATTTTGCCTTTGCTCTTCTCAGTGGTTTGCTCAATTGGAAAAAGGGGAAAAAACAAATCTGAGTGAACCACATCCAAACAATCCTCATGAAGCAGATTAGCTAAGTTTTTGTGTTAATTACCACCTAAGGATGTTTTTGCCCAAAACTTACAGTTTTATACCAAGTGTTCAAAGGCTTTAATGCATGCCTTATGAGAAAGCAGTACTAAAGAACACTTCAGTATTTTAAGGGACCTAAGAAAATATATCTATAGTGCTCGCTAGCTTGCCATATTAAATAATTGAAATGTATATGTTATGGACAAGTTGTATGTTCTACAACAACAGTATAAAAAATGCAGTTGAAGTATCTCACGCTGCCAACAACAGGTTAGAATATAAAGATTTATCAATGCTGGAGTGTGGATGCAGGGTTTAGGGTATCCCATTGCCAAGGGGTTGGTAGTTGCTCTGTGTCAAATCTAGTGACAGCGGGAAAGGATCACAACGACCCTTCACAGGTCAGTGCTCACCATTGAAACAAGCTGAACTGAAATGAGTTGATCTTCCTCATTTAATATGACAGCCAGCTGTAGCGTGTTGATGTTGTCAGTTCCTGAATATACAGTGTTCCACAATAACAAGAGGCATACGTCAATATTATAGAGGCTGACAAGGACTGGAGTGTGTGTGTATGTGTGTGTGGTGCTTACTTTTCTGCTACAGGATGAATGCATGCATGTGGGTGTGGTTTACACTTACTATTCTTTGCTGCCGCTGCTTTTTCCTCAGCCTGATAAACTCCTTGTGTTGCCTTGAGACAAAGTTAACTGCTGCGTATTCCAGCAGGGCAGCAAACACAAACAGAAGGCACACCGCCATCCAAATGTCAATGGCCTTCACATAGGATACCTGGGAACAGACAAGGTCATCAACAGCCAATCAACGAAGCCAATTGGTAGTCTGTGGGTTGTTCACAAATCTACCCATTCCCCAGCTCTGGCACGTAATGACACACATCTTTGGAGTGGCCAAGAAATGTAATGAGTCAATGGGATGTGGGCAGTTGACACATAGCCAGGAGACAGGTCACAGCTAAGACTCGAGTAGAGCCCGGGCCGAGTCGTTCATGAGAGAAGATATGTCACAGCAAATCAACAACGCCCACTGAGCAAGCATTGTGTGGAAACTTCACTCAATTGAGCAGCAGTTTGCTAACTGATAAAGATACATGCATAAAACGGGGGTGGGGGGAACAGGAAATGACACATCACCAGGGTACAACCTTGCAACTCTTGTGAAAAATTGAAAACACTTAATCCATGTTTTAATCAACACTTCCACTGCATTACAGTATCATTCTCCAGATGACACACATCTTACTCTTTTCTCACTGTGTTAACATGCCAATTAACACCTACTAGGTTTTTTAAAATTCTTAATAAAAGTATTACAACCAAATGGAAAAATCCAATTATTTACCCCTTCATTCTATGGTTATCCTTTAAAATGGTTCTTTTTCATATTTCAGGGAGTTCATTTTTGTAACTATTTGAGTTAAAACACAAAAAAAAGAGGGTAGCTGGACTACCAAAAATCTAAGTATCCACCTAGAGTCTGATGATGATGTCAGATTTTGAGGTTTAATTCTAGGACAGTATGTACTGTATTCTATTAAGTATTTCAGACATTTGTATTTCTCTCTCGCTCTCTCACTCTCTCTCTCTCGCTCTCTGTATGTATGTATGTATGCGTGTGTGTGTGTGTGTATATATATATATATGTATATATATATATATATATATATATATATATATAAATATTAGAAACAGTTTTCCTTATCATACAGTCCAATACACCAACAAGTACAGCTTCAAAAATCACCAAACCAGTGACCAATGAAAAATGACTAGTTGAGAAATGCAAAACCAACCCCCCCCCCCCCCCCCGGTTCTGATGTAAATATTTTGCATTCACTGCACAAACTGCCCTATTGCATATATTCTTTATTATTCTCTTGTAGTTTTTTATACCGTGTCAATTTAATGTTTTTATATTTATGTATTGTATGTACCAGTGACAAGGGCTATGATGTAGACATCTATTCATTTTATGGGTTTGCAATCTATACAGTTCTGGAACCACTGGTTAAATCTGGGTGGGGTAAGTACATGAGCAGCGCACCACCTCCCTCATTACCACTACTGAGGTGTCATTGAGCAATGCACTTAACACCCAACTAGTCCAGTGGAGATACTCAGTGGCTGGCCAATAAGACTGGTTGTATTTGGCAGCTTCAATGTGTGAATGTAGCTGTGTGAATGCGTACAAGGTGTGTGAGAAAGAGAGCCTGGCTCTCAGCAAATTATTACCCTTCCTCAAGGTCAAAATGCACTCAAACTCTACAGCCACCAGTGAGTGTTCACTGGTAGCCCAAGTGCTGTTGCTATGGTTACCAGCAATCTAATATACCTTGTGCACTGATTTAGAACGTCGGTTAAACTGTTCGCCGAAATTATCGTCATGGTTTTCTAAAACGTGTGAATGGGCACCGGCCAGCCAATCAGAAAAAGTACTTACCGTGATGATGGTATAATACAGTCTGTCTCTCCCTAACCTTGTCCCCCAGGTACTGTGTGCCCTGTCTTTCACATACCAGACTCCAGTGTTCTCATCCCACCTGGCCCTTGTTTGTCTGCTCCCTAATTAGTCTCTGGGCTTGTCCTTAATCAGGACCTGCCTCATGCAAAGTCAGCATTTCCTGACTAAATATTCCCTAATAGGTTGTCCCATTCCACAAACCCCTCAAAATGCCTCTTTTATCCAACCTTGGTAGACACAACTAGTGCAGCTTTTGCAGTCCTCAGTGACCAAACATGTCTGTTACTTGTTTCATGTAGCATTTGGGTCGGGCTTGTCAGGAAATGTCAGGTATGAAAGGTAATGACATTTCTAAATCATGTATCACTTTTTGGGGAATATGTCAGAGCAAAATGTCAAAATAGTCCACAAGTTACAAACACAGGCTATAATCTGTTTATTAGATTTTTTTGTCAGTGACCTTTTTGTTGGGCTGATAGCATTAATGCTATTTCCTCTCATATATACTTTCATATTGGAGGAAAATGAGCAAATGATTGACTACAAAATATGTCTATTGGTTTTGGCGACCAATATTACTATAATATAGAACTTTATTTGTGCTCCGCTGACTTTCAGACACAGAAACATTTTACCCCACTAAACTGAAAGAAATGTACTGATGCAAAATGTTGGGCTCTGATGATAATTCATTACCTGAATCTCTGTTTGTATGCTCATCAGTTTTCTCAGTAAATAGTCTGACTGCAACAAACAAAACACCTTTCACAACGTACAAACCATTAAACATCTTGGTCACTAGTCTCCAGACTCACCTTGGGCAGTGAGGCCCTTGAACCAGAGCTCTGCGTGGTCATGGTCAGTACAGTGGTAATACCCAGACCCACTCTGGCTGGCGCAGCGTCCATGTTTATCCAGAAAGACACCCATGAGAGGATGACGATGAGGAGGGAAGGGATGTACATCTGGATCAAGTAGTAACCCATTTGACGTTCGAGGTGGAACTTCACCTCAATGCAGGTGAATTTACCTGTAGACGCATGATATAGTACATTTTAACTGTCTTGCTAAAAGACAGCACTGTTATTTAATTATGCTGTTAGAGTGGGAGAATAGAATGTAGATGGATGCTAACAATATAGGATAGGATTTTTGTTAAAGTAACTGTTCTTTGAACCATTAAGCAAATCATATGTTTAAATACTAACAAACCATCAGTTTACAGTGTTCTTAAAGTTGTTTTAGTTGTTGAATCTCGTATACCTGCCTCATTTTACATGCATCTGGAGAAGAAGTCAGCTGAAGCACTCAGTTACAATTTGGATTTTCAGTGTGGGGTCCCTTGTTCTTCAAATGGAATTCATTATGTACCTGTGTTGTAATGCTTAGTGCAGTAGCCCAAATCCTTCTCCTCTTTTAGCACAAACTGGGGGAGGGTGAGATCATCAGCCACCTGAACAGGGTTCTCAGAAAGCCACTCAAAGATCAAGTCATTCATGGTGTAACCAACTGTGAAAAGAGGAGATAAAGAGGAGGGAGAATTTGTTTGAATAAGGGAGAAATAGTAAGAAATTTGTATTTTTAAATTTTTTTCAACTTTAGCTTAGATTATAGACTGAATAGACTGTGAATTCTCGTATTCTTCATTTCACTTCTTTCCATGTGTCTTGCACATAATTTCAGAATAATTCTGGCACGCTTTGGTAAGGTGACGCATGTCATTATTTCATCATGATATGCATTTTACTATTTCACATTTTCAAAATTACATTGACTTGCCAAAGAGGGGTATCAGACTGTTTCTAATATACAATATCTCAGACATGTCAAACCCATTAAACTGGGTTAAGGTAGCGTATCACCAATGCATTTGTGCAAAGGAGTCATGCTTTTTACTTGCAACTACACTCCAGCATTTTTAACATCATACTGATAATATTTCAGCGAAGAACATCAAAACAAGGGGCTGTGTATTGGTTACCAACTATGACAGCGGAACACATCAGTCACAGGACATAACATTAACATTTCTTGTTGCATTGTATTACAAAAACAAAGCTGTTTACTGAATTTGTTTTTAAAACTGCATAAAATCAGGTGCACCACCCCACCAGATGTTAAATATTTGTATTACTGTTATCACTATTGCTGAGATTCCCACCTGCTTCCTCTTTCTTAACCCAATTTCTTTCCTACACCACAAATCTAACTGGGATCTTGTTACCTAGTATAAAATCTGTGCATGAGAAGCATCAGAAACCTTGGCTAATGAGACTCTGAGAGAGATACTCAGGGAGAGACTCAGAGACAGAGAGAGAAAGAGAGACAGAGAGAAAAACTTGGAAGGTTGTGGTGGTGATGCTTTTGCCCATCTGTCCAGCTACCAGCTACCCTCTGCCATCATGTTTGTCAAAGTAAAGGTCACCCACCACAGCTACAGTCATGTTATCACGGTTGCTTGAAGGTTACAGCATAAGGGGGGAGCATGAGGACAGTGGGAAATGTGCTTACACACACTGAGCTGATTAGTGTATGAAATCTTTCCAGTGCACATTACCATCCATGTGCAGTGCACCAATAGTAATGTACAAACTGTAACATAATGGAGTATATATTTATTTTTGCAAGTGAATATACACTTTAGTACAACACTTAGACCACTCAGGATAAGTAAATAATTATTTTGCTTCCACACACGGTTGATTTGCCTGCTCCTTTTGAGGTTTGCACTCCTTCTCGCAGCTGCCTGATTATAGGTATATTAAAAATGCATGCCAGATGCATCAGCAACGCAGGATTCCTTGCACATCTGAATAATACTGATGTCTGGTGAGACCCTCTAAGGCCTGAGCTACAAAAACATCAATTATTCAAAATGTTATACCCTATCCTGTACCACACGCCTGAAGAACAATGCCCATCAAACACACTTTGCGAATTCTCTTCATGTACAAGATGTCATTCACACATCCTGCTGTAAAAAGCAAGGGGAATAACAATGCCTTCAATGATTTCAATGATAATGGTCACTTTTCTCCCGCCAGCTACAGCTAAGAGGTGTGCAATAAAAATGAAATTCATGAGGCAGAATGTCTGGAATATCTTAGCAAGGTAAAGTAATTACTGTTAGTCACATGCCATCTTCTTTTTCATGTTAAAAAGCCATTCACCTAATGAAAGCCACAATCTTAATGCAGCCACGGTTATGCTTCAGATTAGCGGTCTTAGTCTTGCTTTTTACTCATCGTGTTAATTACAAAGTACATTTGAGGTTCCTGGACACTAATGGCTAAAGGCAAAGCGAAGTGGTATAAGCTGCATATATGGGGCTTTGATGTGTCAGAATAAGGCTGAATCTTATGGTTGGTTCTATTTATATTTCTATATAAGCCTGTGGCATGAAAGGGCAGAAAAGAAGATTGGCCTTGGCTTTCTAAAACCCCAAAGATAACTCTCTGCTTTTCTTTCTTTTTTTTCCATCACTCGCCTCTCTCTCTCTTTCTCATGTTGAACAGTGTTTCCAACACTGTGGTAGTGGCAGTAAAACCTATAATGTCCTCCTTAACATCAAGCCAAGGTGATCACACCCTTGGGTGGTGTACTAGCACTTGTCAACACAAGGCCAAGTATTCTCACCAGGCCTTTAATCAGAAACTATTACGTCTCCTCTAATGGCAGTGTGATGCACCAAACACACACACACACACACACACACTGCTGCTTTAAGCACACATCTGTTTCTCCTCTCGCTTACACTCCTAAAGGGTAAAATATCTTTATATATTTTTTTAAGCTGGATGACGTACATGCTGCACTAAATTTATTGGATTTTTTTATCCGTTTGTCCCTGCATTCATTTGCAGAAATAAATCCTGCTACCTTCAGCACAAAGAGGGAGTTCTGTACAAACCAATACCTCTTGTTCTTGTTGAATCAGATAAGGACACAGATAGAGATACCAGCTTTCAGCTTGACTTATTTATTTGTGAGAAATGCTTCTGAAAAGGTGCAGTGATTTCATGGTACGAGTGCTCCTTCTGTCGCCTCCCTTTTGCTAGACTTAATTCTTTTGTCCCTATGATGGGAAATTAGGTTACCTCTAGGCGCAGGGGGTGGGTCACATATAATAAAAGGGACACAAAATTAAAGTTTTATTATTTATATCCTGGAAATTGGTTTCATGAGGGCAGATACTATCTCTGCTAAAAGCAAAGGAATACTGAAAGGGGAGAATATTATTCTTGCCCTACTTTTTATCAATTTTATAACATTTTAAAAGGTTTCAAATGCCTTCTGTATGGTTCTTGAACTTTTCAGTTTTAATAAATGTACATTAAATGTGAACAAGTATAAAATGGTAAATAATTTACGTAGTGTAAGGTGACCAGATTTCTGAAACGAAAACCGGGGACATTTTTGGTTGGGTGGTCAGTATGTCATTAAAAATATGTTATTATGAAATAAAAAAGGGGGACGATTTTGGTTTTATAATCTGTCAAATATAACTCTTCTGAATTAAATCAAATCATTTTGAGGCAGAAACTACCTTTCAGTCAATAAGTAGAGGCTGTAAATACTTTCTGGCAAGTAGAATACTGCATTTTATGTGTGCGTTTGGCCATTTAAAGGTATTTTAACAGGTAAAAAAGACTGGATCGGTTGGTACACAGCAAGTTAAATAATGTAGAGTCATTAGGATAATTGCAAAAAAGATCTTGTCTTTATTTTATATGTAACTCGGCAGTAAGCCATGTTAATTATAGGCTACATTTGTTTTTCAAATATGAACAAGGACATTAGAGACAGACCTGCCAAACACATAATCTATCAACAACAACAGGCTTCAATTATTGCTTATAATAGGGTGACCAGACGTCCCCATTTTCCGGGACAGTCACCGTTTTGGTGGCCATTCACCGTCTGAAGCTGTCCCCGGAAATGTCCCCGTTTTTAACTGTGTGTTAATCATACGCTGTAGAAGGTGTTAACAGACTTGAAATCAGATTTACGTGGTCAGAAAGACAGGACAGCAGAGCAGACAGGTGTTGTGGTAAAAAGTGATCGTTCGCCAAAAATTGATTGCCGTCTGCGGGAGCGCGTGCAGCATGTTAAAGCTGTATCGCCCAGTCTCTTCACATCTTCACGTACAAATAAACATCACTTTATGTCCATGGCAACAGCAAAGACGTCTTTGTGATACTTTAACGTTTGTTTTAACAGAATAATCACAATTGTAGCCAAATAAGTGTTTATAGCGTAAACAGGCCTGACATTTATATGATTATAGGCAATAATAGAAGCCTGTTGTTGCCGATGGATTATGTGTTTGGTAGGCCTATATCTGAAATCCTTGTTTATATTTGGAAAACGGAATGTAGCCCATAATTATGACTTACTGCTGAGTTATATATAAAATAAATACATGATCTCTGTTGCAATTATCTTTATGACTCTACATTATTTAACTTGCTGTGTACCAACCAATCCAGTACTTTTTACCTGTTAAAATATCTTTAAATGGCCAATACGATCCATAACGTGCAGTATTTCACTTGCCAAAAAGTGATTGCAGCTTCTACTTATTGACTGAAAGGTAGATTCGGCCTCAAACTGACTTATTATTTCATTCAGAAGTTACATTTGACAGATTATAACTTAACTCTACTTTTTACCCTTAAAATACCTTTAAATGTCGAAAACAACACATAATATGCAGTATACTTGCCAGAAAGTGATTTCAGCCTCTACCTATTGACTGAAAGGTAGTTTATACCTCCAAATTACTTGATTTCATTCAGAAGAGTAAAATCTGATTTCAGGTCTGTTAACACCTTATACAGTCTATGAATAACACAGTTAAAAACGGGGACATTTCCGGGGACAGCTCCAGATGGGGACAGGCCACCAAAACCAGGGACTGTTCCCAGAAACAGGGACATCTGGTCACCCTAATGTAGCGGCACCACCCCATACTGTTGCTAAACCTGTCAAGCCTGTCAACCTGTCATGCATTACCACTCATTTATCTTAGTAATTTTTGAAATAATGGGTCCTTGATTGTAGACAGTGGTACATAAAACCAGGCTCCTGTTGAATTTGTCCAGACGCAGTCAATTAGCTAGCTAGCTAAGTAACTAAGCTAATGTTAGCTTCATGAGTTAGTTGAAAACACTCTTTGGCTGACTAAGTGACCGTTGACTCGTTTTTAAAATGAGAACCATGTAAATGGGTCTTAAATATTAAATATGTCTCACTTTCAATGTTAGAAGAAAGCTTTATAGTGTGAGGACTAACCCATGTGTTTTGGCTAAAGTTAGCCTACACTCTGATCTAGCTGGCATCCATGACTGGCTTCCACACAGTGAGGAAATACTACACAGTATTACAGCATGTAATGAAAAAAATGTCATTTTTTTTAATGTAGCATGTAGCATGTAACGCCCCTGCTATGTGGAAGTCGTGCTGGGTTAATGTAGGTAGTAAGCTAGTTAGCCTGACATGCTAATGTTCGCAGCTTATGTTGTGAAACAGTTCCTATCTCCTGGAATATAGCAAGATTAGACATTTTACAAGCCAGGCAAAAGGCAGAAAATTGGGAAGAGTGGGAAGATAAAAAGGAAAGTGAGACAAAAGGAAGAGGTAGAAGAGATGAAGACTCACAGCTTTCAAGCTGCATGGTACAGGTCTGAATGTCCATAGGGAAATTCTTCAAGTCCATAGGGCAGGACAGGGTAAGAGTCAGCCTGAGATAGACACAGATACGAGGAGCAAAAGGGGATGTCAAAAGGCACAAAGGGGATCAAGGAAAAGACACCAAAACACAAGGCGAAAGTTAACAGATTGAACAATAAATCAAGTCCAAGCTACTTTGCTTTTACAAATTACAAAACAGGAGTTGTATGCGTTGCAAAAAAAAGCCTAAATAGATTTTCCTTTAAAAACAGTAGATTGGAAAGAATGTTGAGTTACTCTGCCATTTGATTACTCGTCACACCACTGTTATGGCAAAGTAATTGGTATAGGTATCCCTACATAATTTGTTGTGCTGTTGATGCATTAAGCTTTCAAGAATCCTCAGAGAAGAGAGAAAGAGCCATTTGGGAGTCTGTCTGGAGGAAAGCTGTGTAATTACCTGCTGTAATGCATTGCCCACAGGCGAGACAAGAGCCGGCAGCAGTATACACTGAGGCACACATTTGCTACTGTGTTATGATGACACAATATCTTTTTCACCAGCTGAAGAACAAACTACAAATACCCAAGTGATTGACTCTCCTAACATCGCATATATTCTGTCATGTATTTAGAGCAGACGAAGATGTTTTGATCCATAATCCATAAAGAAAACATAATTAGGGAGCAGTAAATCTATGGCATGAGGTAGTGATTATCTGTATTTGCAATACTGAGTCTGAATACAACAGAGGAATTATGTAGTATATGTCAAAAAATGACATCCTATTAAAATGTATAAATATTAACTTTTTTAACTTCAGTTTTTAAGCAACATAATATTTTACAGAAAAGCAGGCTCCCATATGGGTGAAATTAGTGTGTTTTCATAGGCAAAATGACCAGTTTGGAAATGTGTTGCATTTTCTTTCATCCCTGAAATGTGCAAAGATAATTTTTGCAAACCTCTAGTCCACACTAGATTTGTTTACATTACAACCAAGGTTGTCTGTACTGAGATACAAATTAATGTCCATCTTCAGCACTTTAAAATGCTCATTTTCAAAGTACTTTAAAAAAAAATATATTTCATTGTGCATAAATGAATTGACTTATTCAACAGTAGCCTCCCAGATTAAGACAACAACAATCTGATTATATCAAAGCAGTTGAGAATGAATGAATTACATGCACAGATGTTTTCACATTATTCTGTAGCTACATCTCAGTTAAGCCCCTGATGTCATTTTCCAACAAATGTTGGGAATATTATTTTAGTTACCTGATGCTGTACAGAACGCTGCCATCTTGGAAAATCCGCAGCAGCTTGTTATCAGTTGTGACCTCGTGGAAATTAGCTCCTTTCTCGTTTGCAAAGAATAAATCAGGTTTCCAGATGGAGTCCAACATGGATGGATCCAGATCAAGGGAATCATCTGGGTATTCGCTGTACGCCAGACGAGGGTCATTCCAGTTTTGCCGTAGAAATACATTGAGCCTGTAGTCCTGTAGAAGAACTCAGGTTAGTTAATAGAAAATGTCATCAGTGAAGCTTGTAATACAGAAGGAGAGCTTAGAAGTGGATCATTCTGCAGTCGTTATTTGAGAAGTTTCTGGGAATGTTCTGTTACTGGTCACCATTAGAGTCCATTCTAACTGATAATAAATTTATGCTGACCAAAGCTTTTGTACTATATGAAAGTTTTAAGAGTTGACAAGAATTACATACATAACATGATAATGTGTTACAATGTGAATAAAATTAAAGAACACGGTCAAACTCCATATCATTCTTGTTGAAATGCCCCTCACCATATTCATCAGATTTTACTAAAGTAACTGATTGACTAAGATGGTGTACTGTTTGTTTAGTGATTGTAGCCACTTGCTGCTGGTGAACAGAGGGTTGGCAATGCAAGCCAGGCCAAGGACACAATCATTCCTGCCTGCAGCCATCATACAAGACTAATTAAATTAGAATTCTAATCTGTGCAATTAATTCAGAATCCATCCATGGGCATTGTAAATTGTTTCTTTTCTTGCTTGTTCACTTCATTTATCAGAATAAAAAGCATGCTTCACCAGTACATACAATGACATCATTAGTGTTTTCGTTCTCTGGGCTGACCTGCCTGGAGGTCTAACCCTCTGGTCCTCCCTCAGACACCCTTAAACTGTTCACTGGTGTATTGTGCTGACCCAGCAGCTATAACACTGTAAATGCGGATGTGAGGACAGCCATTTTTCCCTGAACCCCTCGTCCTCTCTTCCATACCACTTTTCATTCACTTTCTCAATTTTTCATTTTAATTGCAGAGTGGACAGTTCATTATCAGCATGTCAGTGACCCAGTGGTCTCTGAAGGTTGCACTGTTATCCTCCAGGAAACATGAGGGAACAGCTTCAGCACTGATTGGATTAGGAAAGAAGTTGGTAGGAAAGAAAGGGGATGGAGTGTTTCAAGATTTCTATAGAAATCGTGCGGTGATACACTAAAATAGAGAAATAAGAAAATAAGCTACAACTAAAACAACACAAACCATACCCCATAATCATGTCTAGAAACAAATAAACTGCAGTGATATTTTTAAACATAATAATGCCATTTTTAAGAATATACAACATATGTGAAAAATTTGAAATCTCCATGGTCTTCTTACCATTGTAGTTTCTGTGATCGACCCAAAGCTGTTGATGAAAATATTACAGGTGACATTCACAGGTGGGCCTGAGGGAGGAAAAAAGACTGAATTTACATGTGTGGCTTTTTAAGGTTCATTTTCTTTATTACTTTTCATACAGTAATTGTGACTGAAAATGTTGCAACAACATAAGTCATGTCAGCTCCTTTTCTGTTGTTGAAGAGCCTACTCTATAAAGACTCTAGGGCCTGGTCTGAAATGGCCTGCAGTGTTTTTAAAAAAAAACAAAAAAAAAACCACTAGAATATGGCTTCTAATAACTAAAACTGTATGTACATTGCACATCCTAGTTTAAAGACCAGAGGCACTGCCATTTTGAACAATGTTTTTCTGGCCTTTAATTCAAGTGCAATTACATCCAAAAAACTTCTCTTAAAACTTTTTGAGGTTGGTTTTAGTAAACGATTCTAGGGAAATTGCATTATTAAAATTCAGAGCAAGGAAGGTCATAGATGGGTCTGCCCACATTTTGGTGTCTGAGAAAATTGTCAGTGTGCAACTCTTACTTTTTAAATTATGTTTATATGCTACTACTTTACAACAGCAAATACATTTAGTGAGAAACGTCACCTGAATTACATTTTTGCAAGCATATTTGCAAAATCTTGCAATATTCTTATTTAAAATCTTATTTAGTCCTGGTAGTAGCTCTCACGATACATCCACTCAATGGCATGGTTATGTTTAGGCACTCAGAGCACTTGGTTAAAAAGTCAATAATGACTTGATGTACTTATTAACATTTAACCAAAGCAGTGATCTAACCAAAGTGCTTTCGTTGCCTAAGCCCAAATATTTTCACACTATGAGTAGCGCCTCCCCAGAGGGGTCTGGAAGGAAAGATGTGAGGTAAAGATGGTGTTTGAGGTAAAAGAGACAGGTACATGCTGGTGTTCTACAAACAACAGGAAGATAGTTTTTGTAGTTTGGCTCATTGGTTTTTACTGCTTATGGTCAGAAATTGGCAAGGCAAGTTTATTTGTACAGCACATTTCAACAACAAGGCAATTAAAAGTGCTTTACATCAGACTTAAAAGCAACACAGGAAAATTGAAAAAATAAAACACATTATCAAAACAGGATAAAAAACAGGGTAAAACGGGACAGTAAAAGTTACAGTGCCGTGTACAATCAGGGCACTGAAAATCTAAAGACAAAGAAAAACGGACGTTACAGTGCAGTGAAAGGTACCAATCTACGGCTTTAATTAAAAGCAGTGGTAAAAAGAAAAGTCTTCAGTCTTAATTTAAAAGAACTGACCGTTTCAGCAGACCTGCAGTTATCTGGGAGTTTGTTCCATATATAAGGAGCATAATAACAGCAGGATTTTGAAATCAATTCTTTGACATACAGGAAGCCAATGTAAAGACCTCAGAAGTGGAGTAATGTGATCCATTTTTTTAGTCTTAGTGAGGACTCGAGCAGCAGAGTTCTGAATCAGCTGCAGCTGTCTGATGGATTTCTTAGGGAGCCCTGTAAAGACACCGTTACAGTAGTCGAGTCGATAGAAGATAAATGCATGGACAAGTTTCTCCAGGTCCTGCTGAGACATAAGTCCTCTTATCCTTGATAATATTCTTCAGGTGATAGTAGGCTGACTTTGTAATTGTCTTAATGTGGCTCCTTAAATTCAGGTCCATGACTACACCAAGATTTCTGGCTTGGTTTGTGGTTCTTAACATTACCGATTGAAGCTGAGCACTGACTTTCAATCGTTCCTTCCTGGCTCCAAAAACAATGACTTTAGTTTTATCTTTGTTCATTTGAAGAAAATTTTGGCACATCCGATCGTTGACCTGCTCAATACAGTCACTCAGTGCCTGTATGGGATCATAGTCCCCTGGTGATGTGGTTATGTAAATCTGTTTGTCATCTGCATAATTATGGTAACATATTTTGTTGTTTTTCATAATCTGAGCCAGTGGAAGCATGTAAATGTTAAACAAAAGAGGCCCCAGAATGGAGCCTTGGGAAACTCCACGTCATTTTTGTTAGCTCAGATGTGTGATTACCTATAGACACAAAGTAGTCCCTGTCTTTTAAGTAGGATTCAAACCAGTTTAGTACTGTGCCAGAAAGTCCAACCCAGGTTTCAAGTCTGTCTATTAATATGTTATGGTTGATTGTGTCGAAATCAGTACTGAGATCCAATAATACTAAGACTGAAATTCTACCACTGTCTGTGTTAAAATGGATGTCATTGAAGACCTTAACCAGAACCATCTTAGTTCTGTGGTGTGGTCGAAATCCTGATTGGAAGACATCAAAACAGTTATTTAGTGCCAAGAAAGCACAAATCTGTTGGAAAAAAGCCTTTTCAATGATTTTACTTAAAAATGGGAGATTTGATATGGGCCTGTAATTGCTCATTAGTGACCTGTCTAGATTGCTCTTTTTTTCAGTGCCTGTGGGAACAAACCTGAGAGGAGAGACATGTTGACAATTTGTCGTAGATCTGAGGCCATGCATTTAGAAACATTTTTGAAAAAACCTGTTGGCAGAATATCAAGGCAGTATGAGGAGGATTTCAGATCTTGTATTATCTCCTCCAGGTTGTTATGGTGGATAAAATCGAATTATGTCATGCTATATGAATTGTTTTTAAGTGGACACCGGTACAACATATAACCTGATATGGAGGCACTGATTGCTTGTCTAATAGTTTGAATTTTGTCTGTGAAGAAGGAGGCGATTTCATTGCAGGCCCTGGTGGATAGAAGTTCATAGGCTACAGACACAGGAGGATTGGTTAGCCTGTCAACAGTAGCAAACAGGGCACGTGCATTATTAGTGTTTTTGGGGATGATGTCAGAGAAGAAGGACTGCCTTGTATTTCTCAGTTCTAAAATATAAATGCGAAGTCTCTCTTTGTGGACGTCATAATGAACCTGGAGATTTGTTTTCCGCCACCTGTGTCCAGCTTTTTCGACATCTTCTCTTACCAGAGACCACCTTTGGCTGGTGCAATGGCATCAATAACATTTGTAATTTTAGAATTTAAATTATCTACAAGCTCATTTACTGAGACCCATGAAAGGGCGGGTGTCGAAGAGAAAGCCTGAATAAATTTTTCACTAGAGTTTTCAATGATATGCCGTTTTGTGATAACCTCTGTCTGTACATTTGTGTGCACGGAGATTGTACTCTCAAAGAAAACACAGGAATGATCAGAGAGAGCAACATCAGTCACCATAACCTTGGAAATGTTCAGACCCTTGGAGAGTGCAAAGTCCAAAGTGTGCCCCTTATTGTATGTGGGCTCCGTCACAAGTTGAGTCAGTCCATATATATCAAGAACACAACACAGTTCTTTAGTCCCTCTGTCCTGGGGGTTGTCACCATGGATGTTAAAATCACCAACAATAACTACACAGTCAATACAGATTATAGACAGCAGTTCACCAAAGTCATCAAAAAAGTTTGTAGAGTATTTAGGGGGCCTGTATATATTTAGAAAAATAGCTCGAGAAGTGGAATTCAGCTGAAGAGCCACATATTCAAAAGAAGCAAAATTCCCATAAGACATCTTTTTGCATTGGAGGGAGTCATTAAACAAAATGGCAAAATTGGAGCAGCAGCAGCTGTGACACACTTCACAGAGGCCGTTAAAAGTACTTTAAAGCCCTTAGTGCCCAATTGCTGCAATTTGCATCAAAAATCTTATTCCTTCTCTGTGTCATAACTTGGTCAAATCTAAAAACCCAGACATGATGCACGTAATTTATACTTTCTCAAGATATCGTATCCATCACGTCCTCAAATCTAGTTAGAACTCATAGAAAATAAAAAGATGCTCCAGAACTTGCCTTAGAATCATCACGATTCTTTTCAGTCCAACTGACATCATAGTTTCTGACAGAACAACATATAGTACTGTACATACACATGAGGATAGTCAGCTGTTTAGCTCTCACAGCACAGATCCGCTCATCTTTGTTTTTTTTCCTGTGAATGTTTTTTCAAATGGATTTTCTTGAGGGCTACTGTGATGGTCTGCCTTGGCATATACTGTACCTTTGAAGTTGGGTCTGATGCGGGCATCATATCCTGATGTTTTCCCCATGAGCTTGTCCAGGAAGTCAGAAGGTGACAGCTGTGGTCCTGCCCTGCCGGGGGGCTTTATCTCCTCCTTACAGGAGCTCAATCTGACATTACCCAGGGAGGGAATTAGACAGGGAACAATTACAAAGACAAAGAAAAAACAGAAGAAACAGCAGAGGAGATGTATGTATGTATGTATGTATGTATGTATGTGAGGTAGCAATGGGGGTGGTGGAGAAAAAATAATGAGAATGAGAAGCCAACAGCTATCACCAAGTCAGTTCATCAGCAAAAAAATACCTAGCGGTGGATGGGGAAATGAGGGTGAAAAGTGAAAAATGACGCCCCAAAGGCTTGCCTCAGCTAGCGACTAAAAGCTTATCTATTTTACATCATGTCTGAGACTTACTGTGGTTGTTAGGCCCTAACTACAGAGAAGCAAAACAGAAGAAGAGGTAAACTTGTCCCTCCTCTGTATTTCCCACTGCTCGTGGCTTAGCAGGGGTAAGGCTTGACAGATTGATGGCTCAATTGTAATGCTATGAATGTCACACCGGGGAGAGGAAGGAGTTGATACAAGCTCCAGTGAGGCTCAGGCAGCCACTGACAGGAATAACCAACAGGCCAGAGTGAAAGGAGGGAAAGGAGAAAAATCTTAAAGAAAATGTGAAGAAAGACAAAAGGGAACATATAAAAGAAAACTCTAAACCAGGAAACCCTGGTTTATGATGCATTTGATTTATTACACACCCCAGCTGCATTACAGATGATTGCACCCCATGCCTTTGATACAATTGTTAACAGTTCATGATCCGTCATGATCTGAAACTCTGGAGTACAGATGGCGGGTTCAGTCCCCTCCGAGGCACAGCTTTGCTGATGCCCTGTGTTCTCATGAGTGTGTGTGTAGCCAGTCACTGATCCACCAATCTTACCGCTCCTTAGCTTTATTTAGAGTCACATAAACCGCACTGTCAGGAGCTACAGGATCAAAGACTTTGTGGAGGATATTTTTGGGACTTCAAGGCTAAAGCTGAGCTCATCCTGAGAGATCTTCCTCTTGTAATAGTGAAGGAAACAATTAGGAATTGTTTGAAAATTGAGCTATTGTGATGGCTGTCATTGCGACTACTTAACTGTAATATAATTATGAAGCTATGGTTAAATATGTTATTGCATGTTGCATGCTAATATTAACCCCAGGTGAATGATAATTGCCAAGGGATTTAATCAGTTGTTCTACTACCACTATCTGAGCTAAGACCTCCTCTTTCCTGTACTGTGGTTGTTTATAACCCTACAGAATAAACAGCAACATTGTTTTTAAGAGGCTTTACTTTCAAAAGATTATTTTACTTATTATTCCATGTTTGCTTAATGACACACCTACATTTGAAGTGTCCTTGCTCACCCATGATGTGTCAATGCTTCCCAGTCTTCAGATGGAAAGCAGCATACTTAACTGACCGTGTCTGTCCTTCGATGTCTGAATTTGAATGAATGCAGCCATCCGCATAAATCAATCGAGGAATATTTAAATGTTCCGTTGGCAATAAATATTCTGTAAGACAGTCCATAGACTGTAAACCTCCGCCAGAAGTAAACAATTCTACACCTTGCAAGGCTGAAGTTTGTGTCAAGGCCACCTCTAATTTATTGAAGTGGCTCAATCATTTCTTTTTTAAGCTTTCTGCAGCACAGAACATACTATACATCGGTGATCGGCAATAGGCGACCCGCGGGCCAGAACAGGCCCAGATTGCTTTGATAGTAGAAAAATAAATACATTGATAGCAGCTGGTGCTGAAATAGATCCCAGTCATGCAGTTACTCATTGCAGTTAATCACTTCCTCTTAAGTGATTGTGTCTCCAAAAAAAAAGCAGGAGAATGTTTTTTTGCAGCAATGCCTTATGTCGACTTTTTTGAGAGCTTTTACTTTGAAAAGTTCTAAAGGACATTCAAAAAAGTCTCTGGCCTGCTTGACATACCTCTAAAAAAGCCGTCAGTAAACGTGTGATTGGATTCCCCTGAATTTCCTCAGGGAAATGAAAATAAGCGTCTATAGGTTTATGAAGGCGGATCAAATGCCGGGACGCACACAAACTCCAGCACATGCTTTATTGTGAGCATGTGCAAAAGTGTCCTTATAATCCATTTGTTTAACAGAGGAGAAAAAATATATCTGCTGTACATTGGACTTGATCATACAACCCTCCCAACAGGAGTCACGCTCCTACCGACTACACTAAACGTACACATAAGTGATTAAGGATTTGAAATAATTTGACTTTGTTCTGGCCCTGTAATGACTTGAAAAAACTTTGGCACAATGACTTATTTGCCGACCCCTGCTATACATCATATCATCAGTGTCTCAAATGAGTCATGTGATTGTTTTATGACACCGCTATTGTTAAGGTTTGGTTAGGCTTTAGGGCTGGGCGATAAGGCCAAAAATGTTATCATGATAAATACATTTCATTTCATTCGATAATTATCAACATATATGTCAATTCATTTTTTCTTAGTAAAAATTGAAGAAACCAGATGGTTAATTATGTGGTTAAACTTATCTTTATGGTCAGAATGTGACAAACACTTGATGCCAAACAGTTGATCACTTCACAAGTCTGAGGTAGAACATTCACAACAATTATGATAAAATCTTTTTCAACAAATATGATTAGTTCATCTTTCTTTAGGCCTCTTCTTCTCAACAAAATAAATATTTTAATAGAAAATTTAAGGGCTAATTTGTCCGTGATTCAAATGAATTAAACCAAATATTTGACGATATATTGAACATTTATTATATTGTTATTGAGGAAAATTATATTGCGATTATTATCATTACTGTTTTATTGCCCAGCCGTATTAGGCTTAGATACAAAACCTACTTGGGTACTAGGGGTGTGCATCTTCACTGGTCTCACGATTCGATTTGATTACGATTATCAGGTCAACGATTTGACTTGATCCCTCGATGCATCACGATGCATGATAATGCATCACCTCAAGGGTGGGAATTTCTAGGTACCTCAATACAATTATGAGGCTACGATGCGATTGTAAAACGAATAGCATGAAGATGTGTTTTTCTCACTGTGTGACTATTTGGTGTTTGTAACAATCCCAAGTAGTAGGTAGTAATGAAATGCAGCTATTTAATGTTACTTCATATAAATTTAGCTAACATTGCATAGCATTATTACATTATTACAGCATTATTACTCCTCTTCTGCAGCTATTTTCATTTCTGAGGCTGCTGTTATTAGTATATATTCAGATGGGGTTAAACTACACACTTTTCAATGCTCCAGCCAAACCACGTTCACTCCACCTTAATATATCTATTCCTTTTTTTGTCTAGTCTAGTGTAGTAATATGTTTGTGTCTTGTCCTGTAAGGTGATTATTGTAATCTTTTATTGAGCACCATGGGCCTTGAGAAACAGGATTTTGTTCATTTGTGTACTCTATATGTGGATGAATGACAACAAACCAACTTTACAGCAGCTAAATAACATCCTGCTCAGCTTCCAGACCGCAGTCTGAAGAGGAGATGTTTGCTAGCGCAAAGTGCCGTTCTAGTAGTTGGAAAACCGAGAGACTTTAATAAACAGACATGCTGTCACCTACACTGTAGATTTACAGCCAAACTGAAACGTAGCGCTCATGTTTTCCTCTGCTCCGCTTGTTTTCACCGTCACCTACTGCTGCCTGTCACATAGTTGTCATTTGAAGAATGAGGAGGGGACCCTAGCTAAGCGCCACTGCGCTGCACAGTGTGCAGGTGAAAATCATTAACTTGAGTTGCGCATTGATTTTACTGATCATGTGAAATTTTAGTAGCAACAGTCACTCAATCAATTGCTGCCTGTCTGTGCTAAACAGAGAGAACTACACTTCTCCGTTGTGTGCACTGTACAGACGGTCCTGAGCTGCACTTCCGCATTTCCGAGTTCTGCCTTTTTCGTCCTGTCGACATTATATTATCAATTAACCTCTAAATAATAGATTATTGACATTTGTGAATCGATACATAATCGTCCAAGGCCGCATCGCGAGGCATCTAAAAATCAATTATTTTCCACATCCCTATTGGGGATAGTTAGGAAAGGATCATGGTCATGCTTATACAACACAATTTTGATTGTTGGTACAAAAACATTTGTAATAGTCAGATGTTGTACTCCCAAACACCCATTGGGATCTCTTTCACAAGAGGGTTTGCAGTGCTATAACAATGTGACTACTACTACTTGGGCTTTTTCTCCTAACCAGACACAAGTCCTAATTTACACAGTCACAGGGACTCCTTGTCAAATGAATGCAAACATAGGTTGTTTTCTGGTGATGACAGTATCTTCGGATAAAAAGGGGTCTGTGGTTGGTGATTGCACAATGGATAAGACTATGCCTTCAAATCCCCCACTGTGACCCATCCACCATTGTGTCCCTGAGCAAGACACTTAACCCCTAGTTGCTCCAGAGGCGTGCGACCTCTGACATGTATAGCAATTGTAAGTCGCTTTAGATAAAAGCGTCAGCTAAATTAATAAATATAAATGTACAAATAAAATCACAGAACTGAAGTCCCTTTCGAGATCAGTCATAGTCTAAACTGTCACACAAACAGGAAAGTAGTTCACTCTGAATTAACCTTTACAGCATTAGCATGCAAGTTTGGGACAATGGGACCTTGTCATTCTAGTTCTGCGACCAGCAGCTGGTTTCAGAATAAACATCTTAATAAGAAAAATTAAGTCCTAATTTGTGTATGATTCAAGTGAATAAAATCAAACATTTATTGAATATTTATTAACATTTGTTATATTGTTATTGGGGGAAAAAATTATATTGCGATTAATATAAACAATCTCAGCATAACGTCTTAATCTACCAGTGGCAAAGCCCAAAGGATGCTACTAAGACTACCCGAAAGATGCCCCAGCTAACTTTACAGGGTAAAAGCCTCACCGTGACAGGGCTGGTACCGTTTCTCTGAGACAGATCATCTATCACTACCAGCTCATCAATGATGTGCTTAATGATTGTATTTGATAAAAAGTGTTATTCCAATGAAAAACCATATGCGCCTATGGTTCATACGATCATGTAGAACATTTAAGGAAATAATTTAATAAGTATTTTCTCTGTAAAGTAAGGACTATCTAAGCCATACAAAACATTACAAATCAGATTGAAAAAATTCTCAGTTAGGCTTCTTAAGTCTCAGCTTTAATAAGGCCTGGGTTAACGCCTTAACACCCCTTTAGTGTCGTTTTTGGACGTCTTGGCGGTCAAGCTAGCAACAATAAATACGCAATGTCCGGTTACGCTTTCAAAATAAAACTAGTGAATAACGTTTTGAAACAGAACGTTATTTGCGTTCCATACGCAACCGAAGAAAAAAACCTTAATATCGACTTTGTGTTTAACACAGGAAAAAAGTGAAACTATGGTTTCTGGTCAAGCCGCCCTTCTCAACCATGTCTCGTCCGTACCATAGACTGTAGCCCACATAAAAAATACAGGCCTTAAAGCAGCGCTATTTTGACCCTTGGCGCTTCCAGTAGTCTCTGCCGTGTGCGCTCACTTTAGCGCCAGACCGCACAGAGGAAGAACAGAGAGAAGCGGGACAAGTTAATAAAAACAAGATCACACGGGCCCAGAAGCGGGTCTTAAGTGTAAAGACACCATCACTCGGGATTTTTGAATGCCGTCTTTTACCGAAGGAGTTTTTTCCCCCTGGAAACTCCGGTGAGTAAAGTTTGTAACCTTTAGGAGAGAGCTAAAAGTGCAGCGTGATGCTAGCTTAAATGGGTGGGTTAAAACCATATTACTGTAAGTTTAAGAAGTCGGAGGATGTTGTGAACATGATGATGAACTGTTCAACTGTATTTTGCTGTGTCGTGGTTTCAAACTAATCTCTGGAGGTACTTTTGGATGTGTAACTTAAGCACATGTAGTACCTTCAGAGGTATTTTTATTTACAGTATTTATGATAATACATGTTAAAGATAATTTCCTTGACTAAAATGGGTAAACTCTTCAGTATTTTTTGGTTGTAATTTAATGTAATGTAATGTTAAGAAATTTAATTAATTCATAGTAGTGATGTCTTGCTTAAATGCTACCTGGTAAAGTTATAAATCTTTGGTAACGTTATAACAATGTAAAACTTAAGAAGAGTCCCTAGACAACAGGGTGATGATATTGAGTTTTGACAAACGGGATGAGATCTTATTTGAAGAACACTGACTGTGATGATTTATCTGATTTATTCTGCACTATACTTGCAGACTGGTTTTTGAGACCCTGGATTGTAGCTTAGAGGTCAACTCTTCGCTGAATGCAGATGGCGAGTCCCAGAGAAGATGCACCTTGTATGGTGAGATCGGACCGCGGTGTGGCCAGCTGCTTCGGATCCCATTCAACAGGACTGACACATCAGATTACAGGACACTGGCAGATAAGAAAGATCCACCACATGTTCATTATCCTGCCCAGGTAGAGATACAAATAACTGAAAGACACTGGACACTTTTTAAAATTGTATTTGGATTGTTTCAAACATGGTTGGTGCACTATGAGATGTTAAAGGCAAAGGCAAATGAAAAATACAGGCCTTAAAAAAAAGGCCTTATAAATAGTGAACCGATCATATATGAACTAAGAAAATACAATTATTAAGCATATTATAGATGAGCTTATTAATAAATACAACATGTATAACTATGTTTATAAATGACTTACTAATGTGTATTAACGTAACAATGGTTTATAAATGATGAATTAAAAATGTACTAATACTTAACAACTGCTTCATAGTGTGTAGATAACAAAGAATAAAATTTTTTTAACTGTTTATGAATGACTTACTAATGTGTATTACTGTATGAATAATTCTTTATAAATGATGAATTCCTTATTTACTAATGCTTAACTAATGCTTTATAGTGTGTAGTTATTAAATAAATAAAGTGCTACCACTTTTGGTTGTTTTCCCAGTTTCAAACTTTTTATTGGAAGCATGTTTAGCATGCTGCATAGCAGTGCACACATAGTGAGGGCTGATGAATTCATCTTCATAACGTTTAAGTTTTATTGCTAATCATCCAATAGTTTCCTTCCATGCCGCTGGTACTGTATGGCTAAAATAATACAACACCCAGCACCTTTTGTTGATTTTCCCCAGATGTGTTGTGCATATATCTCTGTATTTATTTCATTAAAATACTCAACATTCACTGGGCCCCTGACTCCACTGCTTCTGGCTAAAGTCCATTCTTTAGTGTTGCTGATTTTACAGTATGTTTTCTCTCTCTCTCACACAACCAGTTACAAACTCACTCCGTAACACAGGGAGATGGCTTTATGGTGAGGCTCTTAACGCTTAGACTAAGCTATTGATAACAAACTGTTTGTATTGGGTTGTGCTCGTTTTACGAAGCAACACCAATAAAATATCCTGTTTGGTCTCAAGTGTGATTTTCTCTGACAAGGTGGTGCAAAGCTTTCACAGACAAATGACTGTGACAATAAACTCTGTAGTTTTCAAGAAATATTGATAGAAGAAGAATGGGTCTTTGTTGGATGTTCTAGCAGAGTTTTGTGAATGCACTTTGACACAGTCATCTAACGACTGATGAGATTTTTATTTTTATTTTTTTAATGTTAATCATAAGGGGTTCACTACAGTCAAAGAACTCAGTCTTACCAAGACATAGCAATTCTTTCATAAGACAAGGTTAATTTTTACCCCTATACTGTTCATTCATGAGTCAGTACTTGAAGTCAAAACTATGAACTAGGACTGAAACGATTCATCAATAAAACTGATTCATAAAATGCATCGACACAAATTCGTTCGTTTAATCCATTTAACTATACACCACAGTGTTTTGCACATTGACATTTATTACTGTCGCACATCGTGCTTACGCTGTGAACACGACGTGATTATAAGGTAGCTGTTTGCAAAGTGGAGGAAGATGGAGAAAATAGCGAGGGACAAAGAAGAAAGTGTCCAAAGCATGGAATTAGTTCAAGCTAAAGAAAACAACTCTGTAATGTTACCGTCCGTCCACCATAAAACAAAACTTATGTCGCTATGGCAACAGCACGACGGCAGCTGAACAAAAAGCCCTGGTGTTCTGCCAGCGGACCATTGTTTCTATGTCATTTTCGTACAGTGTTGTTAAGACAATATATTCTCTACTACTACTCTACCACAGTACTACTCTACTCTCTATCTGCAGCTGAACTTCTCACACTGAGCTGTGGGTGGAGCTGTATATTTCTGCTTTCCCTCTGGGTCTACATCATACATTTCCAATTGGACTCAGTGCTTCTGCTTACAAGCATGTCAAAAGATCTTGATCTACAAGTTTTTGGCACAGACACATCTGGAAATTTTGCATCTGGAGGGATGATGAGACAGGGCAGCAAGTCAAACAAAAACCAAAAAAAACTAGATACCTTTCAAAAATGTATCTCTTATGGAATTGGTTTTTGGATGTTAAGTCTTTTGAGGTTAATGCACTATACAACAGCTACTCTTAAGATTATATGTACAATTTCTAATGACTGTAAAACTAGAAGTTATACTGCAAGTGGCTCCTCAGAAACCTTCAAAGCTAAATTATGTGGTTCTTTTCCTGAATGATTCAATTATTAAGATGCTCTTTGCTGACATTTAATGAGCCTGACCTTTTGCTTCCCCCTACATCCCTTTCATCCGTGCCAGACTGCTGTCAAGAATACACAAGAACTCTTTCTTTACCCTCTATTATAGAGCAAGTTTTGGCCGTCACTCTCTTGTTAGTAAGCGACTCAATTTGTCTTTGAAAGCAAATCTGAATCAGGTAAGGTAAAACGTATTTGTATACATACACGTTTAAGTACTAGAAAAACAGAGGTGGTTATACCAATGTAGAATTCAAACAGCTGCTCAAAAATGAGTGAGTCTTTCAGTTTCCATTTAGTTTTTTCTACAGCTATGACAAGGAAATACTGGCAAACAGAAGCCCCTGTAAAATTCCAGTCAGCCATTAATTTTAATCAAAGTATGTACACATGCTGTTAGGGAAAACTGCATGTAGTTATTTTTCGCTAACATGGATGCATGGGCCTGTGTTGGACATGGTTGCCTTGTTTTACAATTTTTCTCATGTGCAGAAAAATGCTCCTTCAGCAATAGCTAACATTGTCCGTAATCATCGTGACCAACATAGTTTATAATGGGTATTAATCCAAAATCATTACGTTAAGAGTCCTGATCAGGTTGGGTCCAGACACACTATACATTGTTCAAACCAACCCTAAGACAATAATTTTTTCTTTTCTTTTTTTACATTCAGTGCCAATGGTTTTAAATTTCCCACTTTTTACAATGTTTGTGCATGACAACTACTATGTATTGAAAGTTAGAGAAAGATCAAGTGATGGCAAATAAATGATGGTGAGGGTAATATCCCAGGAAGAACGACTGATGCAAGTGGCCATGATGTTTATTTAAGTGACAAAGCCCTCTAGTGGCCGTAGGACTTATGACGGGAGCAAGGAAGAACTAAGGTGACAAAGTCCACATGTAGCCTAATGAGGGTCAGCGTGGATGGTATGGTTCTCGTTTTTAAAGAATGACTACAATCATTCCTTAACCTTGACCAAGTGTTTATCATTGGAACCATGAAATCAAAAGGTCCACTAACCTTAACAAAGTTGTTAAGGTTAGCGGACCTTTGAGTGGTTAACTCAAATAACCCAAACCATTATCTTTCAAAAACCTAACCAAGCTATTTTTGTGCCTAGACCTAACTAAACCTTAACCACAGCATTTTCAAATCATAAAACACATTTATTCTTCCAACAGTGATCTGACATCCCTATTAGCAGGATGACATCAATTAAAGAAAAAAGCTTCTTTGTGTGTTCTAGAGGGCATGGACTTTTGTTGTTTAATTTGAAGAATGATGGCAGACTACTTCCCTGTATTGGCATCGTATGTTGGTACTGGAATTAAACGGTTAGGTGTATGGAGAATCGTTCAAAATGGATACATAATTACTAGGCAGACTGGGCTGTTGCAGCTAGTGTTTGAGAGGCATGTTGAGTTTCGGTTATGATTATGAAGTAGCAAAAGGGGTAAATGGATCCTGTAAGCCAATTTAAGATGCTGACCATTCACAAGCATCCATTAAGGTATGAGTAGTAGAAAATCCTATATATAATATCCATTTAATTTCAGTGACCAGACAGCTCAGGCAAGGAATTAGAGGCAGCATAACTAGAGAAATGGTACCTGTTTCCAGTGTATTGTATCGTTTAGTTTCAAGGAATATATAGCCAATCACAGTAAAAGAAAAGAAGCTGGAGCTGTCACTCTGTATAGAGTACATAAGGCTCAAATGTATGAGGACATAAATGGACTGGGGCGAGGGGGGTTGGGAGGCAAGGTCAGCATGAGACCAGCTTATCTTTTTATCTGCACAATTCCCTGCTTCTTCTTTTTTCTTACAACATAAAGCCTCAGTATACACTACAAATGCGGACAGACATAAGTGTTAAATGCTTGCCTTTAGATGTACATTATATACAGTATATTCAGTCCACAAACCTGGTTGAGTGATTTTCACTTAGAAACAATGAGAAGCATTTTTGTCTGTAAGTTATTGTCTTCCTCTGTATGGCTTTAACCTCATTGAGCCTCAGATTTAGAAGCAACCGATCAAAATTATCTCTAATTAGATGGGATGGGATTCTGCCCATGGAATGCAAACATACTCTGTTAATTGCTTTTTCCTTAAGAAGCTGGGGATCAGAAAAGCACATCATCTCACAGTATGGCTGCTCCATGGTTTCCTATAAGGAAGAACTGGGGGATAACAGGGCCATTAGACATCCATGCATGAACATACTAACTTTTTAGTGCCATTAGCATAATGGGAAACAGAACGAAAGTGCTCTCTCTGCCTGTTGAAACACATTGTTCTAATTTCCTACTTGTCAAATTGCCCTTGACATTCACTTGAGCCTTAGGTATTTCTCTCATAGAAGGGCTCTCACTTAGAGGTTGAATGCAAGGCTTTTAGACAATCAACACAACTTTATATCAGGCCCTCCAAACCATACAAATTGACTCATGCCACTAACAGGCCTTTGATAACAATACGTCCAACCACTGCATGCTTTATGGTAATACAATGACGTGTCATTTTTTGCCTTTAATGACCTGTACAGCCCTCGTCTTCACACTATTGTATATGGCTGCTGCTGTCCCCTTTTGATCAATAGGCTTACAGGGGAATGGGATTTGGAGCACACTGCAATCTAACCTTGCACATTTATCTTCAATGACATGACCACTGCCACTCCTGCCTTGACACTTATGTATGGAAACATAGATATAGACAGAGCTTTCTGTGGTAGAAACCTTCTCACTGAGCCTGACTGACATTAACTAGCAAACCACATGTGGATGCCCAGTGAAGAAGACATGAATGGAAAACACAAAAAAAACTCATAGAGGCCCAAATGGATGCAGCTAGAATTTAAAATTTGACAAAACACATACTGACATTCTACAATACACTTTTTGTAAGCCAACAAAAAAAAGAGTTTAGCAGGACTGAGATGAAATGAAAAGTTGTGTGCAGATTAAGTATTCAGTACAGAGGTCCCCTTTGCAAGGCAGATAACTGGAATTTGTTCCATTGGGTTTACAATGTCATGGGAGGGCATCCATGCATATTCTATCTATAGTAGATAAAATATAAGGTAGATGCATTACTTCTGAATTTTTCAGACAGTTCATTTTTGCATATGACCTCCATATGTAGAGAAATGTGTCATTATGCAGGAGGAGGTTAATGAGCAAAAGAGTTATTAATAATACACATTAATACTGTCTACTGTTAAAAAAGACAATGGGCGACATTCTGTTTTGCTGCTTTTGTTAACAAAAAGGGCTGCCAACATTCTATTGTTTTGCTTTTGTCAATTAATCAAATGAAAAGAACAAAACCAACAATGCGTCTGTCTGCCTTTCAGTACATGCTGACTCCAGCAAATGTTCAGAAATTGTGTCACAAATATATACTTTCATTTTTTTAAAGGCTGAAAAAATAGCTGGCCACTGCGGTTTTCTTTCCAGTGTTACTTAATAATAAGCACTATATTTGTTAGGGACTATTTCCTGCTGCAGATTGATTGCACTGCAAGTATTTATGTGGTGTGCGTGGATCATCGTAATGAAGGAATATGACAGCCGGCAACCATGTGACTCTAATGTGTTTTTAATAGTTTCTGGACAAGAATGGAGGTCTATGATACAAAGGAATACTATTTAAGCCTTTGGCTACACATGCAATACCCATTAGTAGAATCAATTCATTGTTGCTATTGATCTTTTCATGGGCTTTGTTGACAATAAGAGAAATCTAGAATATCACAAGATTTGTCCTTTAATACCACTGTGCTGTATATGTTCAGGCATGTGAAAAGAGTAGGCAAATACATAAAAAAAAAAAAAATTAATTTCATTGCTTCAGCAACAGTATCACTATTTTTATACATCTCAGTGTATGTTTGGAGAGGAGGGTTATCCAACCGAAAAAACAGAAGAACATGATAGTTGGCGGATTAAGCATACTTTAAACAGTGGCAGAGGACTTACTTTCATTAGATATTGTGGTGTTTACTGAGTTTGCTTTCAGTTCCATCCTTATCTTTGAACTATTTCTATTCTCTTTGGTGTTATCTTTGATCTTTTGTTTTGTAGTAAAACATAATTAGTTCAGCCATGGTAGAATCTACTTCTTGTTAAAGTATTTTTAGCTGTCTCAATGCAAACCCCAGGGTTTTATTTAGACTAATCCATTCTAACCTAGTGTAAATGGTAACTCTGTGCCATCGCTCATGCTTACTAATTTGTAATCTTTAATCTTGTGGGAGTGAGGCTTGACATCTCTAGAGTACCCAGCAGAAATGATGTTCAAGGCTTATGCCACAGTAATGACAAGCCACAATGAGCTGCGGCTTGATGACAGATTTATGTTGATGATGGTCTGATTCTACTACACTGAACTCCAACTACCACCCCAGGCTTTTCCCATGCAGCCGTAATTAATCTTCGGTATTGTAATACATTCTAATACTAAGTCTAGTGACTTAAAATTCATATTTGTGTGAACTACAATATCCTTCTCTATGTAATTTTATTCTATTTGCTGGGTTACTGAAAAACTCCTCCAGCTTCAAATTGCTACATCTGCTGTCAAAAATGTCATGACAGAATGAATTGTTTAGCACACACATTATCTAGAAAATATTATTTTTTTGAGCTCATTTCATAACTTTTTTTTTTTTTTTTAAATGTGGGGATATGAGGAACTGAATTTTAATTTCTAAAGACACAAATGTAGAAATGTCAAACAAGACCAAAGATCTATGAGAGCTCTGTGGTTAAACTGTATGCTTACTTTAGATTATGTTGCAGGGGATCTGTCAAAGAATGGTCTTGATCTTGTATTTTCAATGTCCCTGCTGGGTATTTGTGTGCTTTTGTACCTATTGTTTTCAACGCACCACAATCCTTGGAAACCATGTAAATAGAGCCGGCTCCAACTCAAACACTCAAAAAAAAAAAAAAATGCTTAGCTTCATGCAAATATCCTCTGACGTGTGGGACAACAACCTTTGACATCCTTGTGTAAATCACTTAGTTTTTCTACTCAACTATGTAAAAGAAAGTGAAGGAAAAGATGATTTCCTCTAGATCTCTATGATACAACTTTAAGGAGCTACTGGGATTTGAATCAGAAAAATGATGCATAGAGACACACGGCACGGATGTAGTGGTAATTGGTGAAGATACCTGTCCCTTTAAATGGGTAAACAAGGAGATAAGGTAGCCATACCACTTGGTTGAACCACTTGGCTAATCACATTCTGTCCCCCCTTGTTTAGTCCTTTTGTCCCTGTTGTGCAGTATACATGGTATCAAATGTATATTCTCAGCTAAAAGCTACAGTCATCTGTGACATTTTAATCAATGGTGACTCAACCAAGGGCATTTAACTGACAACCCTCATTTCCAACTCACCATTAGCACTTAACTTTGAAGGAAAAATATGTATTTAACTTAATATGAAGTGTTCAGCATTTACCTCCTTTTAGCTTTCCCCAAAGCAAAATCAAACAAACACTAGGTTCCCAACAGCGGCAGTTTAAATGGCAATCTCTGAGATAAACCTGAGGAACTGACCTTTCCCCCTCCCCAAGGGAGATGAATCTAGCATGGAGCTTCCTCAGTCCTACCCATCCTCCAGATGTCTCTCCAAGCCTCTCTGTATTCAGGCCACCTTTTTCACATCTAAGATCTGATATCAGCCTCCTGTCAGTCTCTGTGAAACAGTGCTAGCAGGATCTCTGATAGAGAGAAGGGACTGTACTGACTGCAAAAGACTGCTTTGATGTGTCTGCTTTGGGGCTTGAGATGGACTGCGGCACTAGTTAGCTCCTCACCACATAAGTTTGTTTTGTCATGTTTCTAGGCACTGTAAAATGCTAAATTAATTGTCCATTTTGTTCTCTTGGATCAAAAAGCACACAAGCACATAGAAAAAAAGTGTTCCACAAAGCTCCCAGTGTGACACAGGACAGATAGAGACAGAGCTGCGCTTTCTAACCTCATGCCCTAAATATAAAACACTAAGACAAAAACACTCATGTTTCCCAAATATACCCCAAATTCAAATTTATATCAGACACACAGAAACTCCCCTATATACTAGAAGAAATGCCCAAATATCAAATAATTGCTGCAAAATATGTCTCCTCATGCCCTGAAGTGAGGACAACCAGTGGAAAGGGGGGGAGGGGGAGAGGGAGAGAGGCCTGCATGCCAATTTATGCTGCTGCTGTATAAACCGTCATGTAAGCTGAATGGTTGGGTTCACATGCAGGCAGTATAAACACCACAATCAAAGTAGGGAGTTTGTCTCTCTCATCTTCTCCGTGTACTGTAGTCAAGGTAATGAGATGCAGTGATTAAAGTAGTGTGTGTGTGTGTGTGTGTGAAAAGAGAGTTTCACCAGATGTGTGTCCCTTCATATGTTGTCCCCTGCATCCCCCCAACCCATTACATCCTGGATTCTTACAGAGGTAGTACAGTCTTTGTACAGTGAACATGTAATTAGAAATTGTGGACTGCTTGACTGTGATGATTAATGTCTTCCATTTGCTACATGCACCTATATGAATATGGAAGGAGGTGTCACTCCCATCAGTCACAGTGTAAATCACATCCTCTGATTGCATATGCTTGTTTTCCTGTTACCTGCTGCTCATTTCCCACTACCATAATCTTTTTCTTCTATTAGCCATTTGCTAACTGCTTTAAGCGGCTTATGCAATGGTGTTTTTTCTTCTATATAGGGTTTTAGCCCTTGATTAGTGTTCTGCAGTTCTGACCTTCCTCTGGCTACTCCCTCATGGTTATTAACTGCTTACAGTTGCTGTTATATGGAAGTAAAGTTTGGTGGCTTTATCCTTTTTTGCCCAGGGACAATAGCACCATAGCAGTTACTGCATTAAAAGAGAGACATGAGAAAGCCAAGGGTCTGCAGGTGAGTCAGTGTGCGCTTGGCCCCGGTTATGGTCCACCTGTGCCTTAAACCAAAGAATAAAAGCTACTGGGGTTTTGCTGTCAATCTTTATAGTGTGGTGAGGCACATAGTCATATAGAAAATGATTCCCCCAAAGACAGACAGACAGACACACACACACAAAGACAGCCGCTGCACTCTACATGACCCATATTTTGGACATGACAATGAGGACGAAGGAAGTTGTAGGCATAGCCGCTGGCCTGTTTCGCTTGATAAAGCTGCTGGCTGGAACCAACAGCATCATGACAAAGCCACCATAACTCTGGGTCTACCAGGGATTTTCTGAATCATACCCATAAAGGAGGCAGCCTAACAATGCTTTGTGAAATGCTAGTTTCTCATTTCACCCATGCTGCTAATGTAGAATTTCACTATGTCTAACGGTAGAAGTTGTTTTTTACCCATTTAATGAGAACTTTCACTGCATTGTTTGAGGACATTTTGGGTTTTGTCTAATTATTCTGGGACATTTCTGACCACTACCAGATGCGTAGTGGAACATTCTGTAAAGATGGACTCTGTTACAGTTTTAGAGGCAAATGTCAGGTCAGCCATATCATCAATGTGAATATTACTTTATCCTTATTCAAGATAATTACCATTGCAACTGAGCAATCCCTAAATATGTTTTTTAATAATTCAGATATTATAATTCCTTTATCATTGATGAAAGGAAGAAATATGTATTTACCCACCCAAGTACATTATTGAAAAATTATTTTACTTTCATATATGCACTGTTATCTGTTTACTACCTTAAACCCCATTCTGTTTTTTGTAAATCACTTACCTCATAAAAATAAAGCTGGCACCTCTAACACGAGAAAAAAATCCTTTGGTCAAATCATCAAATGTTATCTAAAACTTTCTAACTCGCTATCACATGCCAAAAGCTGTTTAATATTTACATGTGGATTTAATTAACTCGTGCACCTTTCCCCCTTCTGAGCAACATAATAATGCATGTGAAGCTTTTTAGATAGTGAACAGTACACACCAGATAATACGTTTTCTCAGATACACAGTATGAAGTGTTTTAGAACGAAATCGTTTTGTTTAAAACTTCTTCCCAAGTGGTTCCTTCCACTAAAACTGTATTGGGTCAAATATACAGTGACGTTTAATGTTAAATGTAAACTAGACATTTACAACAGATGTTCTGTATAAAAGGAGCAAGATCCAGCTTTTGTATAAGGATGAGCCAGTTTTTACAGAGCGTGATATATTATGTTTGTATCCTTGGTTAGTAGATCATGTAGTTATCAAGTTGGTCAGCTAAAATTGTCTAAATGCTCACTTTAACTAACAGAGTTAATTTGCTATCTGAGGGGAAATTAATTCCTAATGAGTGGAAAGTGTCTCCTGACATTTTTACCGCAGTGGTGAAACATTGATGTGTCTTTCACCCCAATGTCCAAGATGTTTAGATGGATAAACAATATGTAGGCATACGCCATTAGGCACATACTATAAACTGGTATTTATCAAAGAAGACTGTGCAGTAAGAATGTGTGCCCCTCACGCATACCAGGCATACACACTTTTCTAGAGATGGCTGCAGGTGATATAAGGTGGACGTGAAATTTAATGTGAAGAATGAAACTTTGTAAAACATTGTTTTATTACTAGCCGCAGCATTGTGGCTGGTATTGTTTTCACCTTGTGAGTCTGTGTGTGAGTGTGATCATGGCAAAGCGTGGGCCTAGAGACACTTACTGTAGCGGGAGCAAGTTTTTATTCAATATTTAATGTTCTTGCCAAACAACTGATGATTTATCTCTTGCCAGTAATGACAATTGACTATGCGAATGGCACAGTTCACCTGTTTCGCCACACTGATTTCTCTCATGTGTATGGTGCATCTCAAGCTCCATTGCACCGTACATACAGATTTGGCATTTCAGCTGGTGTGACCCCATTGCAAATTTACCACTTTAATGTCAGAGAATATCAGAGATTTTTTTTTTTTGCTGAATTTTACCTCCCGTCTCGGTAATATAAAAAAATCTACAAAGGCCTTAACTCGCCGTTGTACTTTCACAACCTCCACACATTTGCAAATAATATTACATGCTACCATAATACCTCCATACTTCATTGTATAACAGAGAAAAATGCACTACACTGCAGACACATACTGCAAAGATTAAATTACATGTCTTAAGTGTTTCATGACACATTTATCGAATGTACCACCCATTTATTGAAAAGCAAACATTTCTGATCCAAAAGGGAGCACAGGATTTGACACACTATTTCAGGCTACAATGTGGGCGTCTCATGGGGACATACAGACAAATGGAGGGAGTCTCAGCGGTCAAGAATCAAAGTGAGAGAAAGAAGACATTTAGGACTCACAGTATCTGTTCAACATGATAAAGAGATGTGTTCCTAGCCCTGTTATGGATGGTCTGAGCCTAGTGTGTGTGTCCTGAGATAACCATGAGCACAGTATGGCCATGCATGACTAATAAAGTGTGCGTCACCAGCTACAAAACCACGATAAAAATCACATCTTTTGAATATCAAGCCAGACACCAAGTTGTGTCCTCCAAACAGTCATAATAAAATGTCAGAACACATTTTTCTCGACCGCAATGTCTACAATTTTTACACAATGTCAATGTGATTTCAAATTTGATGCAGCTCAGACTAGGGCTTTGGAATATTGGATTATATTGAAATGACCATTTTATCAGCCGACCGAATAAGGGCTTTAGCTGAATTTTTTGGCCAACTCAACACACGAGTAGCATGTGTCCACTGAAGCCTCTTTAGTTGGAAAACAGCAGTTCTGTTTCTTTCATATATCTTGTATCTGGCAATAACTGTCAAAATCAACCGAAATTCACTAACTACCTTGGAGTTGCTTATTAACAACATCTTTCTATATTTTAGGGTTTCAACGACTAATCAATGTAGTCGACAAAAATCAATTGTTAAATTCGCTGGCAACAAATTTAATAATGATTCGTTCATGACGTCATTGGGCCATAACTACACAGTTTAGTTTAACGGAGTAAAGACATTTACAGCTGGAGAACGTTTACCTGTTTGGTCCATGAAAGGACTGGATTTCAGCGGAACTTTCTGTTGCTGGAGCAGAAACGTTCATTAAAAGATGTATTTTTTGAAGGCAGTATTTATTTGTATTGTCTTGATTGTTAATTAGCACATGCCTAAGACAATTTATTTTTTGTTCTCCTCTAAAGAAAAACTTAGTTTGGCTACCGTCAGTTTTTTTTTAGCACACAATGATATCATTAATACTGCACTTCACCTGTCAAGGACAACTAGTCATCTCGCTAATGTGGAGAAAAAAGTCTGCCAGTGATGCAGAAGTCACATCTCAAGGGATTTGTGAAAGTACATGATCTGGTGATATTATACCCTTGAAGCAGTTTTGCAGTTTTGTGTATAAAAGATCGTCACCTGCAGGCCACTTATGGCAAACAGCCTGCTTATATCACAAAGTGTCAGATAATGGACACCTATAGTGCGTGTCCAACCATAAATACAGAGCTACTTCTATGGAAACTGATTTTTGGAGACCCTATTAGATCTCCTGCTGTTACAGCAAAGACGGCTAAATGTCAATAAGGAGAACATTTTGATTGTGTTTCATACACAAAGCAACCCATGGTCATCAATGCATCTGTTTAATTACTGGCGGTGAAACTGTAATTGGGGCTTTGGAATGTAATTTCGTTCTTCCTGTAGAGTGTGTGTGTGTGGGGGGGTGAATTGTGTGCCACCAATTCATTTATGGTGTAGAGGAATTCAAACAGGCTTCTGCATTGTATCCCAACATGGAGCACCTTCATTTTAAGACCTTACTGCAGTTGTGTTATTTTATGAGCTGTAATCCCCCTCAACGGCCCACCCCCTCCCCTTTACCACAAATTCTGCTTCACTGGTCGTGTGTGACCTCGGCTGGAGTAAAATAGAGAAGGAAGAACAATTGTGTTTGTTGTTTTGGCTTTTAGATTCACCGCAGCTAGGCCCAAGTTTCCTTATATGAGTGACCCTGGTGTTACTATGTGCTACCTGAGCCACAGAAAGGGCTGTTAAAGTGCACCATTGCAAAAAATGTTAATAGTTTGAGCAAATATCTTTTAAATTGTAACTTTTCTGTAATACAATCTTATTTTCCTCCCAACCTCCTTGGACAAGGTAGTTTTTTAAAGTTGAGCTTCTAGCTCAATGTAGAACTGGAACTATTGATTATTATTTAAAGACTGTCGTACCGTAAGATAATGCAGGTACAATTCACAACTGAGTATACTAGAGGAAACCCTGAGATCATGATGTCTCTCTACCCTACATGTACATTAAAAGCAGTCCAAAGAGGAAATAAATCCTTGAAAATGTTACGTCAATTTAGGACAAATTTAGATTTCTGATAAAATAAGCCAAAAAACACAAAATTGAAGCCAATGGGTTAGGTTGAGGTGTAAATCTTACTTTGAGTTAATGATTAAGTGCAGTATGCTCTACTACTTAGCTTAGCTTTAGCCTGCAGTATTTGGTTGATAAATTACACGCCTCTGTAATTACTGATTGATTGCAGCACGGTTCTTAATGGTTCAGTTAATGTGATTTTGATTCAATTACAAAGCAGAGCTTTAGTTTGACTCCACTACCCACTATTTCTTTTTGTCCAACCATAGATTATGAGGTCTGTTTTTTGTAGGCCAAACGTTTCCTTCCCCCCACTTGACGTGAAGTTTAATCAGCATGGACTTTATGGTCAGACATAATGACATGATAGAGGGTTTCATAATGTTCCCCTACTTCATGTTCCTAATCGCAGAGAACATAATGACCCACAGCAATGAACCTCAGTGCCAAAGTGCTGCTCTAGTCAATATATGGCCATTTTAATCTCCCAGGGCCAGAGAAGAAGAGTGGAGAGGTCAACTTATTTGCATTACCATACCACTTTGTTACATCTTTTGTTACTAAGATATTGATGGGAAACCCATAGTATGCTGCATTGGTTTGATAAGTGCACAGAGTGAAATATGTTGAAACAAAGATGCACATGTGTTCTTAGCACAACTGTGGTTTAATACCATAGTGAAGCCAACTGAACCCTGCACATCTACACTGCACCCTCAGCTATCTACCTGGGGCCTCATGTATAAACGCTGCCTACACACAAAAAGGTTACGTACGCTGGTTTTCACGCACACGTGGGATGTATAAAAATTAAATTAATTTGTCTGGCTTTACAAAGCACTGATACTTTTTCACTTTAGTTATGGTGCCATGTCTATGAATTAGTGTTTGAAAAAGCATATTTATGTCCGCTGATACATCATAATAGTTTGATCATGTATGTGGATAATGTTTAACATCAGAAAACCTACTGGTATGTCATTTCTAATATATTGTTCTCCTAACACAGGAGGAAACACCCTCTATAGCCTAACTGTGCTCAATATGATGGCGGCAAATGAATGGAAAGAAGACGCGTGAAGTAGATAGATAATAGATCAAGTCTGGCTTATTAAGTGCAAAGTAAACCTGGTGAAACTTATATCACACAGATGGCAAGCCTTACTCACAGTGCCAAACAAGTTCGCTGGTAAACTGTTCATGTGCCATGGAGATGTTACCGCAAGTTGGGAGTTGTACAGTTGCCAAGGCGCAGAGGTACCCATACCATTACGCATTACTCTCTCCAGAAGAAAACGCATTCTGGTGGCCATGCACTCGGAATAAGTCAGGTGTGATGCGTAATTGCTCAGGTGAATGATGTGTAATTAAGTCAACAAGGTTTAGGCAAATAGGGAAGACCTATAAAAGGATGAGTTAACATGATAAGCAATGGCATGGGCAGTGCGGTGGTGCAGTGGTTAGCACTGTCGCCTCACAGCAAGAAGGTCGTGTGTGGAGTTTGCATGTTGTCCGCGTGGGTTCTCTTCGGGTGCTCCGGCTTCCTCCCACCATCCAAAGAGGTTAATTGGTGTCTCCAAAATTGTCCTTAGGTGTGAGTGGTTGTCGGTTTATGTGTGGCCCTGCAATGGACCGCCTTTCACCCAGTGTCAGCTGGGATTGGCTCCAGTCCCCTGCGACCCTGTACAGTTGACGATGGATGGATAAGCAATGTCTGCTTTGGCACCCCTGGAGGACATTGTGCATGGAAGAATTCGGAGGGAGTGTGTGTTTATTGGCCCATGATGATGATGGCTCACGAGCCAATTCAGATTCCTCTTGGAACTCTGTGCTGAACTGGGCCCGGCTTTGGAAAGGGGAACCGCAAACAGTGCTCTACCAGTCCCTTTGCAAGTGCTCATCACACTTAGGTTCCTTGCAACTCGGCCTTCCAAAGGGAACTTGCTGACTGGTCGGGTATCTCACAATCATCCCATGCCAGGTGTATGGGAAGGCATAATCCGTCTGTCTCCCAGGTGTGATAAGCGGGCGATTGTCTGCACTCACATTGCTATAAAGGCACCATCGGAAAATTAATTTGCGTATGTGACCAGAAAACATTTTCACTCCATCAATGTATCTGTGATGCGCAAATGTGCCTGACAAATGTTGTGGCACGCTGGCCTGAGTCAACCCATGACTCATTCATCCTGCGGAATAGTAGTGTAGACTTCAAGCTGGGGCCATGCCAGATGGCTAGCTTCTTGGTAAGATGACAGAAACTATGATTTGTAATAGTGCATTTGGATTTTAATATGAGGATGTGGTTAACATAGACCCTTAGGTGACAGTGGTTACCCTCTGTAGACATGCCTCCTCATCCCCTCACCAACCCTCTGACCGAGCAAGAGCAGCGGTACAATATTGTCCATGCTTGCGCTGGTCAGTGGTGGAACGGACCATCGGGCAGCTGAAAGGCCGTTGCCGCTGTTTGGACCGCACTGGTGGCATGCTGTTGTACTGTCCACGGAAGGTATGTCGCATTGTGCAGGCATGCAGTGTGCTGCACAGTGTGGCAAACAAACGTGGCATCCCTCTGCCACAGGAGCTGTGGAATGACGAACCTGAACCAGGCCCACAAAACAATGAGCCAAATGCAGCACACAATGTAAAACAGTGGTAAGCTTAGAAGTGGCATTTATTTTTTAACCAGTTCTTTTAATGCAGTACTTGTCACCAAGAACATCATTAATTTTTTTTTTATTCAACGCATGTCTGACATTGTATTTACGATTGACTCCAGCACAGCGTTCGTCAGGACACGGCCTGACTGGCTCACCTCAGCAGTGGAAGCAGGGGCGAAGCAGGGTGCGAACTGGATGCAGCAGGGTGCACGGAGTAAGATTTTCCATCAAATCTGTGACAATAAATTACATTATAGTGTAACAATTCATTGTGTCCAGCTGACTTGTGCATAAATTGGAATGTGATGTGACACTGAGTAGTCAGGTCTGTTGCAAGTGGTCTGTAAATTCAGCTGCAAGGTTTAAGTCACCGTGTGTTTCATGTACTTACCAGAAAGAAAAACACGTCTGACTCGCCCTCACAATGCTGGCAGGACGCCACACAGGAGAGTTTCCCTTTCTTCTTGTGGCGTCAGCTCCGGCTTTCCTGTGCCTCCACCTGTGGCAGTGACACTCTGCAGTGACACGTTTTTTTGAAGTCTACTTTTATGTCTGACCATTTCTTGTTTATTTCTTCCATTGTACGTGTCTCTGAGCCGGCTGCATTGACTGCCATTGTGACACAGTGCCACTCTGTTGCCTTGCGTTTGTTGCTGATACCAGAAGATAAACCACCAAATAAAATATTTTTTCGCGTCTCCACTTCACTGATCAGCACCTCAATCTCAGACTCTCTGAAGTTTCTCTTTTTTGTTTGTTTTGCCATTTTTATTTGCACCATGCAGCTGATGGGGGCGTAACATATACATGTTAGACAGACTGAGGCACTGGGTGGGGATCTCTGGTACTGCTCTAGAATGGTTTTCATCCTACCTGTCAAATAGGAAGTTTTGCGTGTCTGTAAACAACTATGTCTCTTCGTTCTGTCCAGTTAAATATGGTGTGCCTCAGGGGTCGGTCTTAGGACCCATTTTGTTTTCCTTGTATCTGCTTCCCCTTGGACATATTATCCATAAACATGGCATTTCTTTTCATATTTATGCTGATGACACACAAATATACTTGCCCGTCAGATCCACAGACCCTGGAATGCTGAGTTCACTTAACAACTGCCTTTGTGAAGTTAAAAAATGGATGTCAAATAATTTCCTCCAGCTGAACTCAGACAAAACAGAAATCCTGGTCATCGGGTCCCAGCAGATGGCAAATCAAATACTGCCATCTGCTGGTTCCCTAGTAAATCACATTAAGCCTGTGGCAAAGAACCTTGGTGTTTGGTTTGATAGTAATTTAAATTTCGAGCAGCACACCACAAAGCTTGTTCAATCATGTTTTTATCAACTTAGAAATATAGCTAAAATTCGATCTATGTTAACTTTTAAGGACACCGAGACCATTTTACACGCCTTCATCTCATCACGCCTGGATTATTGCAACAGCCTTTTCACCTGTTTAACCCAAAAATCTATTGATCGACTCCAGACTGTCCAGAACTCAGCTGCCAGGCTTTTAACCAGAACAAAGAAATATGACCACATTACTCCTATTTTAGCTTCATTACACTGGCTCCCAGTATGTTTTAGAATTGACTTTAAAATTCTATTGATCACTTTTAAAGCTCTTCATGGCCTCTTGCCTTGTTATATTTCTGACCTTTTAGTCCCATACGCACCAGCACGTACCTTGAGATCCTCGGGCAGAGGTCTGTTGTCTGTTCCAGAGTCTCGACTGAAAACTAAAGGGGACAGAGCGTTTGCTGTCAGGGCCCCGAGGCTCTGGAACAGCCTGCCCGAGGAAATCAGGTCGGCTGAGTCAGTGAACTCTTTTAAGTCCCTTCTTAAAACATACTTTTATAGGAGAGCTTTTCCCGATCTGATTTGACTTTATTTTATCCCTTTTATTTTATTGTATTTTACTAATTTTATATTAAATTTTCATGCTCTTATCTTTTTTGTATTATTCTTTACACTTGTTAAAGCACTTTGTAACTTGTTTTTGAAAAGTGCTCTACAAATAAGGATTATTATTATTATTATATTATTTATAGTCATTTGCATAGTAATTTATGGGAGGAGCCAAGGTGGAGTATGTGTCTCGTGCAGGTGCGCTCAATTTCACGTTGATTGGGATGTATAAAGGAAAGGTGCGTAGGACCTGACGTACGCCTGGTTTTATACATGTGGATATTTCTGTGCGTACATACTTTTCAAATTCTGAGTATGCCATCTCTCAGTATGAAGCTGCGCAGTCTTTTATACATGAGGCCCCTGGTCTTCCTCTTGTATTTTTAATATTATTTTTTTTTATTTCATTGCAATTAAAATCTCTTTTGCAAGAGAGACCTGGCCAAGATGCAGGATAACATAACATAAAGAACAGTTTCCAACATAAAACATAAAAGACATCAAGTACACATACATATGTAACACAAGCCCCTGTATTGAATAAGGCAGAATACAACTTTATAAACAGCAACACTGACCAGTGTTCACCTGCTCCATATCCTTCAGAGTTGAAACAAACTGTCTATAAGAAATAAAGTTAGTTATTATTATTATTATTATTATTTGTTGTCTGCGTGCATCAGCTTCCATAGAAGTATGAACTCAATCGGCTACATGGTGGCGCTGTAAATAAGGCTTAAAAATGCAAACTTTGAAAGGCCACGCCCCTTACACTGTAAGTCTGATTGACTCACACAGGTGCAGCTCAATGTACTCTACAAAAAATCTTCAAGGACTATTAAGGTCCGCCATTTTGAATTTTTGGAAAATCACATTTTTGACATCTCCTCCTAGACCGTAGCTCCGATTGCCACCAAATTTTCAGTGAATCATTATTGGATCAAGCCTTATTAAAAGTTGTATAAAGCATGTCGATATCTCAATTACATTTCAAGATATGGACCAATGAACTTCGAAAGGGGCGTGGCTCTGGACATAAATGACCACAAATCAGCAACCGTAGGGCCGATCATCACAAAACTCACAGGACATGTTCAGAACTGTGCCCCAGATGTACCTGAACAGTTTGATGTACATACGTCCCTAGGGGGCGCTACAAACGCAAGAAAGGTGGTTAGCATTACACAAATTACACTATAAATCCCATATTCATTCTCCAATCATCACAAATCTCTCAGGATATGTCCTCATAAGTAACTGAAACATGCCCTGAAAGTTTCATTGAATTCGAACACCCGGGGGCGCTATAAATGCAAACAAACTGCAGGGGATAAAACAAAATGCATATTGTTTGTCCAATCAACACAAAACTTCCAGGATATGTCTACATAAGCACCTTACACATACCCTGAATGTCTCATTCAAATCGACCACTAGGGGGCGCTATAAATGCATCGTAACTGGATGTCAAATGATACAAATCAAGCTATAGATCAGAAAATAGTTGTCCAGTTGTTACAAAACTTGCAGGATATGTTTTATAACAATGTTGAACCTGGGAATCGCCGCTTGCGGCTATATTTAAATTTGTATACCATTTTGTATTTGTAATTGTACAATATATCACTATGTGTTCACCACTACCTCCCGAGGGAAACACATAGCAGCTGAAAAGTTATTAAATGCTCCACTATGGTCACAAGCTACTTACTAAATGTATTTCTGCGCCTGAAAGCGATGCTGATGAGAGTGAACCAGGCTACAATGAGCTGAAAGATGCAAAAAAGTTCTATAGAGCTGAAGGCAGAGTCGGGTGATAATTTGCTTTGGGTCTGTCACTATGAGTGATCCCTTTTACATTATACATAGTAATTTAATACATTATTAATATAATTTTTTTTTTTTTTGCCATATCAAAGATCTACATCACTGTCACTTTTCTTACCCTCATTCTTCAGTTTATCTTGGATTAGATCTACTTGCATTGTAGTTTACAGGTTAGAACAGTTTGTTCCTATGAGGTGATATATTTAACTTAACTAGCTTTCTTTTAACTCTGTCTTTTTTCTCTGCATGTGTGTGAAGAGAGAGGTATGCAGGACACACAAAAACACATTTGATTTGAACCTCTATGAGCATGCCTGAAAGGTTTTGGTGGTTCCTTGCATGACCAATGGACAATGTTGCATTTTAATGCGCTTCCAGCTTAGCATTAGCTGGCTACATTTCTGCAGAGATTAAAAGTTTACCCTGAGCTGATGCTCATCAGTTACACTTCATGATGCATTTATTATTCAGTGGCTTGGGGGTTTGATTTCGGCTGGCAGCAGAGGCATGTCACAAACACATGGTTTAGTGTGGGCAAGGAATAGGCAGGGAGAGACCCTTATTTCACTTCCAGGATGACAAACAACATTTTATAAAATGCCAAAGATTTTAAACTCGTGAACTGAGACGAAAACTAAGCTTTTAAACTCATGGTGTGAGTCTTAATATGAGAAAAGGGATATGCGCCCTGAGGACAAAACTGCAGTTTTCTATCCTCCAGCATCAGAATTTCAGTGAACATTACTATGTCTAAAAGGCATGGTAAAGGAGGTTGTTTTGCACATTTCACATAACAGAAACAGAGAAAGGTCATATACGGTTTGAATGAAATGGGCAGAAAACCATCAGTCACATCGCACAGCCCGAGGTGTCAGCCACTGAAGGCACTGGCTGACTGCTAGACACCATCAGTAAGCTGTCACCTCCACCATATATCCAAACACAAATCTGATGCCCACTGAAGCAGTGGGGAGATCTGTGACACAACTTTCTTCAGTCAGGGGTTTTAGATTTGACTGTGTGGCTATGTGTGCTCACCAACTACCTTTTTTTTTAAAAGGTATGACAAATATTTATAATCAGGAGGGAGGTTAGTTAGTTTTGCTTTAAGTCAGTGTTTCAGGGATTTTTTCAGGCTGCAGACAAACTTACAATGCAAAATTAAACCAGCTATAGAAAAAACAAATCCATACATTCCTCTGAGAAAAAGCAGAGTAACTAATGACTTGTTTTTGAAGTTTTTTTGTTTTTTTTTCCCAGCATATCCTCAATGGATTTTAAAGCTTACCGGCACAAAAATATGAACTCTTTGTTTATCTTTTGATGAATTTTCTTTGTATCGCTAATCTTCATATTTCATTGATAAGTACACCACTACTGTTCATGGTGGTGCTGGCTGTGGAGAGCAAACCGTCTGTTCGACTCTTGTCTCCAGCTTGGCTCTCATTTTTTAGTCATTAACTCACGTAAACATCCCATCTGTCCTCCTTTCATGCTTCTTCTTTCGTCAGCACTCCTCGCTGCTCTAGTCTGAGTTTCAGCCAAGTGTGTGGGGATTTCCTGTGTTTTCAGAAAGGATAAGAGAGCCCCAAAAGTGTCTGTGACGGTCTAAATCAAGGTGAAATCCCAGTAATATTCAGTTGATACTTTTTTTTCACACCGCTGTGTTAAAAAAACAAATTAAACCCTGCATATGAATTCAAAGCATATCTGCTTTGTTTACGTGTCTGTTTTTTATGTGAATTTTCTCCTTAAATTCAGCATTTGCAATTCAAACTGGTATGCAAAAGTATTCTCTGCTTCAGGATTTTTCAAATCACAGGTAGAAAGGACATATTTTTCAAGTTTTTCGAAGTGTACACATGAAAATGTATAAGAGACAAGCCACATTATCAACTATTTGTTGGTTATTAAACATATAAAATGAAGGTTTGTTTTTCTCTTCCCTTTACTGTTTACTAGCCTCCAGATATTACTTTGCTTTTGCCAATACTTCTATACCAGCTGGGACTAACATCAGAATTTAATTAAAAGCTATCACAGAAAGATTTTGTACTCGCCCACCAATTGAGCTTTTGAAGTCTGGACTGGCTAAATTGTGTTTACTACTTTCCAGAATGTTTCCTGTGACCAACACTACTATTCTTTGCTAATTAACAGGTGCTTCTTAGAAAGGGCCTCAAAAGTAAATTATACCACATTTTGATACAAACAATTTGAAGGGGGCATTTTAAGTTTTTTAATATTTCTTGTAATCTTTATCCTTAGGAAACCCCTTTTCACTTTACACTATTAAAGTTAAAGATTGTGATACACCATCTTGATGCACTTACAATGAGTACAGCAGCAGCTTAAGTGCTTGATCAACAACTTTACGACACCAGAAAGTGATCCTTCATCCCTCATCAGTGCTCCTTCACAAAATCTAGGGTTGTAAAAGCATGGTTATATAGAGACTACTCTCAGGACGAGTCAGTAAACTACTGTGGCTGACCAACTAACAGCTAAGGTGCAAGCCAGCTAGGAACATGCCAGTGCTAGTCAGTCTCAGTTTACTACCTTCTGGTATTTTGTTTGCAGTTAAATTTATTTAAATTATAGAGTTATTTAAAAAGGGGGAAATTAGCAAAATTGCTGACTTAACTGTCAAGCTTGCCAATTGTCAATTGCTGACAGGGCAGCTCACACAGAGACATGTCAAAAAACTGCAAATAAGATTTTTAATTAATAAAAGTGGATTGTGCAACACAGCACTGTTCCTTTAAAGGTAAGCACTGTGAAGTCAGTTTGCTATTGGTCAATTACTTTGTTTAATTCACTTTATTTATTTTATGGGAAGCGTACATTAAAACATAAACATTATCATTTGATGCACTGTACCAGATTATAGTTTCAAGCTAATTTTCATCTGCCGTCATGGTAACAATACAATAATAAATACCTTTGCTAAGGCTGACTAGAATGCTACCAAGATCACAATATCGCCAAACAGTATGCCAGTTATATCGTGACATCCACCAAAACAATCACAATACGACCCCAAGCCACATCGCTCAGCCCCAGCACAAATCAACAACACAACTTTGTTCACAAAAGTTAAATACAAATTTTATATTTCAATGAAAATGCTAAGAAAAGCAAGTCTACATTTAAAAGAATGGTTATTACCATTCAAGTTATTTTAGCACCATAGACCATCAGTGCTTAAAATGAGAAGTATGTGCTCAGGAAAAAAACTAGATGTGTTCAAGGACAGTTGTCCTAAGAGACGTCACTTGGTACAAAATGTTCCACCAATTCCTCTTCAAACTGACTAGACCCAATACCAAACCTCCTTTTCCCTGCACTTCACAACCTCTGACTGAAACTGGAAGCTCTGAGCTTAGACTGAGAGCAAAATGACTCTTGAGTTATAAGATGCCACTAATAAAATGACAGCTATGGGCAACTGATTTGGGTCACTGAAAGTGCATTAAAAGCTGTTTAGCTTCCTGCTGTGAGAGGACACTGCTCACCACAGTTTACAGTAAACAGGCATCTGAAACTGAAAATAATGAGCTCTCAGATTCTTAGAGATTGGTGTGAACTGGAGAATCTGAAAAGCTTTGTTCTTCGATTCTAATTTTGACATTTAAAGATTCTCCTTTAGATAGCTAAAAAATTTTCTTTTATAAAACAAATTGCAGTAACTCTAGAAGTATCTCAGTGACATATACATCATCTTAATTGGGCATCCATTGGAGTACAAGATACCTGCCACCAAACAACAATGCAAATCTTAAGTTGTTTTTAAAAGGGTGTTTGAATACATTTAGGTTTGATTTTTTTTGTCCTGTAAGCCCAGTGACAGTGCATTAAAACAGTTCCACATATTTAAAACCAAATATAAGAAACCAAACATTTCTCATCAATAAAGTGAGGATTCTCTCAGTGAAGTCGACAGTAACTTCCCTTTTTATATCCCTAACTGGATTATAGCTTTTTTGCTAATATTCATCTCCAAAGATATCAGTCATATAATTTGTTTATGTTAAAAGATAGTAGGCCTACCAAGTCTACCTGTTTCACATACGCAAAAACGTGCACACGCACTATCAAATGGACACACAATAACCAGGCTGATGAGGACCCAGCTCAATCGGCTAATAAGACTTATTCTGTGATATTTCCAGTTCTGACTCATCATCTCCCACTGACTGGAGGCAAGGGCAGCAGGGATCCATGGTGTGATTCTTTGCCCTTCAACGCAATTCACTATGCTTCACTCTCAATTGGCCAATGAATAAATACACATCAGATGACCTGAGGACACGGATGCATTTGCACAGTTTGAGTGTCCAGCGTTTTGATCTTCACATCCTGGTGAAGTCAGCGTGTGTGATCGCTTTGCGCTGGATACTGTGATGGAAATTCTTGTGAGTTAGTCAACTCTTACTGAAGAAGAAGGTTTCAGAAAACTCAGGATATCTTAAGCAGTAACATTTATTGAAGCCTAGCCGGGGAGACAAAGGCATCAGCAGTAGTAAGAAAACAGTATAGTACCAAACCTTATCAGAAGGATACCTCCTGGTCAGAGTATTTATCCTTCCTAGAACTACAGAGGTTCACTAAGTGTCCAAATAAGGTTTTGTTCACAGATCTGTTAAGATTCGATTGGATATTGGTTCAAAACAAGACAATGTGCTTATCTAAGTTATCCTAAGTCACATTGGCTCTCTTTCATGACTTGAATGACATTCAGTCAATCTGTCCGTAATAAAATAAAAATAATCTTGACCTTGGATTACCTAGAAGATGGACCACAGAGTCCTTCCTTTCCAAGCAGCTGTGTCAGACAGTCAACCCCACAGACAGAGAGGAGGGAGTTTGACCTACTCATTCGGAGAGTCACAGGTTGTCACCTTTGGCTTACTTTAGCTCAGCAAATGGCCCTAACGTGACCTTGGGGAGCCTGTGTGATATTAACCTTAAAGAAGGAAATTCCCTCACAGATGAACAATCTATTTATTGTCCTTACGGCAGCAGTGTACCAGAAACAAAATCAAACAAACTTTTTTTAAGACCCCACTGTGAAAAAGCACTGCTTCAGTTACGGTTGCTAATGACAACTTAACTTATTAGTTAACTTTATGACACATCAAGTGTCTTTACAGTCCCCATTGGGTGCGCACAACTTCAACTGGGCTATCCACCGCCAATATCTTTTTAGTTCTGACAAAAATGTGACAATAGCCTGCAAAAATGTGACAATAGCCTGCTCCGGAGCAGGTTATGTTCAAGACACAAATCTAATCTAAATATGAACATATATTTTGGTATTCAATAAGTTTAATATGAATTTGTTTAGTATACTTTAGGTTGCATTTATTTCTTATAAATGAGACTAGTCATGGCGTAGATCAGTTTTCAGTAAATGTTAGGAACTGAAACCATGGTTGAGATAACTTTCGACCACTAAGCATGAATGCATTTTTCGTTTACGTGTTACATAGTTTTTGATGTCAAAACACTGACACACAGTTGCTACAGCAACACTAAGCAACACATTCATTTAAAGCCTGTAAACTTACACATTCATATAGTAAATGATTTTGTGTCCTACTGCATGTGGTTGCTGCAACTTTGTTACTTTTAGCCTTGATTATGTGTTTAACTTATTTTTATTTGTCTAATATACTCTGCTGTCAGTAGACTTGTCCATGTTTGCGACTGGTTATCTGCTGCAAACACTGCCCTTTTTATATGAATGCGCTCATAGCTGGAATGGAAAACCCTGGGTTGATGACCAGTGATGTGTGACCGCTGAGCTTGATCGCAGTTGTAAGGGTTAGTTATGCCAGATAACAAAATGATATCCTCAGTATGCTGAACTTGCTTCATAGTATAGGCACCTGGAGTCACTGAGGTCTAAAGCGCTACTGGCAACAAACAGCAAACTGACACTGTGGTAAATAGATAGCTACAGAGTTTGTGGGTTGCAGTGGGCTTGCTGCGCCGTGGACATATGGTATGACTTGTAGCACAGCCTTGCAGTGCATGAATCATACCTTTCCATAATTTAAACACACCAACTAAGTGCACAGGTACTTATTATATATTGTAATCGTGAGTGCCACCACCATAACCATGTTGTTGCCCCCACTGATAAGTGAAACTTCACCCAATGAAAGCACTCATCTTTTGTTAAAAACATGATCTCTAGTGTAAGGTATCGATAAAGTATTGTTAAAGTATACATTATTGCCAAAATTTAGTTATCAAATTAGCACTGATACTATACGCAGCCCTGACTTAAACATATGCAGCACCAAACTAATTCATCTTGGAAAATAAAGAGGAATGCACTGTAAACCAGGAACATACAGCCCAGAAACAACACATGATAAATGCTACCAATCAGGAGCAAAATTTCAAGCAGCTGAAGGGAACTGGGGAAAAGTGAAGAAAAACATAGTTCTGCTGTGATTGAAATTTCTCCCTTGAAAGGTCCCTTAACCAAACCCGCTTAAAAAACCCACGTGCAACTACACTAGGTCGCAGAATAGGTTCAGGAAACCAGAGTCTCTTTCTCTCATACACTCATCCACACACAGATCTACTAACCCCCCAGCCATCAACCTCTCAGACTATGAAATTAACTTTGTTACATATTAGACCCTTCATTTCTGTTTCCCATTTCCTCTTGTCGACTATCATCCTGCTCGAAATTATACCAGTGCAGCTTGTGCACTAATTTACATGACAATCTCTTTTTCACATCTCTTACAACACTTCCTGTCTGTCACACCCACCGACCCACCCCCCTCCTCTCCATCTCATCTCCTCTTTCCTATCTGAACCATTTCTCTCCATCTCCCAGCCCCATCCTCTACTTTACTAATCTCCCAGTCGCCTTCAGCTAAATGAATATCCCTCTCAATTTCTTGTTTGCATTTCTCTCCATTCCAGTTTGCTCCATTCCCATTTTCACCCTCCATCTCTCTCCCTTCACCCTTCATCTCTCCCCGTTCCCCTCGCCACCTTCATCAGATTCCGCCTGTCTCTTACACCTGCCCTACTCGATCCCTTCCTTTTCCCACTCCATCCGAATGTACGTGAAGAGCAGAGAGACTGGTAGGAGAGCATATGATTTCTCAGAGGAGGTGCTGTCAGTTGACAGCTCTCCAGGCTAAGAGCTGCTCTCCTCACCCCTGGGTTCACAGAGTCATGGCTCTGTTCCACTCCAGGATTATGCAGATCTTAATTCCCTTCCGCTCACACCTGAGGTTGGCGGGGCATGAAATAAGGAAAGTGTTCACTGCAAATAAAAGTTTTTGCCACCAAGAAGGATAGAGAGGGGGAGGATGAGAGGAAGCGGGCATGGAAGGATAAAGGAAGAGAGAAAAGGGAGCTTGGTTGCTGGAGATGATCTGAGTGAGTGAATGAGGAAGGAAAGAGAGACATGAGGTTTGTGGTACAAACTGTGAGACTAAAGAAGGGAGCAGAGAAGGAGAGATGGAGCTGTTTTTGTTTTGTCTGTCTCCTGATGCACTGAACACGCACCGACTGAAGCTTGCCCCCGTTTCTTACAATAATGAATCGACTCACTTTTCTTGCTGTTGTTTAAAAAAAAAAAAATCAGGGATGCAAATTCTTGCATGACATCTTTCAATGACGTGCATGCATTTCGCAGTGACCTCTTTGTTACTGCTAAAATGTGAATCACCTCATGGATATCATATCATACACTGGAGTCGTAACGTCACCCTTAAGCTCACCCAAAAGCCACCAATCGCTCCTGCAATCCAAGCAGGAATTCCACAGGTAGTTTTCGCCAGGGCATATTTTCTCTAGGCACAAAAACAACCGGGTTTGATATCTGATGCCTTTTTTTCATAGTAAATAGTAGTAGCCTATTACTAAATTTGCATTTGCAGCCACTTTAAAAACTGCGACCATGAAATGACATCGTGATTTCCAGAGTTGGTGGCGAGAGATCCCAGTTGGCTCTGCGCGTAAAATGCTGGATTATTTGTGAAATCCTACAATCATCATGTTCGCTCGATGTGACGCTATGTAACGGGCCATTTTCTCGTTTCATTGAATAGCAGCAACAACTGATACATGGCCAGTTAGTTTTAGGTAGATTTCTTTCGCCTCAACAATAACAACAACATTAACAATTGATAATTAACTTGAGAGCGGCATACTAATCAAGTGAAAAAGTCTATGAAATGATAGCTGTGATGTGAACAGCACGGTACAGCGTCGACTTTAACTGTCGAAAAGTTAATATCAAGCAGCTGATGAGAGAGAAAATAACTCGCACAACACAGACAACAATAAATGTTAGTGCGCCTCACCTGATAAAGCCTCCTTGGAAAAAGCAGAAAGACAAGACATACAGAATCCGAATGACCTGTGGGAGCATTCTCTGGCTCAAAATCTCTCCTCAGTCCCGTTGAATAACTTGCAGAAAATAATTTCCGAAATCAGCAAATCCACTGAGCAGCTTGTGAGACTGGGCTAGAGGTGGAAGGCATCGTCTCTCTCAGTGATCCAAGCTTGTCTTTGGGGAAACTTCTCCCCCTCCCACCAAGTCCAGAGGGCTGCACACATCCACACAGCAGGCTTTCTGCTTCAGGCGGCAGGACAGCACTGGTCGGTCAGTCAGTGTGTTGGTGCTTGTTTTGAAAGGGAGTGTCAATTTGCGTGTCAGTGAGTGTGTTTTTGTGACAGTGTGAGGTTTCACTCGCTTTTTTTTTTGCTCGTATATTTACCCCTCCCTCCAAAAATTGAAACAGGGTGAACAGTAGCTTTTGTTTTGATTGCTGCCTCATGTGTTAATTAGGCTTAATTAGGACGGAGGGAGTGATGTCTGAGATGATGAGCTAAATTGCAGTGCTGAATACATTCTGGTGATGACCAGTCTGGAGTGAAATCCTAATAAATATTTTAGTTATCAGGAGACTTGGTGGAGGAGGAAAACAAAGTGCATATTTATGTGTAGGATTACAGCCTAGAGTTGAATTCTTGTAATGGGCTTAAATGGTTTTTGTTGTTAATTGAGTCAGTATCTCTAAATGAATGTCAATTTTCTTTTCCCCATTTATAAGTGTTGTGCACCTGGTAGGCCACTAGAGGACAGAGCTGGCAATGGACTTTAAAGGTGCACTTATCGATATTTCAAATAAAATATCGATCTTGGTGTTATGTGAAAGCTCTTGACTTGTAGTGAAGTATTCAGAGGCAATTATTGCGCAAATTCCGACAACTCAAATGGTTTAGCATCTTCCTGCTTTCAGCATTTTGTTTTATTTTTGTAGCAAAAAAGCTCTGTTAAATCCAAGGCAACCTCCTGCTCTCTCACCAGTGAAGACAATGCCAAAGTAACTTAAACCTGCATTCTTTCTAACGGCCAACGGGGGGGGGGGGGATTCCTGTGGTTGCAAAAAGAAGTCTGGTTCTATTAGAAATATTGGAAAAATGAGGCTACTTCTCACCTGATTTATTACCTCAGTATACAGTTTCCTAATGAGTACAGCGTGATGTTCATTTAGTAAATTATGGTCCTGTTTAGAAGAAATAGAAGATAACTCAGGGTGTGCTTTAGGGCGGGACTACCATGTGATTGACAAGTCGCTACCATGGCGACCTCTCAATCAGGCTAGAGTGACTCCTATGGACTGGAATGTGTAAATTTAACCAGCACCGTTGAGCAAGCTTATTAGGAGCGGGCTGTCTATTTAAGTACATTTTGTTTTAAGAATGTTTTTTGCTAGCATAAATTAGCATCCCAGTTAAAATCATAGATAACATGAATTACAGTTCTTGCAAGCGCCACCGTCTCGTCCAGATATAATCACGTCCGGAGCCGGATTGCAAAAGATTAACATGGCCAAACTCAAGGCTTCAAAACGGCAGTCCACAAGTCAATGTGTGAAATCACAGTGACTACGTCCACTTCTTTTATACAGTCTATGGTTAAACCCACGGAACTCTACCTGGCCAGACCCAAACAGCACACACACAAAGTTTTATAAGGTGGACAGAAACATTACTTTAAATGAAAGCCAATATTGCGCCGTGGCTGCTGCTGGTTGACTTGTGCACAGTTATAGTTTTATAAAGATAAGTGTCAGTCTGAGTTCCTGTGGAAATTCTGGGCCGGTATTTGTCAAGCTTCTCAAAGTGCCACTTTAGTCTTAAGTGCTGAGAATTCATGAAATCTACTCCTACTTTTAAACTTAAGAATAAAAGCAAGTTATCAAATTTCTTAAAGCTAAGAATCACTCTTATTCTACCAGTTATTTAAGACAGCTGGAGAGGTCTCTCAAGTGGTTAGGAGCTGCCAGTTGGGGCTTGTGATGGCACTGTGGAGACAGAGACCTGTACAAATCTTTCAGGAGAGGAAGAATGTTTCTGAATTATTTGACGACACGCAGTTAATAAGACGGGGTCAGACAGCGCAGGCATGAACTTTGTCAGCGAGTTGGTGAGGGATGTCATCTCGCCACTGACTTTACACAGTTATGCGTTTTCAGTTAAATTGAAGTAGGTGATGACGCTTCATTTATTTGCCACAGGACAAACGCAGCAATGCTGATGATTGTGGCCGTCACAACCATCAATAAGCCGAATAGCCATTAAAACAAATATAGCACTTAGGCTCCAGCTCCACACATTGTCACGTGTTTCATCGACTTCCCAACAACACCCCTGTAATCCGACAGAAGCAAACACAGTTCATGCGAATAGCCAGCAATACAGGAGAACTAGGTGTGTTTGATGACGCTCATATAAAGATAAACTTTTTTATCTTTCATTTATTAATGTGAAGGCCTATATCATAATGTATTATCTTGAAAATTCTTTATTGTTAAATGTGTGTTGAATATAAACTCCCCTTACTGCGCATTCAGATCAAATGCGAATTTAATCCACGCAACGCTTTCCTCACTGGGTTTTATCGCTGGACATCCCTAAGGTGTTCACACACAGTGCAATAACGCCAAAGGCCAACATTTTGCTGTGATTAAATAGCAATAAACGGATCAAACTGATGCCGAAATAACTACAATATGATGCAGATTTGTTAAACATACAACATCTAGCTGCTGAGAAGCTTGAGTGAAGATAAATCAACGTTGTATTCCTAAAAACTAAAGTGAAAAGCTAATTTAATAAAAGCAGTTTACTCCGAGCTTCTCCCTCGAGCAAACGGCGTAGTTGTCAGAGCATAATCCAGTCCGAACACGGTTGTATTTGTCCAAAAGCAAAGTGTCGTACAGCAAAGTGTCGTACATCAGCACTAAGACTGACACTTAAGGTTTAGTCCTACACTTCACTCAAATTAAGACTATGATGCTTGATAACTAACTTTTAAGCACAGCTTTTAGCCAAGATTTATTTTCACTCTTAAGTCAGTTCTTAGCAGTGTTCTTATGAGTAATACTGAGAAGCTTGATAAATACGGGCCCAGGTCTCCAGCATGAAAGTAACACACCTATATACCCCCAATACTTTTTGCACTGAATCATAGCATATTTTATATTGGAGATAAAGCTACTGGTACACCGTCACTCTAATTTTAACAGTAACTACAAATAACTATTAATCCATTATTATCTTATGTAAAAGCATTGGGCTGCCCCAAATGCAGTATGCCCATCATCACTCTACTTGTGATATTGGGTTCTATCATCCCTATCAGAGAATAAATCATTTATCAGATACCTACTAGGTGTCTTTTAGATGTGCAGTGTGTCAGGTTATAGATCAGTGTATCTACACTTTTAGGATCCATTACAGTCTCTGTATATTAGAGATCACAGGGTAGTGGCACAATGTGACACATCACTCACAGTGTCTGACCTTGAAATTGCTTCTGTTGCAGTCATCTGTCTTCCCGAGTGGATTTCACCCAACAGATCCTAAGCAGGCAGAGGTGTCACTCTCTTTATGTGGAAAGCACAGCAGATTAACCTTTACCATATACAATTACTCAGTCTTCCTTGTTCCTCCTATGCTGAAGCACGGGTATTAAGGATGCATGGCATTACTTTGCTCTTATGAATGGCTGAAAAATCATAAGCCTCTTTGGGTTTTCAAACTGATAATTCATTTACATTTACACTGGTTTTTATGAATATAATTCAAATGTTGCTTTTGTGTTTGGCTCTGCTGTATGAGCAAGGAAGACTTTCATCACTCTAGTAAAATGCTAGACATTTGAAATATTATATTTATTTAAACAGTTTATTAGTAATGGCTGAAATGTTGTGCTGAAATGAAAAAGTGTACTCTAACACTGGTGTCACCTTCTGCTTCTTGCCTACCGTCATGCATTTATTTTTATTTTTTTGCCATATGCTGAAACCTGAGAGGCCAGCTCCCTAGTGTAGAACAAGCATGTGAGGATGAGGAAGGTGAAGCATATGTGGAGATGATGGTGGAGAAACAGAAATTGAAGGTCTTGGCAGTTCTACTTTTGCTGCTCTTCTACAGTTGGCTGGCTGTGGTGCTCAATATGAGTGCTGTGGCCAGAGAGTATGTCACCCACCAGATTTTCACAAAGGAAGGCCGTGCTCACCAAATCAAGATTAATATTAATGTCACAAGGCCAATTAACTAGTTGACGTCTGGCCAATTTAAATTATGGATTTTGTCTTTTGGAGTTTGTTTGTAAACCTGTGTGTGTGTGTGTGTGTGTGTGTGTGTGTATGTATCTATGTATGTATTTATATATATATATATATATATATATATATATATAATATGTAATTTTCAAATACCCAGTTCATTTTAAAAGATAAAGTGGGGTCATTCTATATTTTTGTCTTTTGTCAATAAATAAATAGCCCAAAACTGAGAATGTGTGTCTTTCTCTCAGTATTTACAGACTTCCCTGTCTGTTGCCCCAAGCATTCGTTCCTACTGAAGGAATAGTTCAACATTTTCAGGAAATAAACTCAACTTATTCTCGTTCTTTCCAAGACTTAGATGAGAAGATTGACACCACTCTGTTATCTGTCAGATAAATACAAGGCCATAGCCAGAAGCAGGTTAGCTTAGCATGAAGACTGGTAACAGTGTGAAATAGCTATTCTGGCTAATCTGCTCATCTACCTCCTGGGAAGAACATTTCCTTTAAAAACATGTCACAAAGACATAGTGATTAAAAAACTTATTTTCTAAAACAGCTAGGGCACTAGTTTGTGCATTTGTTGGGGACTATTTTCAGCAGCGGATTAATAAACATTTGTCCTGTTCATGAGTATTCACAGCAGCAGGAGAGAAACTACAAGCTACAGTGCCCATGTTCCAAGAAACGTCCAGCTGCAGCAGTAGCAAAAATGTGAAGGAAGTTGAACTTCCAGATATGGTTCATGGGCTTGTTGGGTAACAGAAGGGACCGTGCCAAATATGCAATGACATTTATCTCGGCTGCTCGTCCAGTGTTGATGCAGAAAAGGTTGCAGATGATTGCATGCGGAGCTCAGGTAAGAATGACAAACTTGGTTGGAATGACAAAATATGGTTAATGAACATCTTATAATTTTATGAATGTTTATATATAGCAGTTAGGCACAATTCAGAGTTTATCTCTTTGGTTTATCCTCATTATTTATGTTTAATAGTTTCTAAAATACCTATATTTATGTTTATTTATTTTTGTTTACATAAGCCACCTTTTGTTTGCATTCATTCATTTATTAGACCACATTATTTGTGCTGTACTGCGTCATACTGTTGACATACTGTTGTGGCCCAAATGCATAGACTAGCTTATCCTTATTTCTTTGCTTAGTAGTTGCTAAAATTGCTACCTTTATTAACATTTTCAAGTTATTTTTGATCTGCTATGATCTGCTTCTGCATTACTTTCTTCCTGCTAACCAATTATGATAATGGATTTTGTTCGGAGGCTCTGCATGGCCACAGCTGGATATTCTTGTATACTTGGGGGATTTATGTGGGCTGAGCGGCCAAGATAAATGTCATCACATTTTGGGCACGGCCTCTCCTGTGACAAACCATATTTGGCACTTCAACTTCCTTAACATTTGTTCTGCGGCTGTAGCTGTATATAGTTGCATGTTCCCCGTAATGAAGGAACATGTCAGCTATTGCAACCATGTAACTCATCTATGTGTTTGGGTTTTTTTGATGACAACACAGGCCTATGTTGCATGGATCAAAACTATATCAGGCTTCTCAGGCAATACTTGTTAGTAGGATCACTTCATTTCAGGTTTTGGTCGTTTCATGGCATTTGTTGAAGAAAAATATTGAATATAACAAGCCTTATCTTTTTAAGGTGACATCCAGAAAGTAAATCAAGTGTTTCAATGTTGCAACATAAAATTAAACAACTCATCAAAAAGAAAATAATCTGCTGATAGGCCACCTTAGTGACATCTGTGTGAATGCTGAAAATGCCAACCCTTTTTATCTTGCCTGTCAGTCTGTCACCTTTTCACCCTGCCCTGATCCTGGCTTTGTAGATTAATGGGTGGTTTCCCAATGAAAGGTCAGATTCCAGCTGTGGTGATCACTCTGACTTTTTTTCCCTTTCACCCATACAACTAAGTGTTCTTTGACCAACCGTACCTTAATTTAACCACAAGCCATGCATATGTTTTATTCATGGACACATACCACACTTGGCCTTTAACATAGTAACCTAAGGAGACGGAGTATGAGAAGACATGACATCACAGGCATGTTTCTTCACTTGTGACCTGTATAGACAGAAAGAAACTACTGAGGTCATGAATAAGACATATAGTGGACATTTCCAAAATTTCTGTGTAATTCTCTGGCTATCCATTATGTGGTGATCATGTTCAGCATTCCTACATTTGCTGTGAAAGTGGTTTTTAGCTGCCTAACTTGTACCTCACAGGGTTTTCAACCCGCTTAGTCCCTGAGAAATGGTTGCTCAGCCTGGCACAAAATCCCAATCTCCAGCCCTACCCTTAGGGATTGACCTGTAGCCTGTTTGAGGCCTAACCTCTTCCTTATCCTCAGCTGCAGAGTAAATAACGTTCTGCATGGCTGTTGTTCTGGGTGAATACAAAAAGCTTTGTGCAGCAATCCATGCTGTTTATGGCCTGAAGAGGTGATTATCCTCAAACTTGTTTCCATCTAAGTTTCTCTAAACATTTTAAGGTGCCATTCTCTCTGGTTGTATCTCAGCTGTCAGAATTTGACAGGACTTTGGTAACAACTGTCCTCCTCCATCAGTGTTTATTATGTATCTACTGTTGCCACAAACTTCTTCTTATCATTTGACATTATTAGGTCCTGTACAGAAGTTAGGATGGTAGTCTTGACAGAGCTGAGAGAGAATCACATTTGCATCACGTACATATTATTATCATACTGTCAAGGTGGCATATCTACTTTTTATTCATATTGACTCGAAATGTTTAGTAAAATAATTTAAAGGTATTCAATTTCCTCAGTTCTAACAGTTAAATAACAAAACCATAAATTTATAAGAGCAGAGAGCAAGGTCAATCATTCAACCACACAAATTTACACAAATGTAATAATAGTCACCGGGTGTGTAAGACAAGCATTTATTAATTTAGCTTTTATGGAATATGTGAATGGTGTGTGACAGTAGACAATGTAATGAAAATCAACTTAAGTTACAGTAATCAGAACTTTAAAAAGTGCTTAAGAAATGCATGTTAAATGTAGTACAGTAAAACAGCAACAAAAGTAAGAGTGCAGAAACACTACAAGTACTCAGTTACAATCAATCAAAATGTTTTTCAATTGTCTTTTAAAATGTCATTCAGTTTTTTTCTTGTTTGGTTTGCTTTCCTTTTTTCCCTTTTGTAGCTGTCCATTTCATTTGATTCATTTACTGAGGCTTTACTTTTAGTTTGATACAATCTTTGATGTTCTGCTGTCTCATTTAGTCAATGCTTAAAATCAGTAGTGTGTTTCTGTTTGGAATTTTCCTCTATAAATATATGTCAAATGAGGCAGTGTTAGGTGACAGGTGTAAATTATCAGCTAACAAAATTAAATGAACTTTAGTATTCTAAAAGGTACAAGGATAAACCTATCCAATAACTACCCACCGTTCAATGAAGAACGTGTTTGGTCATATCTAACCTCCTCATACATAAATATGGGATTCAACCTATTTCAGCCTAATCCTCATGGCCTTTGCTGTTTGCTCAATCAGTTTCAAAAACTTGACTTCAGACAAACTTTATTTAAAAGAAAGGTGTGCTGTAAACGTTTTATTTAAAATCACTTTATTTGATGTATGAAACACACGGGGTGAATTCTCCCCACGTAGACATTGATGTGTAGAGATAACAGGTCTTCACAGATGTATAAAGTGAAGGAATAATCCAGACAGACATAACCAACAGTCTGCATGCATAAAGCATTCATTCAATTTATATAGCAAGCAAAAGTAGACAGCCAATCCAAAAGAAAGCTGATAGGCTTTGACAGAAGCACATGGTCGCCACGAAGGAAATGATGAGGCAAGACAGAGTCAGTCAGAGTCAGTCAGCCAAATTATTGGAAGATTACAATGTCAAAGTAATTTTAACGCCATATGGGCTCTACAAGTTATTCATATTAGTGGTAGTCAGAGCACATGGTTTACTGCAGAACCGCAGCCCTCCATTCAGCTGCAAACTCCCTCAAACAACATGTGAGAGGAGAAAAGCTGTATGAAAGGAAAGTCTACCTTGTGAGGTTTACAGTTTGATTTCATTTTGGGGTTTTCAATTTTATTATTAGTTTGTGAACAAGATACAAGTCAGCCTGAAAAACAATCTGACCCTGACAAATATGTTTGTGAGAATGCAGCTATGTGTTCATGTTGATTTAAACTAAAGTTACATCTTTAACACTTTCTGCTACAATGCAGATATGTGTCTATGTAATCTCTTGTTGGTTAAAACATAACATAGATGACCCAGTGTTCCACATTGCCATAATAAGGTAATATAAAGCATATACCTGCATATTAAAGGAATAGTTTGACATTTTGTGAAATACACTTGATTGAAAACACATGATTTGATTTCTTTCTGAGAGTTAGATAAACCATCAATGAATATGATAAATATGAAACTCGAGCCAGCAGATGGTGAGTTTAGCTTAGCATAAAAACAGTTGCACTAATTAACAACATTACATATTGTTTGGTTTTCATACAGACTAAACAAAGTGTTTTTAAGAAAGTGTTTTTCCTTTGGGCAGAGCCATGCTAGCGGTTTGTCCTGGCTCCAGTGTTTGTGCTAAGCTAACTGTGTCCTGGCTCCATACTGTATAGACATGTGGTATCAATCTTCTCACCTAACTCTTTTACAAGAAAGCAAATAAGCATATTTCCCAAAATGTCAACTATTATTTTAAAGAAAAATTCAGCATTTTATAGCCTACATTTTATTTGTGTTCTTTAGGTCATCTTATCAGTTGTGATAATCCTTCCTTATTTCAGAGATACAGAAACATAAGGATAATACCAGTTTTACCAAGAATCCATGAGATGTCACCACATTAGTGACCCTACAGCTTTGAGCTGGTTATTTTGAGATGAAAACAAAGGTCAAATCATTGATGTGGTTAGACCTCAGTTGAACCAGGAGGTGTAATTCACCTCACTGGCTCTGACTCAAACTTCCATTGAGGCAGACAACCTTTATCACTTGATTGACACATAATTAGGAAGAAAACTCACAAAGCTAGACCCAGATAACCCACATAAAATAAAAATAAAGTGTGTTTTGTCCTGTAGTTTCCTCGCTCCTTCTATCCAACCCGTTGTTCTATCTGGTATATGCCAGTCTATGATCCCTGTAAGGAGAGCATGGCATCTCCTGATATTGCCAAACAACTGTACAGAGCTAAGCAGAGGCTGGTCAAAGCTGGACTGAGTCCCTGTTCAGTAGCTCAACAGACTAAATGGAAAGCAAAGGTCAAACCTAAATGACAGAAGTGAAGATTGTGACATGGGATAGTTTAGGCCAGTGAGAGTGAGATCACTAGTAAATGTCTTGTATAACTTTTTGTTGTTTTGCATCCCTATGTTGTCTGTCTTGCATACTATAGATTGGATTTAACAAATTATTTGTTTTATCTTTCTGCTATTTGTCTTCAACATAGCCTGCTGTTTGGTAGAACAGTTTCCTCCAACAACATAAGAAGTGCTTTGTAGTACATTACTTCCAGCTGCCGGAGGAGACAGTCTCTAGTCTCTGGGACAGTCTTTTGCCCCAGCGCCAAGTGGGAAAGGACTAAATGACAAACTGGACACCATATAACCTCTCGCATATTTGCATTCCATCCAACACCAAACACCAAACCAAATCTTTTTCTTGTGAAAGACAGACAGTGTGGCCTACAAAGATAGCATGGCCTAGTTTTTTATTTTGACCACCCTTCCCCTTTCAGCCATACCTCCCAACTATTGTCTGAAACATAGACCATCCTCCCCCAAAATACGGCCATAGGCTGTCGGTGCTAGCAGCTAATTACGATACAAATTTACGTTTATTGTTAGGAGGTGACCTCTAGTGGCTGTAGTATATAATTATGTCGGGAGTTAAAGAGGAAGTCAAGGTAGTATAAAGAGAGACACAGTCACACAGGACAAAAACCTTCACCCAGGAGGCTGCTTTTTGTGTCCCGTGTGAAACCAACAGTTAATGCTGACCTATTTTAACTCGGTACGCAAGCTAAGTTATTTACATAAACACACATAGATCATAAAAACACATGTCACCTGCCTAGCACGGTGCTGTTAAACCAGAAACACTGCTGCTACACCTTGTTTTTACACAGTTGATGTGCTACACACAGCAACCACTGTAACATTGTCACTGGCCTCCGTGCTGCTTTCAACTGTTTACTCACAGAGCTTGCGTCAAACATGACACATCAGAATAAAGCAGAAAAGGCAAACTTGTCTACTGGCAATGGGAAAGGAGACTATTTAGTGCTAGCTGTACCCGCTAAATAAAGGGGGGTTGACCCCTTTCCCGTGTGATTAAAGATGTTTGTTTAGCTCAAGAATGTTTAACATTATAGTCAAACAAGCCAAAATGTTTAATTGTGATTATGTGACAATCTGACACTGTGCTGATGGTAATCATAACTTAAATTCTTCAATAACATGTGAACAACCCCAAATTTATGTGGTTAAAAAACAAAGATTCCAACTTTAAACAGAAGACAGATGTGTGTGCATGAAAATAACATTCAGGAGTGTTTTCAGAAACCAGCGATAAAGAGCATGCTAGTGTCCTTGTGTCCTCTTATAGTCCACACACGTCCACACACACAACTCTCCAACCACTCTCCATAGATCAATTGTAATGATTTGAACACCGAGCAGATTGGAATTGGTATACTTTGAGTCATGTGACAACTATGATGTAGTAGATTTTAATTGCAGCGTCTTTTATGACACAAGCCACTGCATCAAAGAGTTGTAACCATGAAATACAGTTCTAGCTGTGTTGACTTTCATGTGCAGCTGTGTGCAGCTTTATAGGCCAAGAACACACAGCAGCCATAAATAAGGTAAATACTGTCTTGGGTCTCCTTTTAACTTACTGAGGCGAAATGTACTTAATTGGCTATGGAACAATTTCTTGGGGAAATATGTAGATATTTTTTAAATTTGAGACAGCTCATAAAATAAGTTTTTGAAGAGTGCAGTTTTGAACTGCGTCTGTGTGAGTCATTTCTGTTAGGGTGGATTTTGGGGGAGAATTCAATGGCTGTCCCATTTTCCTCATTATGCCTGTGACATGGCTAGAAAAAGTGAGACAACAATACTGCGCCCTGTGGCTTCTTTTATGTTGCTGTTGTGAGTATGTGATGGAAATAGATAGAATGCCAAGAAATGTGATAATGCATTACATTTTAATTAGCTAACAAAAACACTGAAGAGGTACAAAATCTGCCTCTTGGTTGTAGTTTTCCTTCACAGCGAGGAATCTTTTGGTCTTATGGGAACTACACTACCGTCTTTTGCTGTGGATATTCTTTAGAATTGTGTTGAACTAGTATCCTTGTATGGTTTTAAATGAATCATGGATTTATAATCAATCATGAATGCTCTGAAGTTTACGTGGTCTCTGAAGTATGATTCATAACTGCATGAAACAGTGACAGCATACAGTAGTACATTTTCTTGGAAAGTAACCTGTGCTGCACACTATACAATTTGAAATTATAATAATACTCTTTAATACACTCATAATTCCTGAGGTGCCCTGATAGCCCAATGGTTAAGATGCGTACCACATAACCACAACATCCTTAGGATAGATGGGCTTAAAGCTGGGGTAGACAAGATTGGAAAACTATCAAAACACTGCTAGATTTAGAAGTATTGAAGTGAAAAAATCCCATTCCCTCCCTACAGGCTTCCTTCAAAAGCTACATTTTCAAAACACATTTTTATGTGCAATGAATGGACAGACAGAGTTTGCCTAGGTAGGCCGGTAGGCTGGTATGTAGGTAAGACAGGCCATGCTTATTACAGTCCTGTGACAGCCACAAATGCCCGACTTTTGATTTATTGATTCAGGTTCATTCGCAACATTTCCTTTGGTGGACTGGTTTTTTATGTGGTTATATATCAACAGAATAATCTGGTACAATCTGATTTTTGAACATGAATAATGGTTCTACTTGGCCATGTAAACCTGCTCAGAAACAGTAAGCACTGATGTTTGAGTAAATGCACCTGAAATTGGTTTAGTTCCATATACTCAGTGTCCAGACTGAAGTACAAAGATACATGAGTGCTACTCAGAGGAGATATCTTTCTTTTACAGTGACCAGAGCACAACAACAGACCAACAAGGGCATTTGAAATTAACATGTTTGTTAATATGTAAATTATTAATTGGAATTCACAATGGGTAGGCTCCTTTTTATTCACATTCTGTCACGGTTGAAAGTGCATTTGAGTGCATTCATTCTGAAAACATTTTCAGAATTGATCAGTGACTCTAAGCTGCAATACAAATTAGGTGCAAAATTAGTCAGGGTGAAAATAGAGCCAATTAACATAAAGTCGATTGACCTCCTTTGTGGACTGGATCCTTGAATCTTAACAGGTTCACTTGTCTGCTCTCAATTGTTATTGATGCGCTGGGATCTGGAAATGTTTTTCCGAGTTAATGGGTCTAAGAGGGATTTGTGTTATGTTACATAAAGTAAACAAGACAGACACTCTTCTCAGCTGCCAGAGGTGTCCAGACGAAGAGATGATAATCTGCAGAGTTCAACAAGAAATTTTTGACATAAGGTATGACGAAACCGGGAGCAACTGCATCTTATCTTTTTATAATGGAAAATGCTGACATTTAAGTCTTCCACTTAAGCAGGTAACAGACCTCCAGAAGTTATCATTCCCACAAGTCATTCTCTTTGCATATTATATATCAGCTGCTTAATGGTAAAGCAGATTTGTTTTTTGGGGAAAAGAAAGTATAACTAATTCTACTCATTTCATTTTGCGGAGGAAAGAGAGGATAACCAACAACCGCGCTTGCAACAAGAGAACAATACGCCAAGTACAGTAAACAGGGAGAGGATGATTCATAGTGCGGTATCAGGAATGTGCTTACGTGCGGTGGCTCGGGATGTACCAGGCTCCCACTGAAGGTTGTAGACATATTGAATAGGTGTTTTATAAGATTCCAATGATTCATTGTGTTTTTACTTGGTCATCTGTGGGGTCATTTCAGTTCCAAAAGACTATTGCAGAATATAATTCAGACGCCCCACTGGATATAGCTATCCTGAGGTCAAACCACCCACCCACCTAGCTGCAGTTGTAAACACATTGGATTGCTGTTCAGTTTATCTATGTTAGATGTATCAGTCCCTAATAAAATAAACCATAAATAAATAAGGATCTCTTAAGAACAATAGCACATAATACTTCATTGTAATGTACCCTGTTGTGCAGCCAACAGCTACAATGGCTACATTCAAAATATAATTCAGTATTAGCTCTTTCTGTGTCTTTTCCTCTGTCATTCCTCACTACTCAGAAATTTGTCTAGCTTAATGTAAAGTTTTACTATTAATCTTTGTGCAATAATAATACAGTTTGCCCTTTTAAAACACTTATCAAGCATTCTTAACTACAACATGGAACTGCACACAAACTGAGATAAATTCTTGGAAGACAACAATGACAGGCCGATGAGCAACCACTTCTGTTTAACACATGTTTTGAATATTCTTAATGTATTAGGAGAGCTGACCTTCGTCTGTGTAACAGTATTTTCACACTGGTGTCAAAATAAACTGGAAAACAACACAAGTTTGAGTAAAACTTTTGTACTCATGACCTCTGGCATTATAACAAAAGGAAAGAAAACACACTTTCCAACACTCAGCCTGGCACTCACTGCTGCAAACCCCAAACATCCGTTTGTACCAGGAAGTCTTACCATAGCAAGCGCATAATGGGTCTCATGAGAACACATTAATACTAAATCAATAAACCATATAGACATTTAGTTACTAATACTAAATGTTCAAATTTGTACCATTTCAGCCTGAACTAAAGGCACAGTAGCATCCTTTAGCATGCAGTAGGTCTATAGGCAACTATTACAGAAAACTATTTATTTTTCTATTTATTAATTTAATGTTATGTTTTTATTATAATCAATTGTGAAAGTTTTCAAGGTTTTTATATATGGTGTCTGTTAGCTGTGAAAGTCCATGGTAAGTAACACTGGAGAAAGTAGCAAGATACAGCTAGATTTAAAAGTATCCAGCTGAAAATAATCCACCCCCCTCGCATCAGGTCTGTTTCATTCCCAGCTGTGGAGCTTCTGACTTGGGCACCATCCACATTACTGCATTTTGTTTTAAAACGGAGACTTTTTGCTACATTTGCACCTCCCGTCCAGACTAAAACGGTGAAAACGAAGACCTAAAACGGAGAAGTTTGAAACACTCCGGTCAACGTTTTAGTGGGGACGGTCAAAAACGGAGGACTTTAGAAATGATGATGCAGACGCTCATGTTTGGGTCTCTTGATTGGGTCTTATAAGTCATGCAAAGCAGAAATACAATGCTACTGACAGAGTTTTTGATTTAGCATTTTTATTAAAATATCTTGTACCGCTCAAATAACGCTTATAGCCTACACTTGTAAGTTACTGTGCATGTCGCCGTAATTACTTTGCGACGACTCCCAGTCTGTTTTCCGCCGCCACAGTCTCTTTTAACTCCCATGTTACAGTCAGTAAGAGTCCCAGCTCGTTCTTGGTCCATACAAAATGAAATCTGGTGTGGTTCTTCGTCAGCAGTACTTTATTCCTTCGCCAAATCCTCTGTAACTATGGAACAGACCATCTGCTTCATGTTTACAGATGGTTACTAGATGTGAGTTTTCAGTCATTTTAATATAGACGTAAGGAGGTAAGGATCTGTAGGATGCTTTGTTTAAAAAGGTACATTTTCGACCACGACTAACAACAAGGTACACTACTGGTGTACTTTTTTTCTGAGAGTGTGTGATTCTTCACTTTCCTCATCAGTTTCACACTCTCCCGGGCTATGAATATTTAAGAGAGCTTCAGACCAACAGCCTGGGGCACATGAGTGAGAGAGGGTGAGAAAGAGAGAATCATGTTACAGTTTGGGACAGTGGGTGAAGAAGTAAAAGTGAGGTGAGTGAGAAAGTTAGAGATTTGGTTGGTAACATGTGGGTCTATGTCAGATTCTCAACCAAACAGTGGACAGTAGCAGACAGATATGACAATATAAATAAATAATTTAATACGTACACAGCATTGAATAAAAGAAGCTACATATATATACATTTACAGAATGTATTATAAGTCAAATGTAAAATACAAAATAATCACTAAATTAACAGTTTTGGGAATAGAAGTTTTGAGAAGTCATTTAACAGATGAAGGTAAAGTCAGACCACAAACCCTGTGAAAGTGCATTTATAAAAATATGTTTTTAATAGGGATTGAAAAGATGAAATGGAGCATTCAAGTGAGAATTATTTGTCATGAAAACATACATTCTGTTCTGAGATCAGTGTTTCTGTTCCTCTTAATACAGTAGATTACCAGTGACAAACTGCTGGAAAAACTGGAAATCACTTTCCGCCAGACTATGAATTGATAAATTCCATCACCTGCATCTTTGCACCGCAGCAGTTTTGACTGCAGCAACTGTAGAATAATGTGAGCAGCCGCTTCTATTTCTTCTTCCCACATGGAGCTCAAGAGCTAGAGGGGTATAGATGGTAATTGGTTTGACTAGAGGCTCAATCGGTGGGAGGGAGGAGTTTTCCAGTAGTGCAAACCGCATCTCTCTCTTGCAACTCCGTCTTCATACATCACTGAGTCAAATTTGAATAATTCATCTGCATGTTGTGGGTTTATGTTGTCAAAGCATCCCCAGACGTGATGGAAGGCAGGGTTTGGGTGTGGGAGGAAATGGAAGCAGCAAACTCCCAGGCAATGATCAACACAGTTATTAGTTCTTGTCAGAAACGTTTCTAACATCCATCAGGGGTAATTAGGTTTATGGCATGCAAAGGAACAACATCTTATTTTGAAAATTATTGACGAGACAAGCCAAATGACGAGCAACTTCTGCAAATGATCTCAGCTACACATTTCAGATTCTGTTTTTGAACTACTTTGGTTGCTGTCTGTACGATGTATAATTCACCCCATTGTGTAATATGCATAATGCTGATGGAAAAAAAATGTTTCCTTGGTATCCACAGACAAAATAAGATGCTTACTCTTATGTATGAATCCTTTTAATCACCAAGTACGTACATTAACATTCAGGTCACCCTTCTTTGGTTGAGATGCCTTTGGTGCCCTACAGCAAGTGTCTCTATTGTAAGATGCAAATGGATGCAAATGGAGAATTTTCCTTCACTCTTGCTTTTTGTGTTATGTTTATGGTCTATTAAAATTTAGAAGTGCCTTCTGTTATAAGTGTCTTTGTTAATGAAAATTACACTCCCCCCGCTTGCCTGTTTGTTTGCCATTTTGTTTGCATCGTCGTCATAATTACCATCTTCCACATTTCAAATCCCTGAACACCGGCCTCAAAATAACCTTTGTGGGGGTTTTTCATGTCACATAAATGACAGCCACCCTCTGGGACTTGTCTCACTGTAGCCTTTTTCAAATTTGCAAAACACACCCCACTTCCCAAGTTCCAAGAAGTTGCATCTTTAAATCTACGTCTCTGCTTGCGACGAGTACGGTGAGCCTAGGCTGATTTGGTGTAAAAATACGCTACTATTTTTAATCTCTCACTTCTTTTTACCTCTATGAAGTTTTTATGTCATTTTCAATTTTATGACTCACAAAAACTCTGCGCCTTCCTTTCAGACCACAGAATTGCACGATGCCCTACCTACATTGGCCTTTCAGGCAGGGTTTTGCTGGTTTGTGCTCAACTGTCTTGGAGGCCTTCTTTAAACAGTGTCCTGCTGAGACACCTGCGGCATCTTCTTTTTAGAGAGGCTGACATTCAGTCACGACTCTCAAGCTCATGGCTAGTTCTCCAGGGAAGCTGAAGAAACAAAAGCCCCACGTGGAATGGATCCTGACAAAAACCAGCAGCTGTAGATTGGCTCTGGCCTCCCCTGCTGAGATGCACCGATAAGGCCATGGAGCTAACTGACAGGATCCTCTTTCTTAAAAGGAAAGTGTGGAACTTCCTCTTCACTTTTCTATCCATGTTGTTGGAAATAATAAAATAAACACGTTTACATGTACTTAGATGGGGAGGAGGGTGAATGACAAAAGCTGGTACTCCTTTTGACACATACTGTGATGTGAAGTGATCTAGACCAGATAAACAATGAAGGTTCAAGGTTCATTTACACCTTAAAATCTTATTGCCTCCTTTATTTCACCATAAGTAGCTTTAAGGTTGGAAAAAATGATTTTATTCCCCATTGTACGTAGGGCTGGGCGATACGGCCAAAAATGTTATCATTTAAAAACATTTCATATCATTCGATATCGACAATTATCACGATAAATGTCAAATCGTTTTTTCTTTCAAGTTTAAAGGCAGATTTTTGTTCCTGACTGTTAATGTTAATTATGTGATGACAAACACTTGATGCCAAGCAGTGGATCACTTAACAAATCTGAAGGAGAACGTTCAAAACTATTGTGATAAAAAAAATTTGACAAATATTAGTAGTAAATCTTTTTTCCATTTGTCACTTTTCCTCAACAAAATAAATATTTTAATAGAAAAATTAAGTGCTAATTTGTTCGTGATTCAGATGAATTAAACCAAATATTTATTGACGATATATTGAACATTTATTATATTGATATTAAGCAAAATTATATTGCGATAATTATATAATAAATGAACATTATTGTTTTATTGCCCAGCCCTAATTGTACGACAGTATCACATAAGCTATGTTCTGTGTTGGTAACTCCTTATTGATGCTTCCATTATATTAAATTTGAAATTTATACTATTTAGATGTTTTGTATATCACTTGACAAAAAAAATCATTGTGGTACCATATTTGGTATCTTTGGAATCTATTTAAAATAAAGTTAAGTGAATTTGAACAATGTTTGGCTGCGCAGCATCTGTTTGTAATGACTGACCAACCTGCAGTCACTAGGTCAGTAATTGTGAGTAAGTGAGGTTTAAGGGATTACCAACACATTTAATGACTAATTCTAATACATCTTCATTAACTGCTCTCCAGCATGACACGTAAGTGTTTTATCTGACCACTCTCATAACATCATGTTTTGTTCTTCGATGAAGAAGGTTAAAATAATGACTACAATAATTAGACAGAAGAGTTATAATTCCTTCAGCCGCTTCAGTCACTTTAACACATTTGCTCATGTTATTCGAACATGCTTGCAATATATCAAATTAATTTGCTACAAAGAAACAGTACAGTGTTATGTAAAGTGCAGTGTATATATAATTATGATTGACAAGCTGCTTGATGCTCTCTGACCAGCCACTGCAGTTTATGAAAACAAAAGACAAGTAAAGCTTTTACATGCTATGCGGATCTCTGGATGCCTGCCATGCCTTCTTTGATGGAGGAAGAGTCAAGAACATTTTGATGTTAATGCTCGCAGATACTTCATGATCATTGCTCAGGCAGAGATACTTGAACTCTGCATGGTATTGTTTTGGATGCCCACTGACTCTCTGTTGCCTCGTAATGAATACAAACTGCAGCATAAAATTGAATAAAACAGAAAAAAAATGCAAACGAAAATTTAATAAGAAGAAATAAATGGGGCTTTTTCTACAAGACCAGGGAAGTGTTTCTAATCCCTTAATTAGACAGAATGTCCACATAGTGTTTTTTATTTTCTTGTGAACAGTGACTTGGTGTTTTGTTGATATTGTCTGTTTTGTTTGGATGATGTTATTGCTGCTTTCTATCTCTGTGTCTTTGAATGCAACAAAACCTTTGAATGCAACAAAACCTTTTTTTTGCATCACACTGAGCCGGAACTTCATAAATTAAACCTGCTGCAACAAACTGTCAGTGCAGCACAGAATATTTCATCTTAAATCACACTTTCCTCCTCGAGACTTTGAGAAGAGAGTTGGGGAGTGAGAATGGGGGAGGGTCACGTAATGGGTTGCATGTTTACTTGGTGCCATTACATTACAATGAAACCAGCCGACACTAATGGAACGCTGGCAAATGACAGCAGGGAACTCAATATTGCTCCTCCTGTGTTAAGAGTGAGGAATTACGCCAATAAATATGGTTAATGGGAACACAAGTCGGACCGTATGTAAGGGTTACACGTCAACAGAATACTAAGCTATGGGTAAAACTGTGAAAGGAGTTTGAAAAGTGCTGGAGATAAATGGAGGTCATTTGTGAGTCGGAGGGTGTTGGAATAGGAAGACAACGGAGGAGGGAAGGGAACATATTGGAACAATAACTAGACAAACACTGGTGATGTGTCCCTTAGCGCCTGTTCCACCCCTAATTCTCTATGCTAGTCTCTATGGCAACCATTGGCTTTTGAAGAACTACCTTAACACAGACACAAGCACCAAACACAAACACACACACAGGCATGCTGTACATGGACACAAACCCATGTTGTATTCTGCACTGACAGGTGATTTATGCTGCAGCTCAAAGGGAAAGGGGTATTTCAATTTCAGTGGCTTTGTATTTCTGTAGCCAATAAAATATATCTCAAGTTCACCAAGAACAGAATTTCATTTAATGACACACTCAGGTGATCGATCATCATTAATTATGCCCTCAATCTCTGTGGAATATAGAACATAGAAGGGATCTAATACTACCTTATTCCTGCTACTTTACTACTGTTCACTTATCCTGCATCCGTTACAAATAAATATGTCTTATCTGACTGTATTCTTTCAAACCTACAAACATATCACATTATAGGTCACCATCATGCCATTCAGTTCCCCTTCGAGGGAACTCGAACTGCGTCGGTGACGACACTATGGGAATGCCTCTGGGCGTGGCAGGGCTGAAACATGAATGAAACTACTCCAATCCTATTGGTGTTGCTAGAACGGTAGCGTGTGACGGCGTAACTGGAGGCGTATATAAGCACGCCGGCACACAGAACACATTAGCCTTTTTCTATTCAGCAGGCACTCTGGCATGTTTGAAGACCAAAGCTACAGCAAAAACCGAAGAAGCTCTTACCTGGAAGGAAGTCAGATGGCAGACAGAGAGATGGCTGTTGAACGATTCAGGCGGTGAGAGAAAAGAGAAAGAAAGCACTCATGCCCTGTGTGTTTCTTGTCTGGGGATGCCGCATGCCCAGGCAGCTCTCGAGGGGGCTGCTTGCGGCCATTGCGAGGCCCTGCCCCTGAGGGTGGTGAGGTCCCGTGCGGCTCTCTTTTCCGAAGACGGCCGGAGGCGCTCTCCCCGTGGCTCGCGCCTGGCAGTCGCTGAGGCGGCGCGGCGGCTTCGGTCATGGGGCGCCCAGCGCTATATCTCTGAATGTGTCCCCTCTGCTGGACTACAGCAGCGACAGAAACTAAGCAGCACGGCTAAAGAGAACGGAACGATGCCTTGGGGGGAGGAAGCGCTCGCGAGCTATCTTTCTCCCACCCTCGCTTCGTTCCTTCAGATGTCGGCGCTCCCCACCAAGCTGTGTCAGCTGTGTCAAACGGTGGTGCGTTTCAGCGAGGGTTACGAGCAGGTGCCTTCGTTCCCTGTCAGTATGGAGGAAGCCTTGGTTCCTGTCCCAGGGTCCCGTGTTGGGAGCGTCATGTCGCCGGACAATTATTTCGACAGACGCCTCACTCGTGGGGTGGGGCGCGGTCATGGACGGCCGCTTTGCGAGAGGCAAATGTGAGAGGAAATGACGCTCCTGGCAGGAGCGTCATTTCCCTTGGCACATAAATTGCCTGGAAATGTTGGCGGTTTTCAGAGCTCTGAGGAGTTTTCTGCCCACTCTCCGCGGTAGCCATGTCCTTGTCAGGACCGACAACACGGCGGTGGCCTATTTGAATCACCAGGGGGGTCTGCACTCACGCCCATTATGCAAGCTGGCGCATCGGATCCTCCTGTGGTCCCAGCAGAGACTGCTGTCCCTCAGAGCGATGTACGTCCCTGGGACCCAGAATCAGGGAGCAGACCTGCTGTCGAGACAGGGACTGAGGCCCGGGGAATGGAGACTCCACCCCGAGGTGGTGGAGTTATTATGCAAAGAGTTCGGCCCCATAGACGTGGACTTATTTGCGTCTCAAGAGACGACGCACTGTCCTCCTGGTTCTCCATCTCGCCCCCAGCCCTGCTAGGGCTGGATGCCATGGTACAGACGTGGTCAAGGCTGCGGCTGTATGCCTTTCCCCCAGTCGCTCTGCTTCCGGGGGTTCTGGAGCGGGTCCGTCAGGACGGTGTCAGCCTACTGTTAGTAGCCCCGTTTTGGCCGGCCCGAGTGTTGTTCTCGGACTTAATTTTGCTCCTAGAGGGCCCGCCATGGCAGGTCCCTCTGAGGAAGGACCTGCTGTCTCAGGCGCAGGGCCAGGTCTTTCACCCTTGCCCTGCCCTATGGAGACTGTGGGTCTGGCCCCTGAGGGGGCCCAGTTCCTGGAGGCGGGCCTCACGGCAGGAACAGTCGAGATGCTGCTCAGCTCCAGAGCCCCGTCCACGAGAAGGATGTGCGGCCTGAAGTGGAATGCGTTTGCCACCTGGTGCAGAGAACGAGCGGTGGACCCAGTTACCTGCCCGGTGACTATGGGACCTGGCGGTGGTTCTCGAAGCACTGGCTGAGGCCCCCTTCGAACCCCTGGAGTCGGCTGATGCCAAGCACCTGACCCTTAAGATGGCCTTTCTCCTCGCTATCACCTCTCTGAGGAGGGTGGGGGATCTCCAGGCACTTTCGATGTCTCCGCAATGCCTGGAGTTTTCCCCGGGGAGGGTCAGAGCCATCCTGCACCCCTGTCTGGGCTATGTCCCTAAGGTCCCATCCAGGTTGGCAGGGTCCACGGTGCTGCAGGCGTTTCATCCCCCACCTCATGTGACGGCGGAGGACAGGAGACTTCATCTGCTCTGCCCTGTCAGAGCACTGAGTATTTACACTCTGAGGTCTTCCCGGTGGAGGAAAGCAGACCAGTTGCTGGTGTGTTTCAGGTCCCCCAAGGCTGGGCTCCCCGCTTCCAAACACACGATCAGCAACTGGATTGTTCAGACTATTTCCCTGGCCTATCAGGTGCGCGGGTTACCTTCACCTATGGCCGTAAGGGCGCACTCTACTCGAGGCATGGCGGTTTCTAGGGCCCTCCTCGCAGGGGCGTCGCTCCAGGATTTGTGTGATGCGGCTGGCTGGGCCACCCCTCACACCTTCATCCGATTCTAGAGTCTGGACCTTCCTTCTGCACCCGGCACCCGTGTGCTCTCCTTCTAGTTGTGCCATCAGGTTCTGCACGCAGGGGGCAGGCAGGGTTTCGGCGCGGCCTAAGTGGGTATTCTCGTTCCCATAGTGTCGTCACCGACGCAGTTCGAGTTCCTTCGAAGGGGAACGTCTCGGGTTACGTATGTAACCCTTGTTCCCCAAGAAGGGGAACAAGACACCTGCGTCGGTCCGCCACACCTCACCCCGCCTGGAGTGCCTTCCTTCATAGAAAAGGGCTAATGTGTCCTGTGTGCCAGCATGCTTATATACGCCTCCAGTTACGCCGTCACACGCTACCGTTCTAGCAACACCAATAGGATTGGAGTAGTTTCATTCATGTTTCAGCCCTGCCACGCCCAGAGGCGTTCCCATAGTGTCGTCACCGATGCAGTGTCTCGTTCCCCTTCTCTGGGAACAAGGGTTACATACGTAACCCGAGACGTTTCTTCTGTATCAATTGTTCAATGTTACACATGCTTGTTTTAGTTTGCACAGGGCAGTATTGTTGACCTGGATTGTGTACATCATAAAATCTCAAATGGCAGCTTGTCTTTGGATTTATTTGCGAACGAATGCGAGCGGCATGTACGACACCAGCTCAGAGTCCTCAACAGCCACATAGGGGAAATAAAAGAAGCAGGAGTGAGATGTAAATGTGTAATAATTCCATTTCGTTCATCTGTGTGGCTCTCCGGCAATGATGGAAAAACCCTGAAGAGGGATGCCCAATAAAGCTTTAGCCCTCGACAGTCATGAAATGAGACCTGCAGAGATCCTAGTAGTAAACAGTAAATAACATTATGCGATATGTTCACCCCAGCAGTGATGTAGATTCTGGAGGACATGTGTTGAGGTTGGTTTCCTGATGCAAATGTTTTAGTTTACGTTTTCATCTCTTACATCTTCTTTATTTGCTGCTTTAAAGCTGCAATAATTGGAGGCCCGTCAAAGAAGTAGCCAAAGTGCTATTTATGTTTTGTTTTTAAGAGTGCATTTTTAGAGGAAGAAAATGAGGGAAAGAACTGAGTTGCAAAGAATTAAGTAGAAAACAGCTTTTCTCTGTTCACTCATGGTTTATAATCCCTTTAGGATATGGGCTCAGGTATTATAATAATCATCCCGCTGACAGCTTTATTGCATTATCATTTCACTATGAATGCCTTTTATTATAAATCGGTGCTTCTGCCATTGCTGTCTAAAATAATTTAAAGACACTCAAGCCAAGAAGCAGCCAAGTAGTCAAGATCAGCTTCAAAGCTAAGCACTGGTTGGTGTTGTTTATTCAGCCTTGACTACTGTATATTTTATGTCAGATTTGTCTACATTAACACCTTTAGTTTTGCATCATAAACCTGTAGTGCTTTATTCACCCTAAAGTACCTTTAATAGCTGCTATACAACCATTTCAGTGCTCTGTAAAGCCCAATACTAGGTTTAAACTGTCAAGTTTTAGTGGGACATTGAAGCCACATAGCTCTTTTGGTCCATGAGGTGGATGTGATGCATTGCATATACATGCAGCATCTCTCATAAATCACAGTAAGGTCCCCATAAAATAAAATGTATACTGTATGTGTTTGAAGGAGGAGGGGGAGAGGTTTATAGGATGTCTTGTAAATAGCATCCATTGGGAAGCTCAAGGTTGTTTGTGCGTGTCCGTTTTTATGTGTTGATGTGAATGCGAAGGCTTCTAATTATCTTAACGTGCAAGTGTGTATTTTCCATGTGACTGTGTTTACATCAATATTAACATCAACATTAGCTATGTTTTTAGGCTCACTGTCAGTGCTTCTATCGATCAGACTTCTACGGCACAATCGCTGTGATGTGCAAATATTGTTTCCACGGAGGAATCATGAAAAACAACTATGAGAGTTACATGTACAAAGTGAATCTTTAAAATGTTAATTTCTGCTGGAAACATGGGGTCCTATGGAGATTTCTTGACTTTTGGAGTCAGCCATTCGAACAACTGCAGTTTTTGGCACTTCATGTTGGCTTCAGCTTTCAGCCCCAAAGGTTGCCGCTTGGTGAAAACAACTGTTTTGTTCTTTCTGGGGGGTTATGTGAGCCCGCCTAGTTGTCTCCCCCTGCTTCCAGTCTATGATACACTAAACTAACAGATAGAGATAGATCAATAGATAGGTTCTTTTTTCATCCCCCAAGGGAAATTGCATCAGTTTGCATAAATAAAATAAACAGATAGTTCCAGTTAGGAAACACACGAGGTATGTGACAAACAAGCATGAGGTAGGGTAAGAAACGCCAAAAAATTCCAGTACTATGCTACTATACATAAATAGAGTAAAATGTCTGTGCAAATGAGTGTTGAATGTACATTCTGTGTCCTGTCTGTAGCATCATATTTAACAGCATGTTGGCCTAGTGTTTAGCACTGTGTCCTCACAGCAAGAAGGTCCCGGGTTCGTACCCCGGTCATCCCGGCCTTTCTGTGGGGCGTTTGCATGTTCTCCCCATGTCTGCGTGGGTTTTCTCCAGGTGCTTCCGGGTTCCCCCACCATCAAAAACATGTTAGGTAGGTTCTCCCGTCAGTGCCGTTTGACCTGACACTGCATGGCAATCTGGAGTTGGTCCCCGGGTGCTGTACAGTGGCTGCCCACTGCTCCCTTCGGGGATGGGTTAAATGCAGATTTCGCTACATGTATGTGTATGTGACAAATAAAGTACTATTACCTTTACCTTTAGATACAAGAGTAGAATTGATCTACTCAAGTAACTCCCTTCAAGAAAATGAAAGATTCACTCCATCAGACATATAATCCTGAAGGGACGAATGAGCTAGTTTCAACTGTTTACTTGTCTTTCTCACACTGAACAAAAATACTACAAAAAAACTACAAGTAACTCAGTAATCAACTGTAATACATTTCATTATATCAGAAGGTAGATTCTGATATATATTTTGAAGGTTATTTTATATTGTTTTGGGGATGTGGATTTGGTGACCACAAGAGTCACATGTACAGATATTTTACTTACAGTTTATCCTCACAGATGGCCTACAGAAAAAGGTAGAACTGCCACAATGCCGCTGAACGTTGTAGGTTCCCAATATGTGAATAAGCAACAAAGACAAAATTAGAATGACATTACTGAAAACACAGCACAAAGCAAACATTGCCTGTATGTTTACAGCCCACCAGCATGTCTCCAAACCAAGATTCAGGCTCAAACACTATTGAAAGTGACAATAGTGACTAAACAGATTAAATGAAACCAGTCAAATGTGTGCAGCATCCACATTAACATGGACCTACAGCAAATGTGCCAAGGCTGGTGCACACAATAACGCTGTGGCAAAATAAAGTTTGTCATTTCCTGCTGCCCATTAACTCAGTGCTTACTTGCATAGATGAGCGAGCAGCGAGCTATCCACTCTATGTCACCTTAATTATCACCTGGAATAACACACAGACTTGCATACTCCAGGCAAAGTCTGCTCCGCTGCCATCTATGCCTGTGCCAAATAAACAGTAAATACAGACCCTGCAAAACACTGATATTGTGCACAGAACCACCATTAAGGGAGAAGTTGGTTTATCTAACTTATTAGTGTGGCAACTTCAAATTCAACTTCAAAGTGATCATTCAAAACCAGTAAGTGTTTGGTTAAGGACAGCAAAAAAAGCTGTTTCTGGTAGATGAAAAGTTACATTTTGAATTAATAAAAGGCTCTGAAGTTTATTTGAACTCAATAAATTATTTCACAACTAAATACAATGTTTGACCCTTTGCCATTTAAGGTTTTTATTTTTTGGATCACCATAACACATATTATATATAACATATTTTTTTGTTATTAGCATAATTTTACCCTCAAACATAACCAACACCAAAACATTCTTTAAGACAATTCCTTTTCTATGTCACATCATGTTGAGTACTGTTTGTATGTGTATTATCTGAAAACATTTCAGTAAGGGACTGTATGAAAATTCTTCACTTTTGTTTCACAGAAAGCAAGATCTTCCACGGCATAATTAATAATCCCTTTGGACTGTAACTGTAACACCCTCCCCTGAATATCTCAAAATAATATGAGTATTGAACTGGTAAGTTTTGTTAAACCATTAATAACTACACATGCACAATGAATTGAAGATTGCATACTTCTATTTAAGCCTTATGTTAATGTAACAATTATTTTCACGTAGCCACCAAAATACACAATAGAAGTGGGTTAGCTATTGGCAAGGTGTTGCCAAATATAACAAACGTAAGTCATTGGTGCAGCACGTTATTAATGGTCGGATGGGTCAAACCAGCCCAGCACTTTCAGAAACCAAGTAGATTTTTAAGTTAAATAGCGTTACTGACCTCCTGACAGTCCTACTGACTGAATAATGTCACATGTGAAGTCACTTGATATATACGTCATGTTATATATGTCACGTGACTGACGTAATGTACTTATTTTAACCCAAACCTCACTGTTTTCTTAAACTCAACCACATAGTTTTGTTGTCTAAACCTTACCAATTTATAACCGTTTCACAATGCTCATGTGGCTTGTGTCATGTGTCTGTTAACTTTGCATGACTTTGCAGACTGATGAAATAATGGCTTTCTTGCAGCTAGAAAGATGACAACATCGGTGGCGCTTAGCTTAGCTTAACATAAAGACTTGAAGCAAGGCTAGTCCAGCTCTGTCCAAAAGGTAACACAATCTGCCTACCAGCATGTCTAAAACTCACTGTTTAGCTAGTTAAACCTCATTTGTGTTTATCCTAAAAAATAAAATAAAAATAAAACAATTTAAAAAGAACAATTTATGGCTTTCCAGGGATTAAGTAAACCCTGCTTCCAGTGTTTATGCTACACTAAGCTAACAGTCTCCTGGCTGTAGCTTCATGTTTTAAATATACATGAGTAGTCATCTACTTAAGTAACTCTCCTCAAGAAAATAAAAGATTCACTCCATCAGACATCATATAAGGTACTATTGACCTAGTTTGGTTCTTGTCTTCCTCACTTTTAATACTTCAACAGTCAATTATATAAGAATGTGGATGACGATATATATTTTGAATTGTTGTTATTTTTGGGGATTTTAAAATGTCAAACAAAAAGAGTCAAGAACTGAATGGAAACAGATCATTTGTTTCATTTGTGTAGTTAGTAAAATCACTGACCACTTAACACCATCATAACAAATCATCTGGTCCTCTTTGTTGAAAGAAATGCATGATTTGTCATTCACTTCTTGCACATAGTTGTTGATGTTTCGAGCACCTCTGACTCATGCGTTGGCGTTGAATGAGTTAATTGCCTCCCAGGGTAGTGTGCAGCTGTGAATAAATGTCCACTAATTGAGTCATTTTCTTAATTCCAACTCATTTGAAATCGCGTGGATTCTAACTGGCTCCCGCTGATGTCCAACAGTGATGATGAGAAAATTATATTTGACCAGAGGAGTCAAATCTACAGAGTAAGAATGACACAGGCCTCCAATTAAACTGGATCATAATCTTGTACGCTTACGCACTCACCATGATACATACATTACAGAGATTGGAATGCCTTAATTCTCCCATACAGTCATAAAGTGAATAGAATAAATTTGTCGTCTCACCAAGTGAGCTGTAACCTTGAACAGTAGAGTAGTTTTATTTTGCCCTCATGGAAATACCTCCTATTGCCCTTCCACATTAATACACAAACAGTGTTCTAGTTTACACAATGGGATAGATGGGTAGAGAAACTAGAGCTTAAAAAATATGAGCGATGTTAAAGTATATCAATTTATTAACTGATGTCTAGACTACAAAAAACCCAGCTTCCTTACATTTTCAGATCAGAAGGGTTTTATTAAATCAGGCCCATACAACAATGAACAACAAATCTTGTGCATCTTCAAAAAAACAGAGGAACTTCACCGAAAAACTATAACAAATGCATCATTTTCTCACTTCAGCAGCCCCTCAGGCATCAGGTGCTCATGCCTAAGGCAACAGCAATGTTTTTCACTCATTTGAAGATTTGAGGTTTTTTTATGCCTGAAATCTGCTGTTTGCACATACAGAAATGTTTCATTTTTGTTACCAGAAATCCTCCAAATGACTGCTCTTTCAGAGAAGTGTTTAGCATAATTTCACTATATGTAAGTATGGCCTGGAGGGCCTGCAATTCAGTGGTGGAATGCCAGGCAAAAAGAGGTTGCTCGGGGCAGACATTGATGGATGGAGAGTGTCTGGAGCCATTGGCTTAGTGTTAAGCATACGCTGCATCTCTCTCTCGTCCCTCTGCCCTTTAAGGAGCATCAGCAGGCACTCCATAACTCAGTGGCATATTTGGGGGAGGAGGGTGGGACACGCAGCGCTGGTCAGCCCTGATAAAGGTCTGTGTCCTTGAGAGGTGAATAAAGAGTAAACAGCACAAGATGATCCTCACCTTTGTCATGTGGACATGGGAGTATTTGTGCATGCTGGTGCACATCTGTGCTTGTGTTTGTATTGTGTGACAGAAGGAGAAAGTGTCAGCTAGGGCTAATCAGGCTGCCACTCAAGGTAGTCCAGGTAGATCTGATCAGGGTGGGCTAAAAAATTTTAGGCTTGATCAAAACAATGGGACTCATTTGGTTGGTAATTTTTAATGGACTTTTATCATTGATGTAAGTCAGGAGATTTTCTTTTTATGTAACTAATATAGATTTGCCACTTTCTGTAAAGTCATAAGAAGAAGAATAAAAACAGCACAAAAGGCATGAACTAACTTCTTAGTACAAAAAACAGAAATTTGTGAATGGCCAACGACAACCAGCTGAACCTGGGGGTAATCGTCCAAGAAATGTTTCATCAACTTGTGCGCTCCTTTCCTCAGCAGATTTGCATCCCCTCCTGTTTGCCTCATCTTTCCAACTTTCTCTCTCACTCAATCATTTGATGAATGACCCTGAACAGCTGTCAGTGTAGCGACATTTAATGGTTTCTGCAATCACTGACATGTCTGCAGTAAACTGAGACCCCCTCGTGCCCCTCTGTCGTATGAAGAAAACCAACACAGTATCAGCATCACTCAGTCACTGAAAGGCCTGCATGTATAATGAAGTGGGTGAGATATTATTTAAATTAGAAAAATGTATGTCACCCTGTGATGTTTTTATTTTTAAGGATTTGGAAATAGGGACTTCTACCATCCCCCCAAACTTGGACTCCGTACTGAAGGAAGATTCAGGGACATAATGTGAAAAAAAAACGATAACGATGAAAGCCAGGGGCATAAAGATGCTTGTCTTTGGCTGCTACTCTGCATTAAATAAGCATAAATTTGGGAGAGCACACATTCGTCTGCTTTGATTCTGTTTTCATCCTAAACTTGAGACAACAGCAACGTTGCTACTCAAACTGATGAACAATGCCAAAGGTGGTTTCAAGCAGTAATTGAGCTTTGATTTTTGAGTGTTTACCTCCTTGGTATTCACCTGGTAGATAACCCTAATACTGAGGGTGTTAGGCGCATAAAAATTAAAAAGTTGCTTAACTAAAATATTGCGTGTGTTTTGTTCAATTGCATGTTTTGCTTTTGCAAGATAAAAAGACCACTGAAGTGTCATGTTTCCAATGTAGGGAGAGGAAAAAAATCAATGCACACCTCCCAATATGATGAAATCATGACAGCATATATAGATCTTTTCAATGCCTCAAGGCTTTCTGCAAAGTTAATAAAATTCTTTTTCATTTCAGTGCTGTTTTATTACTATGTGCTGTATTTCTCTTTGGGGGAGTCTTAGTGAACTGTGATGCAGAATAATAGCACATAACATTCTCATTACATCAGTCGTGTTAATAACATTTGCTTTTGTTTACTCGTATTTAAGAATGTCACAACTAAATATGCTGTAGTTTATATGTACATGACTAGTCCCTAATGTATTTGAACTCCATCTTGCATGCCTTTCTTGAGACGCCAATGGCTTAAAACCTGGACTCAATAAATATCCGATTATAGAATATTTAAATTTTGTGAAGTTTTATTTAGTGCAAAAGCTTTATTTCTGGGTTTGAGTTAATGTTAGGGTTGGGCTTTTGGTTAAAAATGCAGTCTTGTTAGGGGTACATCAGCTGCAAAATTGGACCAGAGAAGCAAATGACACCTTGTTGAGACTGCACTTTCTTCACCTGACTGACTATCAGCACTGAACTCAACAAATAATGTGTATTTGCCCATAAGCAATGGAAAAGCTTCACTTTATGATGTCCTGCAGCTAAGATGCATTGTATACAAATATAGATACCTGTGTCAGCTGGTCAATGAGCCACAGGTCCACCTGTGTTTATCTCCACAGTGTGATGAATTGAGCAGTGACATCTGTCTGGTAATGTTGCGGTGCCACTTTGTCCCACAGCGACCGGCTCATTGCTCAGTGGAAATGTGCAGTCTGGATGGGCAGCAGGAATGGCACCATCTGAGGCTAGCAGGCCTCAAGGGCAGAGTGGGGCATGTGGGACTCTGTTTAGGGTACATCTGGGTTGCCGGCTGTCCTCTATATGCTGGTGTAAGAGCCAGACTCAGCTAAAAGTCCAGCTGTCACTTCTGCGACAACGAATGCTGGTTTCTCTTCATCAAGTACCAACTTCTGATCACACTACTTAAGTTATTTAAACTATTTAAAACTCAAGAAATCTATCCTTTTCCTATGCTTTGCTTCACTTTAGCCGTTCAGTTAAAGGTGCTTCATTAAATATTTCATAGCAAAACCAAGGCTGTCTAAATTTGCTAAATCAGAAACATACTATATCTTAAATGCCAACCATCCCCGTATGATTGTGTTCTAAATTGTTTGGTTTTGGAAAACATTTCAGAAGTTCTTTAATATGTCTCTCTGAGTATTTGTGTGTGCCAATAAGTCCTCTAACAATACACATAAGGGATTTCTGAGCAGATGCCCCTATTGGCTGGATTGGCATAGTTTGTCAGTTCCTTTCAAAACTGCACAAATCACTGTTTCTGATCTTGCACCGCTATGGCTGAGGTTTAGTTAGGTTAAGGCACAAGGGAAAGGTCATGGTTTAGGTTAAAATGACTACTATGTTAAAGGGTAACTTTGGTATTTTTCAGCGTGGACCCCATTTTCACACGTTTTTGTGTCTGTGATTTATCAAGACAACATTTTTTAAAATTGGTTCAGTATTGAGGGAGCGTGCGTGCTACAGTCTGCAGCAGCAAAACAGGGTTGCAACGTAATCCTTGCAGGCAATTCCGCCCTGTTAAAACAGGCCCACTAAAGTGCTTGTTTTTGCCACTGACAGGCTTTGATTGTTATTATAAGTGTCTGACAACATTATGGAGTGAACAGACACAAAAATGAAAATCAAAAAAGAAAATAAGGTACAGGTTGAAAAATAACAAAGTAACCTTTTAAGTTCAGTTGAAGCTCACTGTCATGGTTAAAATATGTCAAACATATGTTGTTTTTGGGCATTTGCTGAAACAAATGATGCTGTCATTTTCGTCTCATGTGTGCACACAAACATACCCAGTGAAAAAATCCTCTTGAGAAAAAAATTGTGTTCATGCATGATTGCTCCAATATTTGAAATAATGGACTCATCAAAGACGCAAATAAACCAAAATTGCTTACATCACATTTCTTGTCACAAGCACAATTTCACCTCTCCAGTGATTTTCAGTTTTTTATGTATTAAAATGTCTCATCACCTCTGCTTCCTGCTCTCTACATGGTCAATAAATGTTAATTACATTTGATAATGTAAAATGTTTCGCAGTCTGAATGTTTAGAAGTGGCTGCATTAGAGATTCTGCTGCTGCGTCTTCTCAAGGGCTGCACATAGTCTACAGTATGTATTTCAAAACATATCTGGAGGCCATGCAGGTTCTCTGCAATATCATTTCCACATTACAGGGCAATGAATTTATTTTGACTGAATAAACTGCAATTTGGATAGGAACATTTGACATATTTTATTGTACTTTCAGTAACTGACCTTTTTACCTTTTTATATGAAATAAAAACTTCTAATCAAACGCAGATTTTGACTGCAATGACTGAAAAATCTCCACTCCATGTAACTTACACTGGAAATCTGGAAATATTCCCCCTGTTTTTTATGATCTGTCTTATCAAAGTATTATGTCACATAAATCCCTTACACATATTTTATCTTTACCCTATGCATGCATTTTATGTTACATAATCCCCCTTTTAAGTGTTGTAGATAATAGCCGTGTTTTTGCAACCAAAGAGAGGCTTACAGTGGATTTCAGCCAAGGTCCTGGTATGAAGAACATTTGACTTTAACATTGAAAGTTGGACATTAATTTTCCCTTTCAAAGCCTTGACGCACTCACAGCACCTCAGGTCGAAAATTCTAATTAGTGAATCCTCACATGATGTCTCCCTGATGAGGGAGCGTTGAGGGGGAAGGTGTGCATCCTGTGTAAAGAGATAGGACATAGGCAGCTCCGGACCGTTTGTGCAGTGCACACAATGGAGGCGTGTGGTTCTCCTTGTTTAGCACAGACAGGCAGCTATTGAGTGAGTGACTGCTGCTACTAAAATTTCACATGATCAATGAAGTTAATGTGTAACTCACGTTAATAATTTTCACCCACACACTGTGCAGTAGGGCTGAAAGATTTTGGAAAATAATCTAATTGTGATTTTTTTCTTTTACCAACATTGCGATTTAATATGCGATTGATTTTTAAGCTCTTTACCTTCTGTATTATTCAAAACAGACAAGCAATAAATCAGTGTATAGTATGACCAACAGATCCCAGCAAGCAATAGCCGTCATTTCACCGTCTAGGTTTACTGTAGACCTGATTTAGTCCAGCTATGAGTAACCCACTTCTAGCCACTTCTAACCACAACTTTACATGTGGTTACATGACGTTTTTGCCAAAATAACTTGCATGCAAGTGTAACTTAACGTTTCTCCATGATACACATGGATTTCCTCGTGCCCTTAAAAACTCTTACATTATATTATCTGAATTCAGAGGGGGTAAACATGAAATGTGCAACCTTACCTATTATAATTTGTTATGAAAGCCACACATATATACTCACTAGATCATTATAGACAATAGACAATTGGGAAAGCTGCTTTTATTCTTTTGAGAGAGCTATGTGCTGTGAATGTAAGTGTTCTGTTCTGAATATTTATTGTTGTGCTTTGCTGACTGTATGCTGGATAATTTGCGATAAATATTTAGTGTCAAAAGTCAAAAACTCATATTTTCATATCATAATGATCTAGTGAGTGAAATATATGTGTGGCTTTCATAACAAATTATAATAGGTAAGGTTGCACATGTTTCACGTTCACCCCCTCTGAATTCAGATAATATAATGTAAGAGTTTTTAAGGGCACCTGTGGGTATCATGGAGTAACGTTAAGTTACACTTGCATGCAGCATGTTAAGCTAACCACAACGTGCCTTATTCTACACTGTTACCCGATGAAATGTCACGGTTCCTTCACGTTAACAAATAATGTAAATAAATAATGAAGACATGTCAAACAAAGACACAGAGACTTACAAGACCAAAGTAAATGTCTTTTTACTTCCAGTATTTGCAGTAAACTCTCGCCGTTGCTCGCTAAAAGGCTGAAGTTGTAACGTATCCCTCGTTTAAAAATGGCCACTATGTTTATCGCGAGATCTGGGTTCTCCGATGTCTACCAGGGCCGTCCCTGATGTCTACTAACTTTCAAGTCTCGCGTTGCCAGTAGTCATGTGTCAGTAGGGCTACAGCTGCCATCTAGCGGAAAAAATAGTAATTGCATTTTGTTTTAAATTCAAATGAAAGTTAATGCAGGGAACGTTACAGCGAAAATAAAGATAGTTTAAATGTTTCAAACGTTTACTTGCATTTGATGATATGATGTCACGCACCTCAACAGGTGCATGGGTGAAAACTACATGCAACCAATTTGGTCTGAAACAGGGCTACAGCCAAGCCTTTAGACCACTGATTGCTTCTATTTCGCTGGGTGGGCTAAAGGCTAGGCTGCAGCCTCTCCAAATAAGAGCTAAATCGTGGAATCGTGGCTTCAGATTTAATGACACTTAATATCTTGTAGATACTACTGACATTGCAAAAATAATGGGATATCAACCATCTCACGTGCCGCCAGGGCACAAACCACTATTAATCATTTTTGACCATTTTGACTAAAAGTGAGCTACAAATAGCCGGTCTGTCTACGAGCTAAATCAGTATCATTCACCTTGCAAGTTATTTTGGCAAAAACGCCATGTAACCACATGTAAAGTTATTGTGGCTAGAAGTGGGTTACTCATAGCTGGACTAAATCAGGTCTATAGTAAACCTAGATGATGAAATGACGGCTATTGCTTGCTGGGTATATTGCTGTGTGTCGCCTGTAGAAGTAACGTTAGCTGCCGGCTATCACCATGTCGACAGCTAACATTACTTCTACACACAGATAAACAAAGGTGCTCTGTTGACTTCGTTCTTGCTGTTTGAGGGAGAAAGTTTCACAGGCGTTGCGAGGTCTGGTATTTTTTATGTAATTTGACTAAAAACCTTTCACTTGAACTTACAGTAGCTTAATAAAAAACGCAGTGTGCCTTAAAATAATTATAATACCATTGGTAATACTGGTTGATACTGATACTTATTCCTCCGACTTATAGCCTACTTATCAGCCCTTTTTTAAATTATCATTTAATTCAGAACAGCATAGCAATAGATTTAGCCTGCATTTTAACTGTTTACAACAGCAAACCTACTATATAAACTAAATAACTGGAAATACATACATAATAATGTCAGTGTCAATGTAAAAGAAATAATATTCCTGACATCAGACTGAAGAGTGAAGAAGAAATGGCCCTATTAGATTTCAGACAAAGGTATGAAATGTTAATGTGAAAGGTAAATGCTGCTCTGTCATGGTTATTATGGGCCAACAGAATGAACACACACATCTTCGTTTATTTAGATTTATGATTAGACAGATAGTCAATCAAAATCAAAATATATCTCAGATTCACAATGCAATATATAAAATCATTAGCAAAATATTGCCTATAGACACACACACACAGACCTGTCTATAGATATGTCTGTCTCACTCTTACCCCTGCCTTGGCTAACCTCATCCTTTCTCCCAGTACTGTTTCCTTCTCAGATTATTTCCCACACTTTTTTGAATCTGGTATCTTATTTCCTCTACCTGCAGCTCTCAAAAGCATCTCCCTCTTATTTTCTCGTAGCAGTCAGCCTTGGCAGCGGCTGCAGCAGTACAGCAGGTCAGTCAAAGTGAGCCAGTCCCAAACACGGTCAGCAATCTTTACTTCTTGTCATGGTCATATATTTGTTTAATTATCTAATATATATCCTTTATTTGTTATAATAAATCTAATCACAGATAACCTCCAGTAGTATCATCAGCAACAGCAGCAGCAACATCCCCAGCAACCCCTCAACAGCAACTGTTCCCTGTAAGTTATGTCAGCCCACAGTGTTTTAAAGCTAGTGCTGGGTATTCCCTGTGTTTCTTTTTCAAAACTGTGTCACAGCATTTGCTGATGTATCGATATAGAAGCATCAGTATACGCATATCAGCAAGGAATACATAACAATATATTTCTGGATTGATATTTTGAGAACAGCCCTATTTAAATCCTTGTTCCATGTGCCCATTTTATACTTTGAGCACCTGCCCTTCCAAAGGTCTCTGCACGGCCCTGTTCCTCATCGATGAAGAACAGTAGCTGCGGTCAGATGTCAGTTACAATCATTTCCATCTTCCTGCATAGCTAGCAAGCTATGTGTACCCATGAAAAATAGTGACAGAAATGGCAACACGTGTGGATACGCAGCTTTACTATATGTATACATATATAATTATATTTGAATAGCTCCTAAATTTCTCAGTACTCAGTAGTCCACCATGTAAATTAGTTTTGTTTCAGTATATAATTTTAAATATATATTTTTTTACTGTATATCAGTGATAGAGCATCAGGAAACCTCATGAAAACACAAGTCAACCTTGGTCATGATTCAACAGATGTAGAGAATTGCGAGATTTGAAAGGACTCAAGACCGATCCTGAATTGGCCCTCTTCCACCTAGACAGGTTGGCTGTTTGTACAGTCCACGGAGGCACAGGTCACTGTAATACAACTGGCTTTTAACGTTATCTATATCTCGCTGTGGGTTTATTATTATGAATGTTGGGGAATGTTGATTACTTGATAGCTATCTCAACAAAATTATTATTACTGAGCAACCAAATCTGTTAGTTGTGGGCTTGCCTGTAACCTAGGCGTATGAACGGTAATAAAACAAAATTTACTTTGTTTCACTATAGTAATATTACGTTATTAATTGTACATTGCCAGAATTAGATACATTATCTCTGGCTATGCATCCTTCAAACAGCTGTGCTTAATAAAGAAAAATAGTTGCGTCTTTCTTTTACTCACTTCCAAAACAAAAGCAAGAGCTGGCCAGATCAAGATCTCTACAAAAGAAGGTGACAGAAACATTACTGCCTTTGTCCACAGGGGGTGCCCAAATCAACACAAAATAAAAGTTCTTCGTAGTTGCTTTTGTACTAAAGAAATGGAGTGTAAAACTTTGACAGGGAAACTTGAAAATCAGATTTTTTAAAGCCTATGAGCAATTTAAAGTGATATTTACTTGTCTCCTGTCAGCCATCACATCTTGTTGAATACACACATGCTGTATTGTGATGAAAGAGTCACTGGACATTGTGGGAAAGTAGTGTAAAGAGTACATACTGTATCTTCAATCGGTCATTATCAAAGCAAACTGAGTGAGTGGGCAGATGCAGGAACAAACTCAGTGATCTCGTAATTCAATCATTATCACACCCATTCTTTGAACTACACAAATATAAGACTGATTGGGGAACAGTGTCAAGTATTTCTTTTGCATAGAAATTACAGCTGGGCAAGTTAACGCGTTAATTAACGCCAACACTTATTTTATCACACGTTAATGCAGTTTTTATAATTTTTATTATTATTTTGAATGTCTGTTGCTCACTGGCTCTGAATACACATACAGTCAAACCATAAGTCACAGGAGGGGAGGGATGCAGCGTGTGGGAGAAGTAGATAAACAAAAGCAAGACAAGCAAACAACTAAATGCCATAGCTAAGTGGATAGCTACACACTGCATGCTGATTAGTATTGGGGAAGATGTTGATATTAGATCACATCGTAGTCGCTTGGCCCCGCGGGATTGCTCTGCAAGTAAACGGCAGGTGCTCTATGGATAGTAACCATGGTAACGTCTTCTGTGTGCTACACAGCTGTAGCCTATTTAACTTAAGTAAAAATTATTAAAACAAATAAAAACCGGACTCTGATGATAACTTGTTTTAACAAGCTAGATAAAAGGTAATGCCTGCAGTGACAAATATCTTATATTTGATTTGATTACATAAATGTTTTAGGTTGAGATATACAAGAAATATTAAATATTACACTCTCTCTCTCTCTCTCTCTCCTTCACCCCCAACCGGTCGAGGCAGATGACCGCCCACCCTGAACCATTTTTCTGCTCGAGGTTTCTGCCTCTTAAAAGGAAGTTTTTCCTTGCCTCTGTCGCGTAGTGCTTGCTCTTGGTGGGAACTGTTGGGTTTCTGTAAATATCATCACAGAGTATGGTCTAGACTGTGATAACTGTTGTTGTGATTTGGCACTATATAAAATGAATTGAATTGAATATTGCTATAATATTTTATTGCTACTGTGTAAAGGGAACACTGCTGGTTAGTGGTGTAGTCAAGACCACCCAAACCAAGACCACCCAAACCAAGACCAAGTCAAGACCAGAGTTTACCGAGACCGAGAAAAGGCAAAGACTTTTAGGGGCTGGGGCCAAGTCAAGACCGAGGGAGAACAAGACCGAGTCAAGACCAAGATCAGTTCCCCGAATTACATGACACACAATAAAATGTGGAACAAGATCATAACTACTTCTCAAAAGTAAGAGCTGAAATCAACTTAAGTATCTTTATTCAACACTCCTTTTCCATGTTTACCATCCACTAGTGCTGGGCGATATGGCCAAAAATGTTATCAAGATAAAAAATGTCATAGCATTTGATATCTACAAGTTACTCGATAAATATCAAATCATTATGTCTTTCAAATTGAAAGGCAGATGGAAATTGTGGTTTTAAACTTTTCTTTCAAACACTTGATGCCAAATAGTGGATCACTTCACAAATCTGAGGTAGTACATTCAAAACTATTATGATAAAATCTTTTTTACAATAATGCACAAGTTAAATTAAGTAAAATCTTTTTCCGTCCTTTTCCTCAACAACATATATTAATAGAAAAATTAAGTGCTAATTAATTTGTGATTGAAATGAATTAAATCAAACCTTTGTTAAACATTTGTTACACTGTTATTGAGGAAAATTCACTCACTATAATTATATTATTGATTTATTACACAATGCAATTTTTTGTGCAAGTATTAGGTTTTCTGGGTGTCTCTTAGCAAATTTGTAACGTTATTCCACCAAACCTCGAATTTAATAATAAAATAACTAAATTCCCCAGCTCTTGAGCAGAAGGTTGTTTTAGGGTGAATCAAAGCTATTGTCATGTAACCCGAGCTCCCCCAAGTGGACAAGTTCAAATATGTATTACATGCCATCGTCTGAAATGCAGTTTAATGTATAAATGTCACTCTGTATTTACCTGTCCATAATCTAATGCCATTCATGTATCTTGCTTATATTCTCTAAGAACGTGTAACAGCCAATATATCCAGAAAGCTAGTTAAGTTCCTCATCTGATGTGATTCCTAGGAAATGCTAACCTCCAAGTTTAACTAACAATTGTTTTCCTTTTTATAACAATTGTTTTCCTTTTTATCAAATGCTTAAAACTAAGAACGGTATACCCATTCGACAATTAAGGTTTGATTGTGGGAAGATATTTGATTACAATACGCGCAAATAGATTTTTTGATTAGACATGTTAAAGTTAAAGAAAAGACAAGCCCTTCCTCAGGGGAACAAAGGACTGCCCTCTGGGAAACACACCCCAACAGACAAAAGCAGCGACACGCTGTCTCGCTGTTCTTGTCCTCGCTTGTTCCTGGCTTTCCAACGGCGCTTTGGCACGTACCCAGTGTGCCCCCTCTCCCAGCAACGCCCTAAGAACTTCGACCCAGCGCGGCAAAGGCTTTGTTTGTTTCAAGCCACACAAGCGAAGTGCCCGCGACCTCAGTTTTCCCTCGTTTCCAGCAACTTTACTTGCGTTTTATTTTCTTTGGTTTTGTTTTGTTAAGTCACCAGTCCGTTAAGTTACATAGTTTAATTCAAGAACAACCAAGTTCTTTTTAAGCTTTATCCTTCGAGCTAAATTACACTGCTCCCACTGAGGTCGGACCCGCCAGCAGTAACAAAGGACGACCAAACCTCTGACCCAAGCCAGGGTTGGAAAGGCCCCCACTGCGAGTTTCTTCAATAAGCCGACAAAAGACGGCCCTCTGGAGCAATTCCCTGGCAGAGAAAGCGACTGGCCAACGGCTTTAAGCTGTCCTAACCGAGAACGCACGGATCTCTGCCAGTGTGAGGCCGTTTAACAGCAACCCGGCTGGGAGAAACGACATTCAGTAAGACCAAAACCCTGCATTCTGTGATCAGTGATGTCAGATAGTTGTTAATAGATTATCTTTAGCTCTTAAAACTCATAGCTTGTGTTCATTAGCTGCCCGTATGAGTCAAATGCTCCCCACAATAGAAACCCACATTCTCATTGTTTAGTCATTGTTTATTTCTTGGATGTATATTTTAACCGCATTTTTATATTCACCTTAATTAGTTGATAAATTTCACTGTAACCAAAGGAATTGTATGTGTATTGCCTTGTATCTCCAAGTCCCTGCCGCGAGAATTTACCCCTTCAATATGAGACTAACTGACTGATTTAAGATAATTGAGCGATTGTTAACTAACTGATCACTAGTGAATAATTGTCTAAATTATTAGCCATACCCAGCGAATCCCGAGACCCTGGGCGAACGGAATCTCGGGTAGTGCCCCGCGAAACGAGAAGCTTTGTGAATTAATATTTTCTGAATATTAAAATTCATAATTTGGTATTAATTCTCAGAAATTTATTAAAACAATGTAGTCATGCTACAATTAGAAGGACTGCATTGTGCTCAGTTTCTTCTTCATGGTCATAGGGTAGAGGACAGGGAGATGGGGGTTGCGCTAAGGGAAGACAGGAAATCAATATCTTACCATTTCAGGTCTCCCTGGGATTTTTTTAGTAACTTGATGCACAGGTGTTAATCACTGAGTCAATTGTTTCATTAATCAAGTGAAGAGTCCACGAAGTCCCCCCCCCCCCCCCCCATCTTTGTCCTGCCCTCATCCTGACAAGTAGATAACTATCCCTAAAAGAGAGAAGAGATAGAGGTGACTGTGCTACAGCAGAGCCAAATCTCACTGGGAGGCTGTCAGGCTGAGTTCCAATATCGAAAAGTCTCTTGTCCTGATCATCTTGTTTCCTCAGCTGGCTGTTTGGGGCTGACAGGAGAGGTTGTGTTTTGACAGTTTCTGTCACTTCCTCAGTCTGCTGAAATCTTACATAATAGAGAAGATGTGCAGACAAGGGCTGCACGTGACATTGCATTAGATATTCTGTTTTTTAGTCGTTTGTGGCTCAGGATATTTTCGAAATCTCAAAAGTCTGGAAGAGTGTTGAGGGGCCCTCATCTGTATTAATCAGTCATGGTAGATTGCTAAACCCAAATGCTTGCCTCATTGTGCAGGTCCAGAAACAGGTTCACTAACCTGCAATTAGTTTTCTAAATTGAAGCTGCTTGTTTAATGAGTTATTTAATTGTAATTATAAACAAATCATGAGCAGATAGTTTAGTTACTTGCTCTCAGTATTACAGGCCTTCTACAAAATGCATGCCTTTAAAATTGACGACCTTATCCTGCAATCATGAAAAAAACTTGCCTGATATGGAATTTCCTCAAAAAATTTACTATTAAATGAAATTACCGGCATTCTTTAAATTAAATTACATCTACTCCTTCCTATTTGTTGAAAAATCCAGATTTTGTGAATACGCAAACATCTTTTATTTTAAAACTTTAACTACTGGATACAAGATGTCTCCTACTTCGCTGACAAGTACATTTTCAGTGTATGTGGGCTGGAGGCTTCAAGTTTCCACATCACACCACTGGAAAGTGGCACATTGGACCACGATCGGCTTCCAAATTAGCTGCGATGTCACAAAAACATCTTATACGTATACATATTGAGCTCAGATTTAAGGTGAGCACAGAGAAACTTGTAATCAGCCTTATTGTGTCAAACTCTGCACATACATAATTCTGCACAGTGAAGCTCAAACACCCAACACCCAATTGCCAACTTCTACTAGTGAAAAATAGTGAACACACACTGTACTCATGCCTCCTGGATACTACACCGTTACATTAAAAGTGCATTTACTGTCATACACTTGTGTGTCGTTGGTGTTCAGTAAGCCAAATGCATTGCATCTCTCTGACAACATTATATCAAGCCAAGCTACAGCAGCAGATGTGGAGGCATCATAGTTTACACTTCAAAGCTCACTGTTTCTCGGAAGTCTTGGGAAAAAAATAATGAGGAAAGGGTCACGCTTTCATTATACATGCTGGCATGTACAGTAGCAACACCAGATTGCCAGACGAAGCTTGTGAGAGTCCTGTAAAAGGAATGCACACACAGTGATAACATCTGTTAAATGTTTGTTAAAAGATTTTTTTATTATAAGTGTTGACGCTCATCTGTATTTCTGTTTATTACAGAACACATCCTCACATTAGCAGAAACTTGCAGTCTATGAGAGAACTTAAAGGAATTAGCATTTCCTCTGCAGAACCTTGAAGTCTCTCTTTGAACTCCTACCTGCTTAAAAAGCACTGACCCTCTTCTCTGACCCCTCATGTAAAATACAGTATGTATGTACAGTATAAAATCTAAGAAAAAACTGTCTTGATAAAGTTGTGAAATTACTATGGACGACCATATTCCAAAAGAACCATCAGAGTAAAGGAATGAGCAATGCAATACTGTATCTTATCCCTTGTGGCACATACTGTACTTCTAGAAAGCCTGAGAAGGGATGATTTTGATCAGCCATAAGGAAGGGCTCTACATCACTGAGAGAAATCCTGCAATGAAGGCATGTAGTTATTAACATCATCACTGGGACCCAGATAAGAAATGAAAAAGCCATAATGCACATGAGACAAATAAAGGTGAGATGCAAGATTTCTCCTCACTGACATAATCGTGTGAACAGATGAGCCCAGCTTGGCCCCATCTCTGAGGCTCACCAGCAAAACAGAGCTGACAAATACGCCGACTGGGAGATGAGGGCTGTGATTATGAGCATAGCGGAGAAAGAGGCCTTGGTGTGGTGAAATCTCTTAATGTTCTTGGATGGAGGTGGCGAGTCACGCTTGGGAACTGCATGTATGTGTGTGTCTGTGTGTGTGTGTGTGTGCGACTAACAAGTCCAGCAGACTGTCACCTCTGCCTTATCGGTCTGCCACTCATCCTGGGATCACATGTGTGTTTATGTGTGCATGCATACATGTTCAAGCATTTGTGTTTGTGTGTGTACTTATTCATGTATGAACCAACTCCACTCTCAAACACCCACTTCTCTTTTCCACACAAAATGTTTTTAAGATGATGAGGCATAAGGTGCCTTTGAATTAGTGAGCTCTTGATAGCAGTGATGTTGTTTGTCTTCAACTTTAATTTAGGAGAATAAACCATCTGCTGGTAAGTTCGCTGTACTGTATGCTTCACAAACTCAATTTGTTAGTCTAACACTTGGAAGAGGGGGGCGAGGCAGACAGGAAAAGACTTTGACAGGGCTCTTTAGGTGGAGACTGAACAATGGTGGGCCTGGTTTCATTCTCATTCCAGATGACTCTGTGCTGAATACGAGTTTTGCTCTAATGACTTCAGAGCCTCAAATCCTGCAGAGATTGCCACGTTGGATTCCAGTTGTCCCGGCATGGAAGTTTGTTCTGGGAAGAAAATGAGGAGACGTAAAGGAGAAGATACCAATGCTGGCATAATACCTGTCACATGTGGGGGAAAAAAAGAAATTTTCTGTACCAAGGCTTTCCTCTCATCCTTAAAGCAGGATCACATTTTTTTTCATTTGCCATGGTTCGTAGGTCATTTAATAACCCTAAATTACAATTCTAATTTGAATCAGAGTGACAGTGAATGGAGTGTGTCCAAAAAGAGATTACCTGTGTAGCATATCAATGACGAAAGCCTGTTTGAAGGGAAGCTCCAGTATTGAGGCAACTCATGCTCTTTAATGGTCTTAAGCCCTTGTTTCCCTTACTTAATTGAATAACTTTGTTTACCGAACAAAAAACATCCATTTACACCCAACCCATTGACTGAATTTGTACAGCGCAAACTGACCCATAACCATCCAGAAATTCCACTTTGACTACAGGTGGAAATGAAATGAAAGCAGAATGAAGTTGTGGATGACGCAGCTACAGTAGATATGATGATTTTATCAGTTGGTAAAATTTTGTGCCTGCAGTTTTGAAATTCACTTTTGAGCCCTCTCAAATCTCTGTGTGGCATTCACTAGTTTGAGATGGATTAATAAAATGAAATGTAGTGCTGTTGCTGCGCTCTGCCATCTTTCTGCAGAATTGGCAGAATGTAGAAGCTCCCCTTTCATTAAGTGTGCAAATGGTTTCTTTGACAGCCAGTGTCAAAAACATGCAAGAGGTCTATTAATAAACGATTGGAGAAGTACACTGGAGGGGTAACCTCAGCGAGGCTTTAACCTTAATGGTCATCTCTTTCATGAAATTTTCAATTCCTCATTAAGGTTTAAGCCATTAAATGTGCATTTGTTTCAACTATAAACTGTCAAATAAATGACAAATATATGAAGCTAATGAAACTGCTACATATCCATAGAGCACATCTGCATAGAAAACTAGAGGCAGATGAGTAATTAGATAAACGCAGCCTCGGGAAAATCTGGGAGCCATTTGTTGTTGCCTGAAGCCATAGAATTGGATTTAAAAAATAACTTCATTCTCAGTGCAAATCGCTAGTGTTAGGAAACCATTGGGGAGACTGAATGTAAAGCTTATTTTTTGTCATGTTGTCTAAAGGATTAAAGTGTAAGCACAACACAACAAATGGCGTCAATATGTAATGCTCAACATTGTGCTTGGCAAAGTTTCTCACCATATGAGAACAAAAACTGTTCCATCTCTCGAGGGTAGAAATTAAGTGACCTTATTTTTCCCCTTCACTTGTCTCCCAGCCTAAATGTTGTCTCTCCTGTACACCCGGTATTGTGATGTAAATGAGATGCATATTTGGCTCATGCTGCTCTGCTGAAGTGGAAAGGTAAATATTTGCATTATGCTTGCAGGCTGGAGTGTGCGCCACATTGCATTATTCCATTAACCCACGTCTTCACGCACAACAACACTGTATCTGCGCAAATCGGCCAATAGCTCTACGCATACCAAGGCTTGGGCCGCTTACAAGTCATATCTGTGTGTGCTCATGTTATTCTAGTCTAACTCATAAGAAGTACACTTTGCTTGTTTTCCTCATTGTTCTGCTTTTTTCTATATATACAGTATTTGACCAATAGCTTTATTTTCCTCAGAGTTATTAGTCTATGGAAAATACTTTAGGTCAATCAGCTCGATGTTCTACCATTGCCATTGTTTGAGCTATTGATTTGATTTTATTGAACAGCAAGGTGAAATTTCATTCTATTTGTTCCGCGTCATTGTATCACTGATTTGGATTGTTTTGTTTTCAGGATTGATAATTAACCCCTTCCACTGCACATGTTTCAGTAAAATGTTTTCAAGTCACAAACACTGTGATTATTGACTCCGCCCTTTAATAGCATCTTCAGCTAAATTAGCACTGGACTGCACAGGTTGTGTTTATTTCCAATAAGAACAGATATCCTGATGCTCAGATGAACACATCAAAAGACAGACATATATCTAAAGAAGGTCTATTTCATGATAATATACAGTCAGGTCAGTTTGTGAATATACATTTTGCCTTGGGGCATTATTTGATAAATGAGTTATCGACCTCAGCTTTCAACTGACACATCTTACCAGCTACCTGCTAATTCATATAAGCCAGGTCAAGTTTGTTTATCCATTGTCTTTCTTTTGAGTAGCACATCTTCCCACCTCCCACTAACATTTAGGAAACAACTTAAAGGTGGGGTAAGCTATTCTAATTCAATACACGTCTTATTTTCAAATTCAGCAAAGACCTCCTCATGGGCTGCTGGCTATCTGTTCTGTTTGTGCGCTGAGAAAAAAACACGGTGTTTGTACACAACCCTGCGTCTGTAAACAGGAAACGAAAAGTGGATCAGACCGATCCACACAACACCATTCCAGCCATGATTTGTGTGCCAGTTAACGTTAAATGACGTGCCCACGGACATTCAACTTACTTTCTAGCTTGCCACGCTATGCTGCTGTTGGGATGTTTGCTATAGTAGCAGAAGAGTATGCTAACATACAAGTTAGCTAATGTTACATTACTTGCTCTGTCGTCATTTACTCTGTAGCATGGTATTTGTAATGGAACTGGATTTCCAGAACTGCTTACCTAGGGTGACCACACATCCTCTTTTTCCCAGACATTTCCTCATTTATTGGATCCGGCAAGTTTTTCTAAATCGCCCAAAATGTCTGGGATTCGGCTTTTGCTTTCTACAGTTGGCATTCATTGTGTGCATTTTTGCAGTGCTTTGACCTTTCTTTTTAGGTCCCGCCATCTCGCGTGCCACCATTGGTCTGTCATGTACATGACCTTCACACAAACAATGGTCAAACTGCATCTCAGTCATTACCCTCAGCACAACAGCAACAGCCAAGAGATCGAGCAGCAGCTTGCTTGTCAACAGTGGCAGGGTAAAAAATGCCCAAATGCAAATTCACAGATGAATTACAGAAAAAAAAATTCCAGAGTTATGGTCTCAGTCGGGATTCATGTTTTATTTATTAACTGTGTGTTAATTATTGAGCCAGTGTCACATGTGGAACATTAGAGTACGAAATTATATCGAGGCAGCTCTTTTATAATATTGTGACTTTGATTTTTACACCAAACTAAATGCAATTTATACAGTCATGACAGCTTCCTTACAACTGCATTGTTGCACCATCTCTGACAGGAGATGTTCAGAAAAGTGGAAATGTGTTCCCTTTCTAGCCGCTACAATCTGACGACTATTTTAGAAGGTCAGATATTCACATTACAGTTTGTCTATATTTATATATTTACAAGATCTAAGAAGCAATAATATACAAACAGACTGTGTTGAAGGACTCAATGGCCACTAGACAGATACAGCATCATTGCCACTACTGCACTTCAAGGACAAACATTTGACATTTGATTTTGATCATCATCTCTCTGCGGTTCCTTGAAGTGACTGACTCCCTGTTTGGAATACAGACATGAAAACATTTTTATTGTTAACATAAAATGTAGTTGTTTAGTTGGCACCTGATCAAGCCAAACTAGCAGCATATATCATAACCTCAATTCACTCTCTGTTGCCTGAAACACTTACCCAATCTAAATAAATAAATATTCTTCAGGATGCCACTACTTTGGTGAATAACATTTCACAGTGCCTGGAACCAGGAGGCATCATACAGAGAGAAACCACCAGGAAAATTCAATTGGACTTGGCAAAAACATGGCTGCTGAAGTGGTTGGTTTGCCTTTACCTACTGTAGCAGTGTGAAACTGCTTTCTGGCACTGCTGTCTTATGAATGCAAGCCAAGGCCTCCTGCCTGCTACCGAGGTACAACAAGGTTGCAGCTGTGCAACACTTTAAAGAGAATATTTAAATGCCTGCTGATAAATTGGGCCCTGTGGTGTGCTGTGTCTGTTTGCTCACTTCATGTATTTTGGTGTCCTTGTCAAATCATATTGCAGTCTGTACAGTCAGAGTTGAGTGTCTGTACTGAGACTTCTACTTGTCTGCCGTTCTTGTCCAACTTTCCCTGTTGAAGATATAATTGTTGAATTTATGCTATATATACTCTGTCTCCAAATTGGATTGACCTGAAGGCACAATCAACCCACGGAGAGGGCAGTAGATAATGGTCATATTGATAGCGTAATTATTTGCCAGCTTGATAGGCCAATTAATGTCTTTTACATAGGGACTGTGGATTCAGAGCTTTGTAATTTATCCCCACCACGTAGATTACAGCGTTGAACACAGATTACGCTATCACCTGAAACCAGAGGCGAGCAAAACAAGCCAAGCAGGAGGAAAGCTTTCACGTTTCATACAGTGCACAAATGAGATTGTGGTTGCATCTAGAATGAATAACACCCAAAATCCCTATTACACCTGAAAATCCCTTGGGATCAATCGCTGTTGAAGGAGGCAGAACCCACCAGCTTTCTCAACCCAGTCATGCCAGGGTACTTTTTCTTTTAGAGGAGATACTATTCAAATGGACTTGGGTAAAGTACGGCATATCCTTGCCAGTATTGCATGTCTCTGTGTAGCTGGCATAGGTGAAGCAAGTAAATGATGTCCTAGACAGAAACACGGGATACTTTACTCATACAAGTTGTGGAAGAATTTTAAACAGACTTTTTCTATCCTTGGATCATTTTTCTTTTACAGTTTAATGAGCTTTTCAGAAAGTGTTAGGTTTTAAGTACACAGCTATACAGTAAGAAACTCCACCACTACCATCAACATAATTCCCAAACTGAGCTTTAATACAACTCACAGCTGTCACTGATACTAAATAATTAATGGTGAACATATTAGTTGAACTGTAGCCTGGCCTCATTACATCCCTTTGTAGGCTTGTTTCATTTATGCTGTGGACTAATTTGTGAGGAAGCAGTTAAAACATTTCTCCATCCCCTCTAGCACAGATCCCATAGCAATGACTTCTCTCCCTGCTGTAATCAAAGGAAAATGTGCAGCATGAGCACATTCATTTAGGGTTTGCTAACCTTCAGCTCTGACTGTTTTCTGAGCAGAAAATCACTGGAGAGACCAGAGGGAGGAGGCGCATGTATCAGTGCTGTTTCTTAAATAAGGAGGTGAGGTAGATAGCAAAAAGACAAAAATGATCGAGTGAAAATTCCCAGTAGAGGTCTGAAATTTCTGCAGGCGTTTTTTCCACACACCCAGTTCCATTGTAACCCCATTAAATATAAAAAGAAGAAGTGGCTGTAGCATGAAGCTGCACGGGGATGCCCTTTGAGTCTTAATTGAAATGATGCCAGGGGAAGGAGGTAAAGAGATTGTTAGGTTAGTGAAAAATTCCCTCAGCTGTGATGGGGGAGTATTCCAATCCAATTTTTTAAATCTGACGGGACAGACCCATTAAAAATATCGTGCAGATCCCCTTTTGGAAAAGGGTCCCCAAGCAGGGTGATAAAACAATACAATTCAGCAATCTGAGGCAGAAAGACTACAAACAGATAATTTATTGATTAATTAACTGAATGTTTGAACTTATACTTGTGTTTCTACTAAGTTTAATTATATTTGCACTGTGTGGAGTAGTAGTAGAGAGACTCAATTAGAGGACTGTGTATGTTCTATCTCACTGATAGTTATCACCGAACCAGAGGATTCAAACAGAAGTCGTGTCTTCTGTCAAACCAGCACAATCTGAAAGCCTTGATAAGAATTCCCTACAGCACACTGATTTGGGCTATGTGATACACTACTGATCATCACAGCATGATTGCCATCAAATAGAGGCAGCACTTTTCTCTATTCTGTCTGTGAGACCAAGTTGTGACCAAATGTTGCTTTAGAGTAAGATCAGAATGGGTCAGTGACAAATTGAGTAAATTCTGATCTTGATCTAAGGTTGCTGGATTAAGATAACATAACTAAAATATGGATAAGATAACATAACTGTTTAGTCACCTGAACAAGTTCAGAAATTATTATTCATTCAGCTTTAACTGGCGAGAGAATGTTTAAAGACTTTAAACCTGCAATAACTGGGTTTACAATTTGTAAATGCATCCCTGAGATATTACACCCCTTTAAGTGTAAATAGTTAGCTTCCCTCTTAACTGTCATTCATTTGGAGTCAAGCAAGTTCAATAATCACTCTCCTTTCGGCTCTCTACCAAATCGGCTGGTCGCTAACTTTGTCTGCCTTTTAGTACCTGGCAGGTAGGGTATAATGTGTTTTTCAGAGCTTTTCCACTGAGCTTCCCCCTGTGGCCAAAACACAATATGGATGAGAGCACTGAGAGTGAACCAAAACAGGAACAGGTCGTAAAACGTAAACAATGAGCTGCAGAGACGGATAATAATTCACTGTTTTGTCTCTATAAGCTTTTAAATACTTTTAAGTGGTCATGTGATCTATTGTTATTATGAAAATATTAATAAAATTCACCACATAGTTAATATTAGACAAAAACACTTTGTTTTGTGTTGGGAAACTACAACTTTTATTAGGAACCTTACTGATAGGAGTTAAAGTCATCAGCCTCCTTGTCTTTTCTTTGCAGTTGAATTATAATTCTTGTTTTAAAAGTATTTGACTCATTTTTACCTCATTAGACAGTTACACTGATTTTATAAAGACAAAGCTATGTAATGAATAGTGTGTAAAAAACAATATCCAATAAGAATTGTACAAACAAAAAATCCTGGCAATGTATTGATGTGTGGCTCCATATGGTCTCTCTCTTTTCTAACGTTACCCCTGCCGTTTTACATTTCTGCAACATGATAATGGGGACGATTTTGTGTTCAGTCACACCTCCAATGTCTTCTTCCCTGGCCTAACAAGAGATTAGGAATTCAAATTAAGATAATTTGATGGATTTAAATTAAGAAATAATTAAAACTTAGCTCCTGGCCTGAGACCAAATGTATGTCATCTGTCATCACTCACTCACTCTCCAGTTTTCCTGTCCTTCTTCACTACAAATCTTTAACCCAAAATAAATAAACAATCACTGGAACCGTTTTCTGTTATGTTCGTGTAAACATCTTTATGGGTTCACTATGTAGAACCTGAAAGCTGTATTTTGTCCCCTCTCTGTAAGCATATAGCAAGGCTTGCACTTCTTTGGAAAGCTGATAAATATAAAATATCACCCTACTACCTGAAAGCGCCTAGGTTGCTTTGCATGGCTGCACTTTGTATCTCTGCTCATGGCTGAAAGGATGTGTTGCATCAAGTAAGACCAAGAGCAACCTTGCTTATCTACATGGGAGTGAAGCAGAAAGAAAATTCAAGGTTTATGTTCTGGACAGCCAGAATGCAGTTTGAACTGCTCAGAAATTGAAAACATTGCAGCTATGGTGCTGATGCTGTACACTTGTGCCAAATGCTGTCAGACAAAGTCTCTACCTATATTTGCCAATATGTGCCAAGACCCAGAGCTTTTCCAGGACATACTGTCACCCAGAACTAATCTAGCTCAGACAGGCGTCGACAGGGTACAGTTTTCCCTAATTTACTCACATCCAGTGCAAGCCTTGCTGCTGATTTTTGTTCCTGACTCACTGTGGTTTTAACTAGCATTTCAATGTAAAAAAAAAAAAAAAGAAAGAAAAACAGTCAGAGCTGTTGTGCACAGATATTATGCACCTATAATATTATTAATAGGCCTGAAAGGGGAGGATGTCATTTCATCTAAAATTTCTATTTAATTTCCATAATTCCAGCTCTTGACAATAATTCTGCGCACAAGCAAAACATATTGGTATCCAAATTAAATTAAACTAATTATGTGCTTTTTAAATATAACACTTGAAAGAGTATCTCCCTACACATCTCTCCATACAGTAGAGGTGTAACAAAACACCTCTACTGTAACCATCAGGGTTTAGTACAAACACTGAAGCACTGAATCCCCATCAAAGAGTCTCTGTTTGTCATGTGCTGTCTAAAACCAATGGGTGCCATGTTTACTGTATAACCCCAGCCAAAAGGCTCAGCTGGGCTTTGTGCTGGGAAATTGACTGCTGGACTCTGCCAAAAAAAACCTCAAAGTCATTTCTCCCAACTGTAGTCTTGGGGATTCTTGTTAATCCACCGTACCCATCATCTGTAAATAAGTGGCACACTTGTGGAAAGGGGCAGTTTAGAAAGAGTGGTTTGAGGCTGGACACTTACCAGGCCTATCATTCTTTATTTCCCCTCTGCTGAGCAAATCAAATTGGAGGAGGCCAGCAGGAACAGATAGGGAGGTGGGAAGTCTGTATGTCAGGTGTTAAAAGGATTTTCCTCTCAATTTCCAAATCCACCAAACTTTATGGCAAATAGGAATAATTGTAATTCACAATGCCAGAGTAAATCAACTGCAATGCGAGTATGCATTTTGGGATAGGTGTGTGCTGGTGTGAAAGTTTTCACCATCTCCTCAGTCTTTACTGTTCATAACTTTAATATATTTGACTTGGCATTTACTCCAAATATAAATATTGCAAAACTTAATTCAGAGTAGCTGTTTTTTCTCTTAACTTTTAGATGCCGGGGGCTGTTTGACTCCCCAGCCAAAGTGTGCAGTAAATAGTAATACACCACGGCTATGATAGGGAACGAGTTGTTTGTTTCACGTCACTGCCTTGCCAGATATTTGTTTAATAAATTGCCATGGGGTAAGGCGATTATACAACCTAATTCTCATTGTGGCATTAATTGCCAAGTAGTTAATTAAAATGCACAGCGATTGGAGTGTACACTGTCCCACAGGATGTAATAAAGCTGATATCATAGACACTTGATTGTGAGACTGATACCATAATATGCACCATCTCATCTATCAGCATTAATGAGGCCTTGAAATTATACTTCCTGTCACCTTTTGTTACTCGGAGTCATCTCTGAAAACCATGTCTGCCACTTTCATTTCCTGTCACTAATAACACATTAAGGGACTAAAATCCTTAAAGCAAGAAGGATAGACCATGTTTAGCAATGTAAAACTAGTGATTAAGCTTTTATTGCTAAGGGCAATATGGTTAAATGGGTAGGATTAGCAGACTGATTTAAAATATTACATTATTACTAAATTGAAACAGGGGAATGAGCTGAAGTGATGAACTATATTGTCTGTTGGGTGTTGTTTTTGTTAAATATCTCTGATGTTTATTTGTCATTATCTCATTTAATATTCTGAACTGATCTGGCAATAACTTTCTTTATTGTTTTTGTACTTCAGAGGAGTGTTAAGTAATGCATTAATTTCCATCCAAGCACAATTATATTATGTGTCTGCTGCTGTAACAGAGTTGCAATACGTTTCGGTCCACAGGTGTTTCTGTCAAGGGATGTTAAAGTAGGACATCATGAAAGGAAACAAACTCTTTGATGTTTATCGAGTTTTTCTGTTTCCTGCTAAAAACTGATTGTTATAGATTGAAAAGGGTATTTATCTTGGACCCTTTCTCTGCCAGGGTATGTCAACCATTAACAATGAATATCCTGTAGTTCTACAAGTATTTGGGATCAACTACAGATATACTATTTGTATTAAAAAATTTTATTTTTATCCTAAATGGTCATGAAAGTCATTGTCTATCTTCAAAAATTAAACCAGACACTAATTTCTGCACAGGGCTGGGCTTTTTTATTAGATGCCACATGTTTTGCATTCACCATAATGGCTTAAATACATTTTTATGGCTGTGAAGCAGCTCTGACCAGCTGGAATGCTCTCTGCCCCTTTGAATATCGCAGCACTATTCAGCTGCTGACAGTTGTTTCATGTCTGTCACATTAGCAAGGACTGCAGATAATATCCAATAGCTGTAAAGCAGATGTGCTCCGAATGTTAACTCATCACATATGGGTGAGTTTATTATCTAAGTGTGCAAAAAGGAGGATTATGTCAATTCAGAAGAGCATGTTACCACTATAAATCCTGATAGAGAAATGAATATTCAGTAACTATCACTGTAGTTGATGGAGTTTTGTCAGTTGTATAACTGTTTGCTAGTTGTCAATTTCCTTTTTGTTTTACACATTTCTTATTCAAAGTTTATTTTGTTGAGGGCCAGGGAAAAACAGAAATACCATAATACATTCAGTTTTAGATGGATAAAAAAGAAACAAGAATATTGAGAAGGAAGTAGGGCAAGGTGAAAGGTGTTGCTTCTTCTCTCTCCAAACTTGTTTCCTATATCAGCAGGCAGTTATTTAGAAAAAAAACTCTGATGTCCCTGCTGTACATTACCTGTCCGAAATAACAGACAGTTAACAACGAGCCGGTGAACATAGTGTAGCATTTAGCAAGTAAAGAAACAAATGTTTGCCTCAGGAGTTGGTGGAGACCAAAACAGAGCTATAAAGAGAGTGAATATTGGGTTTACATTCCTCGAATGGCCAAAAATGTGGCTCCAAATAAATCACAATGTTGCTCTGAGTCTGTCTGATAGGTAAATAGTCAACTATTTGCAGACACGATATCAACGTTATAATGTGATAATATGTCATTATTTTGTGTAGTGCTGCACGATTTGCGATTCAATTATAATGGAACAAATGGTACTATGAGTCTACTTGCTTGATTATCAAGGAAAATGAACAAAATACTGACATTTTGAAATGTGTTTTTGAACAAAGTTAAGCGATAAACTATTTATAACAATAACTAGTACAACAGAACTAAGTGTGTGTTGCTCTACAGAGGAGGCGGCTAGAAGGAGCAAATATTGGCCCACTGGCATCCTGGCACTAAATCTACAACTGTCCACTGCAGTGACACTATCTACAACCTGGAGGAGGAACTAGTATACATGAGTCTATTAGTATAATATTATTACATTAAATAAACAGTATAATTTTCAGTTAATAGTATACTGTTAGTATAACAATAATAACCTATATTAATTACTATATTCATTATAATTTCATTTAATAGTATAGCCTACTATTTTACCACTAGTTGAATATTAAATCCAGTTACAGCTGTTTCATTATCAATGTTTCCTTATGAAAAGTTGCACAACAAAAGGCACCGATACAGCGTTAAAACATTAAATGGCCAGCAAACCCAAGTCTTCCTTATCTTCTCCCAGTTTTCTTCTGTCTTAGCCTACTGCTTCACCTGCTGCCATCGTCTCTCTGTCTCAACAGGTGCCGAATTCTGCATGCCTGCCGAGAATTGCATGCACCTCGCGGGCCCGTGTCCACCAAAGTATTTTTTTTCTGACGCCAGCATCATTCCAATGGGAGCGCCGCATTTTTATAACCTGGTAAACAAGCAGCAGTATGACAAGGCGCTGAGCGTTATTTTGCTGTCGCCAACACGCTGTGCTCGTCGCTGACACTTTTTTCCCAGCTGTCCAATCACAGTAGAGGAGAGGTGGGAAAAATACCATACTGTAGCAATGGTTACTATCCTGGAACTGGGCCTCGTCCAACCTCAGCTCTTGGGCAAAACAGTGGAAACGTTACTCGTGGTGATGGGAGTAAATGTGTGTGTGTTTCCACAAAATTTCATGAACCCACATATGTCGAGTCCGCCCTCTCGCTCTAGCATCTTCAGCATTCTCTTCATACAGAGTAAGGGCCTGTGTCCACCAGAGCATTTTTTTCTGAACCAGTGTCTTTTTTTCCAATTCATTGCAATGGGAGCGTCGCGTTTTTACAACCTGGTAAAAACAGCAGCAGCGTGACAAAGCGCTGAGCGTCTTTTCCGCGCTGAGCGTTGAGCGTTTCGTCACTGTCACTTTTTCCCCGCCGTCCAATCACAGTGCAGGAGGGGCAGGACCACACCGAGCACATCCGATCTTGAACGAAATGATGTGCCTACTTGCCAAGGTGTTTCCTCGCCCGCAAAATCTCATGAACCCACATGCGAACAGTCTGTGCTCTCATGTTTCAGCCTTCTCTTCATGCAGAGCAAGGGCCAGAGCAACTTAATTTTACTGTTCAGTTAATTTCTGTTCAGTTAATGCTACCCTACATGCAGCGCATCACTTCCACGGAGATTATGTATCATAGCCTTTTTATATACAGTCTATGATCATAGTAACCACAGCGTCTCGAAAAAAAACACTGAGCCTCCAAAACGCTCCCTGCTGGGCGTTTCTTAGAAGAACGCTGCTGCTTTCCACTGGCAAAAAACGGTTATGTAATCGCACATGACAACATCGCTGTTGTGATTAGGTTAATCGTGCAGCCCTAGTTTTGTGTTTACAGCTACTACCCTCAAGTGATAAAATTATGTATAATTAATATTTAATAAAAACAATTGTTGCTAGTGATATCTTGTAAGAGATATCATCTTAATACTGCATTCTAGAAGTTAAAGTAAAAAAAAACACCTTCTATGTCCAAGGCAATCATTCACCTTACAAAAATTATATATATTAAATTGTTTTTTTACCCTAAAGAAACATTTGAAAATCATTGCACCAAAGTGTTGCTGCCAATCTCTCAATCACCGGAGAGCAGACTGGTTTTATGCCCCTTTTTGACATCAGGCCTTGCAATCTCCCAATCAAGGCTGTGCCCATAGTTCCATGAAGAGGTGTAATTGGAGATTCTGTCAAGGTGAGATTTCTAAATGAATGTGGTGTGTCTGAAATTAGCTGATGTGCACTCTACACTGGATTCCATCCATCAAAGAAAACATGATGGCACGCTTCTTTAGTCCTTTCGCATAACTGGGATGCAACTGGAACACTGCCGCACTCACGTCATTCCTCACATGTGAATAAAAGTGCCTTTGGTTGCTGTTTTTTCTCATACTGGCGAATGCCATGGGTGTCAAAGCAATCAGGGTAGTTTAGAGGCATGAAGTCCACTGCTACCCTCCTGCTGTCAGCCTGCTAGCCCCCCACACTGGAGCCCTGATCCAACCTGACACATGGGACTGCACAGTATGTCCTCTAATACGGTACCTTTAGGGTCCTTTTTCTCCTTTATAGGCCTAATTATCTTTTACTCGAAAGTAACAACAATATTTTTGATTTCCTTGCCACTGGCTCTAGCCTAGGTTTTTTTTACAGCGGGCTCTGAAAGTTTTTTTACATTCTGAGTTAGTCAATTTAACTCCAAATTATCACAATTTATCAACAATCATCAAGTCTAACATTCTTTCTTGCTTAGAGTTAGATGAGCAAATCCTAATTTTCTGATAAATATGAAGCTAAAGCTAGTTGCTGGTCATCTTTGCTTATAAAGCGTGGAAACAGTGGGAAGCCTATCATCAGTACCATCAAGGCTCACTAATTAACAAACATATCTAATTTGTGCAAAAACCACTATGCAAAAACAGTCAGTTGCAGTTTAATTAAGGGGTTATGTTTCAAACTATTGATTTCTTTCACACTTCATTTTTTGTTCAGAGTTAACAAACGAGGTGTAATTTAGTGAGGTTTAGAGGTGCTGGTTCGCAAATCTTGTTACTAATAGATAGAGCCATAATAGCTGTTTTCCCTGTTTCCAGTCTTTGTGCTAAGCTAAGATATTTGCAGTGTAGAACCCTTTGCATGTTCATAAAGTTCCCCTCTAGACGTCAATGCTCAGTTTGCGCTCATGGTTTAAACATGTCAGTAGTGACTACTTGATCACTTGTGCATACTGCTTTAACACCCCGTGTTCCACTAATAGCTCATGTTCTTTGCCCTCCCCCATCCTCATCCTCTTAATAAATGGACCATCCACTGTATTGGAAAGGGATTTCCCCTTCCAAAACCCTATTGTGTCTAATTCTGCAGATCCATTTTTCCTGGGCTTTACTACCTTCTGCTTTCTGGCTCATTGGTTGATCCATGGTGGTCAGTCTTACAGTAAATGTTTTCATGCTCCTAGCCCATAAACAGTATGATATTTCTAAATACATTATTCAGTGCTAAAAATTGCACCTCCACATTGTTGCAGCAGTTGTTGTTAACTTAATGTGACAAATAGTGTTTTCTCATGGTTTCCATCTAATTTTCTGTCTAGAAGATCAATAGAGTCACACTTGGAGTGAAATTGCCCATGAATCGCTGTGGATACACAACCATGACTTTACAGCAGTAGGAAAAGGATTGCACACACATACATGATCAAAATATGAATGTTTCCCACATTGATGGCATTGCATGCTATACATACATTCCCATGTAAACAGCTGCACACACACTTAAGTTGTTATATTTAGTTTTTTTGACAGCAGCACAATCTGATTAGAGGAGATAGACTGGGCCATAATGATGACCATTTGTGTGTGCCTCTTTTCAAAATGAAGAATGACTGTGTTCTGTTTTTTTCCTTTCTCTCATTATGATCCTCCACTCCATTCAATCGACTGCAGGCTATTCTATTTCCAAGTGTCATGTTTAATGAACACACAGTTCATTCATTTACAGGCAGAGAAAGGACGGAAGAAGGCAGGGAACTGGGTAGTATAAGACTGGCAGAGGAAATCAAAAGGAATGAGAGAGAGAGCATAAATGATGGTAGAGAAGGAGAATCAAAGAAAGAGAAAGGGAGTAAAAGAAGATGGGAGGAAAATAAAAGGCATTGGGGGCTGCAGTAAAAAGGCGAGCTCATTGCTGTTAGATGCCTCCTCATGAGGGTCCTTAGGCTGGAGTCACTACGTTCAAACTCACAAATTAAAGGATCAGAGTTTTTCCCACTATTCTTTGCAAAGAAGCCCCAGGGTGGAACTGGTCTTATTGTGTTTGGAAGGGTTTTGACAAATGCAGCTTCCTTTTGTCTGAACCCCCCAACATCCTACTGTTGCTAAAGCCAGCTATGTAAGCATGACACCAAAGACATGGACAGAGAACATGCGAAATGCATTTGCTGACAGATACAATGATGAACTTGCAGTCAGGCATGCCCAATAAAGATAAAACTGCAAACATACACAAAGACATGGACTCAAAAACAAACCATATAGCATATTGTCAGTGTCAGCTGCTACAAATGAGACATTTTAATTATCAATTAAATTAATTAATCACTGATTTTTATGTTGAGTCTTCAAAATAATTCATGCCTGATGGGCTGTTGTATTTTGTACTTTTGATTTGTCCTTGCTAGTCAAATTTTCTGAGGACAACAGCAATACTTTCAAGGTAGGGATGTGTATCCCTGAGCTGAAAGAGCCAAGTCAACAATCCCCTTGGAATGTATTAGAGACTCATCAACGTTACCCTGCCTTAAAAACATCAACTCAGCTTTTTCTTTTGCCCATCCCTTGTGGCAAAGACATTCTCATTAAATAACTTCCATAACAAAGGTGCAACTGAAGAACTGGTGATGGGGAATTTTCCAAAGCCTCAAGGGATTTGTAAAGCTACAAATAGGAGCCGGCAACTATTGATCTGGCTCAGGTTGTAGAGGAAAGATATTGAACATTGAAGATGAGGATAAAAAGTTAACCATAGAATTTTAATAGAAACCATTTTGCAGAAATGTAACCTTACTGGTACCAAAGGATTTGAACTCCAGGCATTGGTAATCTTAAAACAGCACAGTACCATTTCACATCTACTTTTCAGGCCCATGAAATTATCCATCAGCTTCAGTCTGGGGGCATGAGAGGGCAAAAAGAGTGAGATTATTTTAACTGGCGGAAAGGTCATTTTTTGAGGTTGAGGTCATTCATTGAATAGACCCTGTAGCGTTTTATTTCCCCTCTGTCTATCTGCACCTCTCTTCTTTCTTGTCTTCTCTGTCTTTTTACTTTTTCATCCTCCATCCGGTTTCCCCTCTTCTCCCTGCTTTCCCCTCACACATTATTTACCTTTTAGCTTTGGATGTTTTCCCATTTCTCAAACCAGAATGTTATATCTCAAAGTTCCGTGTGTGCTTGGTCAGGGAATCCAGCAGGACACAGCCAGAGATGTTTTAGAGATGAGATAGCAGTGTGAAGAAAGAGGGAAAAAATTGTGTGAGCACACACACAAACACGCAGTTGGCATCTGTCTTTATTACACAACAAGAAATCCTTCAGAAGCAGAAGACATGGAGATATAGATAACAAGTCACCTGAACTTCTCAAAACCAATGGAGCCGTTCGTTTTGTGTGGTGCTTCTTCATTTATCCCCTTGTGTCCACAAATTTCACCCATGGGCTCAGTGGAACTTGTTTTTTCTTTCCATTATACATAGCAAGATAAAGAAGTATGTGACTTTCCTTCAAATTTTGTATTTTGACATGTTTTCTTCAATCAGGCGGTTTCTGCTTGAGAATCCCAAGGGGCCTGTATTTCGTCTTACTTTGCATCACATGTTTCTGTGTTTCCTTCTCTGTCAAAAGGGATCTCATGCAGCTACTGGCAACTGCAAATGCTGACGTCTTCTGAAATGAGCTTAACTGAACAGTATTCACCTTGGAATTTAAATATTAAGGTTATTCTGTTAAAGTTACCATGTGGAGTTTTTAACCACAAGCAATGTTTTGTTGAGTGGATCCCTCCAATGTTTGTATCACATGTTGTACCAGCACATTGTCACTGTTACCAGTAGTTCATGCAGCAGCAACATTATCATTAATATGGAGTCGTGGTCAAACAAGGCCGCCTGATGAATTACATCTAATATTTTCTCTTCTCTCTTTTCTCTTTTCTCTTTTTTTTTGTTCAGTTTTTGGTGTCTACCAACGTCTGGGGGAAAGATCTCGTTCTTTAGCTTTTAAAGGCTCCGCTATGTTCACCAGCTAGTCACTTACTATATCAATCTGCGGTTTGGTGCTAAAGTGCTAGAGAGGGCACCAAATTGGCAATAAAAATGAGGAAGACTACACGCTGATCTAAACATCGCATTAAAAGACTTTGCAAAGATTTTATGAGGAAGAACATGTGTTCAACTTTCTTGGAAGTCTTTAAGATACACACAGAAAACATTTTGGTGATCAATGTTTAAAACTCCATAGGGAGTATGTCTATGACATGATGGTGGACTGTTTGAAAGCTTCCTGTGTCTTGAGAACCGGTGGGTGTCATTGTAAGATGCCTGGTGGTAAGCTTTGGATGGCCGAGTGGGGAAATTAAATTGTGCAGAGTAAGCTGCCTTCTAGCTATTTATCATGATTGCTATGGGAAGGATTAGCCAGCATTGCTCCAATGCAGCTAATGGTGATATAGCTAGCTGCTGACTTGTTCACACTATAATATATAGGGTCTCTGGTCTCTTGTTATTCCACGTTGAGATAAATCATCATACAGTTTTGGTGTTTCTTTAGAGAATGAACTGATTTTATCTCTGTGGTGTTTTTCCCCAAAGCCTCTATTATGCAACTGTTTATGAAAATGGGGCAATGGTAACTAAATGAAAAAGATCCTTGTGAGGAAAAATCAGGGCAATCTGGGCCTCCCCTTTTTCCAAAACCTAGTGACCTCGATCAAGAGACAAACTCCAGTTGCTGTAGTGGAGTCACTTGGTGGTCACCAGTATAATTAGGAACTCTGGAGGAGGGAACAGCAAGAACAACACACATTCACTGGGTTGAGGCTCAAAGAAATCAACATTAAAAACAGTTTGCAGCTTGCTTCTTACAGAACTACTGAACGAACATTGTAACAAAATTATGATAAGTTTTGATAGAAATTTTTAATGGTGTACTTAAGACATACTGATTTTTCAAAAAATAGTCTGGGTCATATTTGTTGCATTAAGCATTTTAAAAATCCCTGTGCCAAAATTGTGCATCCTCTGATTACTTTTTCCATGAATTTCCCAAGATGTGGAATTGTGAGGTTCAGTAATTCAACTTTTTTTTTGTAACTCTGGCCTGACTGAGATTACTGATCACTGAATCAACAGCTCAGCTAGTTTTTTACAAGGTTACCCACAATGCAGATGCTAAAGTTCTGTGGAAATTAGCCATGAAGATAAAGGAAAAAGACTTGTCAAAGTGTGCCCCTCCATCCAGAAGCAAGGCACATGGGACATTTTTCAGCGAATAAGTAGGGCAGCCCTAATTCTAATTTGACAGCCTCCTCTAACGCTTTTTCTCAGACCCTCAGAAATAGAGAGGAGAAGCCTGGAGAAGCAAGAGAGAGAAACAAGCGGAGTAGATTACTGTACTAAGGGCATGCACACATGCATGTACATGCATATATGCAAACACATGCATGCATGCAAACAGCCCATGGCACTCCAATTGAATGTCTAGGTCATAATTCACTGCATTTTCTCTTACTCATTGCACACAGCGTGGGCAAAGTCAGCCCAACCAGAGCAACAGAGTGTCTCACAGGCTTACTTCCAGAGGACTACCATGGGAGTTTGTGTATGTTTCTAGTTGTGTGTGTCATTTTGGGATTGTATACAACTATCATGCTTGAATACTTTTAGTGAATCTTTTTTGTGGGTGTGTGTCTGAGTGAACGGTGAGGAATGCTTTGATGAGTGAGTCCCTTTTCCAGCCTCTCCACAGGTGTTTTGTTGGCCATCACCATTTTATTTTTCTGCAGACTGATTGAGGAAGCAGGAGGGCAATAAAAAGGCTTTTCATCTGCTGTTTGCAGCCATGATTTCACAGGCGGAGGAACCCCGCTTTCAGCCCTGAATACGTTAACAGCATGGCACAGATGGACACCATGCAGCTTAGTGTGTGACAGTCAACACTGTCATCCCACATTCAAGAGTGCGTTTAACAATTTAGGGAAAACACAGGTAGATTCTCTGCCAATGATGCAGCATCTACTCATTAGAGCCCACTTATCACAACGGGTTCAAACAGTGTCAAGTTTCATATTCACATTGAACAGCTGATTATTCAATTTCTAAAAACAGTAACATTCCTGTCTGTGCAAGTGATGCCAGGCTTTTTTCTACAAGTTATATTACAGCAGTCTGTAGCTGGCTGACTACATCATGAAAGAATCATCTGCAACAAGAAGCTTACAGGGTCAATGAGAAACCTGTGCTATAAAGTTCAATAGCTTGCCTCAGATAGTCACTTAACGTTTGCTGTCTTTACTCTCTTTATTCTTTTTATTCTGTTCTTTATTTCCCAGTCTTTATTCTTTTTTATGGTTGAATTAATTGGTGTCACTTAGAAAAGAAAAGGCTCTGGTATAATTTTCTTTGAAAACACTAATTATTGACTGTACCGTAGATGTTGTACTGTTCCCGCCAGCTAAGGCTTTGTTGTGCTTGTGCGTGTCTTTCTGTCTTCTTCTCCAGTGATTTCTTGGCGGTGTTATAAAAGAAGATGCTTCAGTAACAGTGTGTCCATGCCTCAGTGTGTAGTGATACAATAAACAACCCTTGAGACTCTCCAGCTTCCTCTGTTATAACCTTAAGCTCCTCTCCAAGATATCCGTTTAAAAGTACTGTTGTTTCTTTTATCATGTGCTTTTGATTAAGACTGTGCTTGATTTTGGACCAATAGGGCTTAATACAGGCTTTTACAGGCTTGTTCTGCCCCCAAGTGGAAAGCAAGAAGAATACAGTTTTTCCACAAACAAGTTAAATCACTGTGCAAGCAGCATGCCTTTCACTGTCCAGTTTGAATAAATGCAAATATATATAACCATTATGGTCATAATTGTTAAAATAATTCTTGTTTTTGGAAAAACTCCCTCTCCGTGTTCTACTCCCGTTATATGAAATGTTTTCTTGTAAAGAAATCAAGGCTTGATCAAAGCATTAATATGAAAATATGCTTCATTGCAAGCTTTAAAGGTACAGCACCAGAACAGATTCAAAACACATTAAAATGTATCACATTACATAATAAACATATTCTAATTTAATGTATTACTTACCTAAGATAACCATAAAAGAACATCTTTCATACATTTCATACAGACCTATCATTCTGACTTTGTTAATGGTTTATTGTGTAGTGTCTCTCTACACTCAGCCTCAGCCTTGAAGGAAAATTTGCCATTTAATCAACGTTTCACGTTTTCAGCAAGTCTTAAGGTATTTTTCTCCTCCTACACTCTGTCCACAGGCTACTTGTGTTACATTTAATACATTTACTGCTGTACAGGGCTACTATGGGAGCTTCACACCTTCACTGTCAGATAAACCCATAGACTGTATAGGGTAAAACTAGCTTGTACAGGTCACCTTACGGAAATTGACAGCCTTTAAGCCTGCAGCATTATGGTTGTCGTTCTACTCAGTCTCGCTTTTTCTCGCCCAGAAGCTAAAAATGTTCCAACCACAGCCTAGAGTACATTCTCAGTCCTATTTTGCAGTAACTCAAAAATGTCTTTCCAAAGAAAACTCTGTCTTCCTTTTTCAACATATTTCTCTGATAGTGAACCTGGATTTTAAACACAGTTCCCTCTTAGGAAGCTTTATTGGTAGAAAATATTTTCTGAACACTGTATCATAGTATTACATTTGATATCTGCTTATTTAAATACTACAGTGAACCTACATCATACATACACTGAGTGAAACACTCTACTAATACTGTATTCACCCTAAATATTACATGATATACTTTAGGTCTGTAGTTTTGTCCACACAATATACATTTGTAATGATGGAGCTATCTGGGGATCTAGCAGAGTTTAACAAGTCTGTGTGGCCAGTTTTCCAAAAATCCTCTGCATTTTGAAGGTAGCTGAATTTATCTTAAAAAATAACTTTTTGCTAATGCAACGTGTTTCATGTTTTCAAAATCAAGTGTAATCTTCCTTGATTCTAGTGCAGCAACCAGCCTTATTCTTTTTTGTTTCAATGTACAGATAGAAGTTAATTAAAAAATTTAAACAGGTTGACTTTTATTGGACACAGGCTGCAATATTCTTACTGCACTATTGTTGTTTTTTTAATTTAAGATACTTTTTAGGACTCAGTTATAGACCAACATTACAGGTGCTGGTCATGTAATTAAAATATCATCAAAAAGTTGATTTATTTCAGTAATTCCATTCAAAAAGTGAAACTTGTATAATGTATACATTCATTCCACACAGACTGATATATTTCAAGTGTTCATTCCTTTTAATATTGATGATTATAACTGACAATAATGAAAACCCCAAAATCAGTATCTCAGAAAATTAGAATATTGTGAAAAGGTTCAATATTGAAGACACCTGGTGCCACACTCTAATCAGCTAATTAACTCAAAACACCTGCAAAGGCCTTTAAATGGTCTCTCAGTCTAGTTCTGTAGGCTACACAATCATGGGGAAGACTGCTGACTTGACAGCAGTCAAAAGACGACCATTGACACCTTGCACAAGGAGGGCAAGACACAAAAGGTCATTGCTAAAGAGGCTGGCTGTTCACAGAGCTCTGTGTCCAAGCACATTAATAGAGAGGCAAAGGGAAGGAAAAGATGTGGTAGAAAAAAAGTGTACAAGCAATAGGGATAACCGCACCCTGGAGAGGATTGTGAAACAAAACCCATTCAAAAATGTGGGGGAGTTTCACAAAGAATGGACTGCAGCTGGAGTCAGTGCTTCAAGAACCACCACACACAGACGAATGCAAGATATGGGTTTCAGCTGTTGCATTCCTTATGTCAAGCTACTCTTGGACAAGACACAGCTTCAGAAGCATCTCGCCTGGGCTAAAGACAAAAAGGACTGGACTGCTGCTGAGTCGTCGTTCTCTGATGAAAGTAAATTTTGCATTTCCTTTGGAAATCAAGGTCCCAGAGTCTGGAGGAAGAGAGGAGAGGCACAGAATACACATTGCTTGAAGTCTAGTGTAAAGTTTCCACAGTCAGTGATGGTTTGGGGTGCCATGTCATCTGCTGGTGTTGGTCCACTGTGTTTTCTGAGGTCCAAGGTCAACGCAGCCGTCTACCAGGAAGTTTTAGAGCGCTTCATGCTTCCTGCTGCTGACCAACTTTATGGAGATGCAGATTTCATTTTCCAACAGGACTTGGCACTTGCACACAGTGCCAAAGCTACCAGTACCGGGTTTAAGGACCATGGTATCCCTGTTCTTAATTGGCCAGCAAACTTGCCTGACCATAACCCTATAGGAAATCTACGGGGTGTTGTGAAGAGGAAGATGCGATACGCCAGACCCAACAATGCAGAAGAGCTGAAGGCCACTATCAGAGCAACCTGGGCTCTCATAACACCTGAGCGGTGCCACAGACTGATCGACTCCATGCCACGCCGCATTTCTGCAGTAATTCAGGCAAAAGGTATAACAACTAAGTATTGCATGCTGTACATGCTCATACTTTTCATGTTCATACTTTTCAGTTGGCCAACATTTCTAAAAATTGGTCTTAATATTCTAATTTTAGGAGATACTAAATTTGGGATTTTCATTAGTTGTCAGTTTTAATCATCACAATTAAATTAAATAAACATTTGAAATATATCAGTCTGTGTGTAATGAATGAATATAATATCCAAGTTTCACTTTTTGAGTGGAATTACTGAAATAAATCAACTTTTTGATGATAAGCACCTGTACTTGAGCTAAAACATCTAATTATGTAAATGCAAAATATACCTACGTTGCTCTTAAAGAGCCACCAACTTTCCTGGCTCTGCCCAGTGATTGCTTCATTTTATAATCTAGTGCGTGACTTTCCTATGACCGAGCAAGCAGTAGAGGGGGTAGTTGTGTTTTGATTGGTGTACTCCCTTTTGAGTCAAGCAGTTGAGTGGGTCATGGGTCAGATCAGTGGGTTAATTAGTCATATTTGTCACACTGTCAACCCCATAAGGACTGTGTACCAACCGCCACTGTTTACATCCTAATGATTTTCTGACTCATTAATCACAGGGCTCAAAAGTTTAGTAGAATTGGAGTGGTAAAATGTTAGGTTAACCTTCTCTTTGCTTTCTGTTGGCAGTTTGGTAAATGCATTATAGTCATAACAACATGGTTTACAGATCAAGGTGAAGTAAATATGCATTTTGAAGCATTCAGAGATTTCCTTCATGCTCCATGAATTCTAACATGAAATATCAGATGCTTCAAAGAAACTGCACCATAATCCTGTCATATCTACATAGAAAAATCCTCCACATTATTTACACTGTTATATTGAGTATCAGATTCTCTGAATGCTTAAACATACTTTTATAGTTAATCTGAATTTGAAATACTGAGAAAGTGAAACTGCCCTGTATGCGTTCTTCAGTCCTTTCAGTGAGGTTCTTAACTAGAAAAAAGTATTGAGAACTATCAGAACATGCACTTTTACTTTTTTAATGGCCAGCTAGTCATTAGTCAATGTCCATCCATCCATTTTCTCCATTTGCCTGCTTCTCCATAAGCTTATCCCAGCAGTAGGCAAGAATAAGCAATACACGTGTGTATCCACTTAAAGGACGATTTAGGACTGCACGTTCATGAAGATTAACCCCCCTCCCGGAATACTCAAAGTTTAAGCTGCAGAGGCCAAGATCTCCTGTCTTTTATTGATAGCATCAGTCATTACACTCTTCCCGGGTATGTGCCCATGTTTTTCTTCACACCACCACTCCTCAGTTTGCAATTAGGGATTTCTGTTAATATAATTAAATAAATTAATACTTGAAATTAATAGTCTCTTAACTCAAACCAAGATAAGAGCTGATGACATCATGAGGCAATTTGGTTTGGAAACATTGAACATCTATATTGTACGTGTCCCCTCATACTGTAAAATAGCAAGAAAGAGTTTGGATTGTTGAGAGTGAGAGGTGTGCCATAACACAGAGTAACCACAGGATGGCATTGTGATACAATTAATAAGCACTGCCTCTCCGCCTCTTCAGTGCTTATTCCCTGACCTTCAATGTCTCACTCCTGTAAAGAATGTTGTTTTAAGGGTGCACTCTTGCCTAGGCAGTTAAATAAAGCTGTTAGTTTGAAAAAAAATCAAAATCATCTAGCACAAACAAGTAAATGCCAAACATCATGTGTCCTTCTTTAAGCCTAACACCAATTTGACAAACTTCACCCCTAACAACTCTTTCTCTCAAAACAAATACATGCTTATGTTGCATTAATTTCAAAGGATCAAAAGTTAACAGCTCTACAGATAATTCAGCTAGAGTTTTCAAGGGTACACAGCATTTAGTGTACAAAACTAAAGTTTCTTAATCCTGGCTACAAAGCTGCTGATGTGATCACCTGTCTTGCTGTCATACTTCAGTGAAAATGTTGTGCATGTGGGCCTATACATAACTGGTGGAATTCTTTACATACAATGTATTGTATGATACAAAAGCATGATGCTTGAGGTTTTTTGGCAAGTATGGCTAAGGCTCATTTAGTGGAGAATTGCAACCACCATTAAGTCAGTATTTTTTCCAACATTTATGCTGTTGGTGGTATATAAAAGTGATTGATTATCCCCAGAAAGTAGGAAATTAAAAATCACACTGGTATGATCCTTTTTAATTTATATCCAGGGCAATTTTTCATCACTGCTCTATTTCATGCCTTCATACCTGGGGGCTACCCAGTCCCAACAGTGTTCAAGAGGTTTTACACCATTATTTATGCCTGTCAAAAGTGCAATATAAGCCATTCTATATGTTTTCATACCTGATTCAAATATCAAATCTGTGTTAAAGGAATAGTCCAACATTTTGGGAAATATGCTTAATTGCTTTCTTACCAAGGGTTATCGATAACACTGTCAGGTCTGTACTTAAACTGGTGGTTGCTGGTTAGCTGCCTGGCCAAAAGGGACAACAGCACTCCAGAAGGTTACTGCTCATGGCCAAGAAATAGTTTTACACATAACCCCCTGTGAATCCAGAATGTGTAATTTTTAAACTTTAGTTTTTTAGTAAATGAAACTGACATGATATATTAATTGGGTAACTATAGAGGTGTCGGTTGGCAGATTTTGTTGCCGAGTCAGGGTCTTTATGCTCAGATAAGCTAACAAGTCGCTTCATATTTATCGTACAAACATGCGAGTGGAAACGATCTTCTCATCTAGCTCTCTGAAAGAAAGCGAATAAGAGTATTTCCCAACTATTCCTTGCAATTGTTGCACCAAACAGCTCTTCATCAGGCAGAACTGAGTAAATAATGTATTTCAGGGACACATGCAAAAGAAGTGTGCTATTAAAACATTGAATTAATTGCCAGGGTTATTGTATTCCGGAAAATTTAATCTTTCTCAGTAAATGGGTTGGTGGATGAAATCATCAGCAGCGACCTGAAGGGCTGACAGGTGGGTTATAATGGATTCTGTCCCCAAAGTGGATGTGTCTCTTCTACAACGTCCTCTTTCATTCCCTCTCTGTACTGCATGTGTGTAAGTGTGGGTTTCCACCCATTCCTCCAGAGTTCTTAAGCGAATTGAACGAGGCAGAATAAATCATACAGTGATCGAGATGTCATCTTCATGATAATGAAAACATGATGCCTCATAATAAGTTTCCTGATCAAAGGGAGCTGTTCGGGCTTAATAACTCAGTGCCAAGTGGTCGAACACTGTGGGGTGTGGAGACAGATTTAGCAGACGATGGTGCCAGTAATAATCTATTATCTTCATGGAGTTTACATTATACATTCAGAAAAATCTTGTGGTTAATATTTCAGGAGAGCCTATATGTAACTTAAGTTTGTATGTTTTGATGCACAGTTTGTCCTGTATCTCCATCTAAGTGTCATTCCTCTATACCTTATTAGGTGTATTAATGCCTTGTAATCCAGAATATTTACTAGTATATCTAAGCTGTTTACAGTTTTATATAATCTGAAAAGGCACTGATGCTGTTGTTAACTAAAAACATCCAGCAAAGGGATGCTATTTCCAGTATAACAAAAAAATAATTTATCTTTGATATGCAACAACTGAAGGCAATATCAAAGCAGATGTCGTTTATTTTGTTTGCAATTGTAAAATTCTAAAAGGTCAGAAATGGAAAACCTTGATCTATAGACTCATCTCTAAAGTGAAAGCACAAACAACAACAGCGGAATGATGGTACATTTTGCAACAGGACAGGAGAGGACCAGACAGGAAGAAAACACCCAACCCAACAAGATACAGTCAAGTAAATAAGTTCAGATCCTATTTTTGACATTCCAGGAAAGTTTTACAGTGTGGTGTTACTTCTGTAAATCTGTGTTTATAGCTTCACCCCCTTTATCAATTATTCAACAAAGAGGTACTGTGCAGATTTCAAATGCTCCCTTGTATTTATGAGTTTTCTCAGAGTAAAAATGAGGGCGTGCAAGCTAGGTAACATCAATGTTGAGCTACAGTTTTCCGCCCTGCAATTTATGCTATCTGTTTCATTTGATGCGAGATGACATTCATGGTTTCAGGACGGTGCCTCCATCACTTTGATTCTGGATTTTAATGATTCATGAGATGGCAAGACAAAAAAAATGGGTTCAGTATTTTGGGAAGTCAGAGCTGTTTTTCTGTAGACTTCGTGGAGAATAACAATAGTTGGAATTTGACCCAGTGTACATCACTTACAATGCAATTCACACAGACACTACACTTTGGAGACAGCGGATCAGTTGGGGAGCTTTAAGTGATTCATTTTAAATGCACATTTATGTACTGTGAGCTATACCTAGGCTAACTGCACATGTGTTCTGAAACATTCTTGCAGAGGAACAGAGGACCAAATCAGATTCTTCCTGCTTGGGTCTCCTGTTTTACACTTTTAACTGTGTCACTGAGAGAATAAGGCATGGTAAATATCCAGATGAAGTGTCCCACTGTCCTCAACCGGACTTGTCTGTCAAAGAAACTGGAATATAAACCAATCTTTTTATTGAAATCTTTTGTTTCTGCCACCATGGGCTACCTAATAAACTGCATATTTTGGCAGTGTAATGAGCTTTCAATTGGCTCGTTTGTTTTCACCATTGCTTTACCTGAACTAAAAAGCTCCCCAGACATGTTGGGTTGTAGTGATGTCCCTCAATTTAAGCTGTAATGAAAGCTTTGTCCCACCGCTGTGAAGCTGTTCCTTGACAACACTTCACATCCCCCGATCCAAGAAAAGTGCCAAACAAGATGCGCCGGTCTCCCTCGCTCCAAAACGAGCTCCCCTTCTGTGATGAAAAATGCAGCCTGTCTCTTTGCTTATTGCTGTGGCATTTAGGTGGCTCAGTGTGGTGATTTGAAGAGCCTGTAGTGTCAAAGCTATTTCTCCTGCTTGTGGCTTAATGCTCTGACTCGACAAACCTGACCATTGTCATTTCCCCCCATCGGCTTCATGGCGGCTGTGAAGAAAAGCCAAGAAGTGTGGGTAATAACCTTCAAGGAAAGGGCTGTGATTGCACATCCATTTCACACTGAGGATCTCTCCCCTGCTTCCCCAAAGCAGTAAAATGCTATATGGGGTGAGGAGTAAGAATGGCAGTAAGGTAGACACAGTGTTTTGTTAGTGCTGGGAGATAAAAGAGGAAGGGAGCAGTGAGTGGGGGAGGCCAGTATGGGGGGCTGCTGGAGCTAGTGTGTGTCTCAAAAAGTGAGGTCTTCTACTGATAGGCCTACTACTTTGCTTTCTTAGAGATGCATTTTAGCTCACTGCTGACAGGTGACACACACACACAGTCTAATCCTAATGGGTTGCTGGGGGCACTGTGTGCCCTTAAACAGCCCCACTCCGCCTGCTGGGACCACTGAGTAGAAGCACAATTCACCAATCTCACATCCCAGTTAAACATGCACCAAATGGATGATAGCAAATGTTGAGTACCAGCAGTGAGTATTGGAAAAAGTGGATAAATGGGTCATATTTATTGAATAAGAAGTTTCAGACTTCAAGAGGAAGCTGTAACCTCACAAAGTTGGGTTGGAATTTGAGTAATTTCATAACCTTTAAAGTTACTGTGAATATTTTTTTTTTTCCAAGATTTAATTATGTGTCCTTGTGTCAGTAGTTCAGCTATCTCTTGGCAATATGACTTAATTATCTGTGTGATATTTGGCTTTATAAATAAAACAGGACTACATTCCAAATATGTTAACAATAGCTTTTTGATTGATTTTCTATACATTTCTGTATAGATCTCAAACATTATAACATTTTTTCTTGACTCATCTTGAACTCCAGGGCACATGCATGAAATCATCTAATTAAAGTGTGATTTGGAGCGAGTAGCTAACACTGCGCATTGTATGAAACTGTTAAAGCTAGCAAAACAGTATCATAGTAGGAGGTGTTTGATTACATTTCCAAGGAATGTGGCTGTGGCCTAATTTATCCATTTCTCCTTCATTTAGTCCTAAAGGAATAATTCTACCTACACTTCCCTGCACTGTTTTTGTGTGATTGCACAATAGCTTTAAAAAATTGCTTTCCAAAGCTCCCTACACAGAGTTGTTGACCTTGCAAAGCAATGTAATTTGATGGTAAATGGTTGTCATTTGGTCTGCCATGCCTCATGAAGCCATCTATGTTGTTATTTCTTGCCTCCAAGCTCCCACTGATCACCATATTACAGTGGTGCATGACTAATTGGATGGCCACAGCCAGAAGCAAAATTAAGGCAACCGGATTGCTCATGTTGCAGAGTTGCAGTTCGTATTATTTTTTAAAGAGATTTACATATCCTTTTCCCCCTGTTAAGCCGTATAGATTTTATATTGATAAATACTGTATGCAGCATAGTTCGAAATGATTTTGTCCAAATGGCAGAAGCCGTTTTCCTCAAATTATGAGATACGCAGTTTTATTCCAAACCTCTAGATGTCACTGTTGGTTAACCACTGGTCTGTTTCCATCCAGTGGGGCTTTTGTATGGATCTCACAATTTCTATAACAGCAGATGGTGCTGATCATCACGACCCGCATCATATTTATTTTTCTTTGTTACTCCTTGTAAAATACCACCCTCCAGATAAATAAACATTACAACTGACGATACATGTTGGCTCAATGCAATTATTCCTAATTAAACAAAATAAGATACAGGTACTTGGCTGACAGTCTGAACCTGCAATTAAGCTGGAACAATTCAGGTGTGTGGTCTTATGTACCGTCCTTGAGGGAGACAAATATAAACCACAAACAGACAGGAGAGATCATTTTTCTCAGTCATTGTAGTTCTTCAAATGCCTCTTCATGTAGCATCATAGATTGTTTTGTCTTCATCTTCTACCAAGACAATTAGTCAGTAACTCAGGAAAGCACTTCATCTTAATGAGGTATCCCATGGAAATGAGAAAATCATGCTCGGTGGTATCCACACTCTGTTGGAGATTGTTATCCATGATCCATCCCTGAGTGTTCACTTTCCACTGTCTGATTAAAGAAACTCAGGAACGAGAGACAGTGATCACCGATATTTGCACATACTGTATTACAGCCATCTGCGGGTCTGAAATATTCCCCCTTTCTCTCTCTCTCTCTTGCTCCTTCTTGATCACACAAGTTTAGATGAAAATGCAACCCAACATCCGAACATAATGAAGTGTTATATTGGGTGCCTTGTTGACTGATTACCTCTTCAAATACTGTACAGTATATGCTAAATCTTGCACTGACAGAGAGAGAGAGAAACATCCATTGCCTTATCATTATTAATAAGTGATGTATATGATCATTTTTTCAGAGTGAGTCATAGATTTTCCCCTGTCAGTTTTAGTCCTATGAGAATGTCAGGGTCAGAGTATTCTGAAACCATGCTTTGTTTGCCCAGAAGAACCCTCTGGGACCACAGCATGCTAGCAAAGGCAATCAGCACTGTATAATTGAAATGGAGCCGCAGTAAATGACTGCAGATAGGAACAGTGCTCCACTCCCACCGTAAGATCAGATAGCCAGGGCAAAGATGTCTGTTGAAAACCAACTGTTGTACTACACACTCCCCCTGGACTTCGCAGTTAGGTTAGCACAGAATTGTACTGTATGTACGCAGGAAGTATGGTGAATGTGGGAGGAAACTGGCAGTGATGATATGAAAAGGGAGTGCTGGAGAGTTTATGGGGACATAATAGAGATGTGGTCTGTGTAGTCATGGTTATGTCTGGTTATTGCTTGTTTTGGTCAATATATTAACTGAATCATGAATTTCTTGACTTTAATTAAGTCTGTGTGAATAAGTGGTTAGTTGGTTCCTTCAGTCTTGTAGTTGCAAAAAGCTTTGGTATAGAAACTTTTCCTCAACATTATCTACTGACAATTTATGGGATAGTGTCTAATAAAAAACATCCATTTGAATGCAATGATTTAACCAGTGTATTTTGTAACTAAGCTACACATACTTGGAACCTCACCGATGATCCGAGGCACCGTCCAGATCTTGAACTTTTGTCCCTGCTTTGATTTCCTATTTATTGATCACCTAATTTTTGTGTTTAATGTTTTTAATATTTTTTTTTGTAATGCACTTCAAATTTTCACTGTATTAAATGTGATATATTAATGAAATGCCTTGCCTTACAGTAGATATACATACAGGGCCTGGAGACAACATTAGACTGCAAAGTGTATTTTCACTATGTCACTCAGAAAAAACAGGAAACATCATTAACTGGAATTGTACTGGAATGCACAGTGTTTTGACTATATGAGATTATAAAAATTTTTCATATTGTGCATGTTCTTGTCAATTGGCTAGTGACTAATGGTGATTCAGACATAAATTAAAACATTTCAAACATCAAAGTATTCAGGCTGCATACTACTATTAATTTCTGATCATCACTATTTTGCACAACAAAGACAAAAAATGTCCATGTTGTTGTGTGTCTTAATAAGCAATACTTTTTGAAGTAAATACTTTTAGAATGAATAAATAAAGGGAATATAATAATAGGCAAAAGAAGTGCATTTACATTTTAGTTGAGTTGCATCCAGAAAGGTATGTTAGGTATACATACTGAGATTATTACTGTAGGCTAGGGAATCTCCAATTGGGAGTTCAGCTGTGTGTTTGCGGCCTCCATTGTGTTTTTCGTCTGTAAACCTGTGACAGACTAATAGGGCTTCCCACCGGGGAAATCTGCTAGTGTTTCCTGTCCCATAGCTGCCCTCTTCCTCTCTCAGTGAGTGCTGCTTCTCCAGAAGATCCCAAAATAGACCACAATATGGTACTTAATCTCTTGAATTTGAACATAGGCAGAGGGTGGTAACCTACAGACAGACACACACTAAAAAATAAATTCAGTGGAGATGTTTTTGCACCTTGTAGCAAAAGTTTTTAAAAATGATTTGTAGTAGGAGACCATTTGACCTTTTGCCAGATAGTGTTGAAAGGAGTGTGAGTACATGATATGTGTGTCTTTGTGTGTTACAGTAAAAGTTCTTTGGGCATACACTCATAAGTCTGTGGGTAGTCCACATGTATGCTTTTAAGTAACAATACATGTCTAAAAGAAAAGCTATGTACTTTTTTGTTGAGATTTTTGCTTCCATGGATATCTGGCTAATTTGAATGAGCTCTGTAGACTGGAACTTTATTCAGTTGTCTTCTGTTCTTCTTCATTCTTTGTTGACCACAACCACTGATCGCTCTGAATACCACCAACTACTATATAAAACCCTGGCATCAAATAAACCGTCTAACAATGGAGTGTCAAAATTGTTTGCGTTGCTAGTAACCTTGTAACCTAAAGCTCTGTGCCTTGTTCCTCTTTCAAGTGAATTTCAGCTCCCCATCTCAACTACTCTGCACGCTCGACATTGCAATTCAAAAGATCTAGAACCACAGCGTTCATAGTTGGAAAAGGGCCCCGTCACTTATGAGTCTAGTCTTGAGCCTTTACTGTGCTTCTCTGAGAGCTCAATATTTAGGGGATCCAGAAATGCAGACCCTTAGTTCCCTAGTAAGTTAGTGGCCCTGGATGAACCTTTCACTGCTTCCCTTGCAGTCTGCCAAAAATGTGGCTCTCAGACCCGATGCTAGCTGCACCTTGCCTTAAGTGTTGTAATACAAATGATCCCCACCTCATACAGGAGGGCGTTGGTAATTTGCTGTCACAACTCATAGGTACTTTTCAGGTCAGACACTCAGTGATGCTTTTATGTTTGGAGACTTTTGTAGGTTGATGTCAACAGCAACCCTGGCATGCCACTGTCTGTGTGTTGACAGATTCTCCACTCTCTCCCAGTGGTTCCAAGCCAAATGTTTGGCGTAACTGCCCAGCAGGCCCGGGAGAGCTCTGTTCAGGTGGATCAAGCTAGGAAACAATTTACTGATCCACAGTGAGGGCCTGGTTTGGTTCCAAAGTAGACCTCATGGTGTGGGGTCTTACTCACCTGCTTAACCAAGTGGGGACATTTAGAGGCCATTCTTAGGCTTGAAATATACGCTTTTTATTTGTGGATTATGTCAGAATTTACCCTCTGGTCAAAATGATCTTTTTCTTTTTGTGTTAATAACCAACAGTTGGCAGCATTCAATTCTGCTAGTGAGACAGAGGAACCAACAGAGTCACTCTGCCTTGTCAAGACATTTGTGTAGTTGATAGCTACCTTCTGAGTGACTGACAGCATCTTAATTTGCCTGAGGGATGGGGGTCAAAAGAGGGGCACATCCTCATAGATTTGATTTTACATATTTCTAGGTAGGTGCTTGGTCATTTGAAATGTCAATGTATTAGATGGTTTTCATTGTTGCTACCTAAGACATCATTATGTCTTTACCTGTTTCTACCCGACTTCATCTTGCTACTCCACATTCCGTCTTAGCAACAGACCTATCAACAGTTTTCTCTGCATAGCTTAGTTAGGACTCATTAAGATGTTGGAACAATAGTTACAATTGTAACATACGCTTTAATATTTGTTGGATTCAATTGCTTTTTTGGTTAAGTGAACAGTAATGCTGCACATACTTGTGTTTGAAACACTGGCTGAATTTATATCAGAAATAGTTTAAAAAATAACATTGTTATGTTTCTAATTCTTTTTAAACCAATTAAATATTAAGAATCTAAGAAACCCTTGAAACACCCCCTAAACTGTTGTTTTTGGTCATGTTGCTTGCTACTTAGTTGTTGCCGCTCATGATAATTAAATGTAGTTATATCTTCCTCCATACCATATGTCCATCCTGTGATCAGTCAAGTATACCTGACTGAGAGTTAGTTTCAACACTAACTCGAAGACAACATTACCAAATAGGTATTTTATATTCCAGGAAATCAACCTTACCCTCAGTATCTGGAACAGTATGGCTATATATAATTTATGACAGGAAGAGGAATATGTTTAGTATCAACCACTGGTAGGCAAGGGTCATGCTGGTCTTGAATGGAAGAACTCACCCAATGCAACTTCCGTAAACCCTCCTACCACCAGACGGGAAGCTCTGTGGAATTGTGTTACTGGCTCAGGTTCAACTACACTTCCTGGATCTGAGTTTGAGGTATCAGTCATGCTGTGCTATATGGCCTGTATGCATACCATCTGCTTTTACAATATATTCACTGCAGTGTCCAGTTTCAGATGAGTGCACTAATATTCTAACTCATGTCACTATTGTCCTCTTTGTAGATATTATATGTTATATAATCATTTACAGGCATCTTGACATTGCAACAGAGAGGCATAAAATACTCACTGCTAATACACTGCACGGGATACGATTTTTTTGTTTGTTTCTGTGGATTTATATTTACTGGTCACTTAAGTGTTAAATACAAGTGGGGGAATTATTTAACAAGTCTGTTGTCTGTGCTTGTAAAAGGCGTACATGATCCATTTGATCTGTTTGTATGTGAAAAATGTACTTTCTCTTGTAGTTTGGTCACCTTTCATCAAGTCTAATTCGCCTACTTGAATCCCAAGTATGTTTTGAATTGGGTGGTGCTTCTAATATATTTTTGCTGTCATCTCAGGGATTCCAGGTTTCTCTGCAACAATTACATCCTGACTGAATTAGCATTTTAATTACAAGGTGATTTGGGCACTAATGCTGAGCATTGAATGATTTCTAATTAAGGAGACTTTGGAAAATTATTCCTGAAATGTATGACTGGAGCTATTTTCAGGAACATAACTTTTACCTAACAATGAATTTAAATTGGGGGCTTGGTCAGTCCTATGTAGAATGTCAACCTAAATCACACACTTAAAGCGAAGACAAGCCCGAAAGACAGAAAGGTGTGAACAGTTAGCCAATCTGGCTGTTGTTTTCTTGATTAAGGTCACCGTCACCTATAGGGGCCGTCAAGTTAGAAATGAGTAATTACCAGTCTTTTTAACTCCTTAAAAAGAAGTACTAAGTACAAGTATTGTCAGGCACTAAGCCTTTGTGCTGCTACCTTGTAAGCAATTACAGTGTAATACCTGTGTGCCCCCATTTAAAGGAAACTGCAGAGTATGTCCTGTACTGTATTCAGTTGTTGCCTGGCCTGAACAATAGGTCTTTTTCAAGGTGAAGCCTATTACGGCTGGTGAGTCAAGTTGTTTACGGCATGGTTTGTATACATTAATTGCCACCCACTTATGTCTGTTTAAACTGGACATCCTGACTCAAAAGGGAAAAAAACAAGAGCACCAAGTTATGCTCCCATGTATTCATCAAGTGCTGTTGCAGGTTCAGTTGTGTGTCATTCTTTTCATTACTCTTTTACTTGACGATCACAGTAGGATTTTGGTTTTTCTATTTTAATGTACAACAACGTTCAAATCAACATGAAATCAATCATCACTATCACTTATGTCACGTCTGTCGCTGTCACCCTTGTGTTTCCTCTTTTCCCTGTCTCACCTCTACCAAGTAGGCTGTGTCCCTGGGGAATGAAGACCCGCCTACTTCCTGGTTTCTGGGGTGCTGACATCTGTACCGCCCATTGGTTCCTCTGTTTTCCACTCAACCAATGGCTCATCACCACGTTAATTACCTCCGGCTCATAAGGAGAGTCCAGCTGTTGCTCCAGGCAGCTTGTCACCGCCTGTTGACTTGTGTGCCGCTGGTATTGACTGCATAGCCTGTCTGTTGTACTTTGTGTGTAGTGGAACTATCCACCTTCAGTGCCTATTAGCTGTACATTGTGTTTAGGTAAACATTTGCATACCTTTGAATGTTAGCTCCACATTTGAGTGCAGTGGAGAAGTTCACTTATTGTTCTGTTTGCTATCTTGTTAGTTTCACCAGGTGGAGTGGGTGCTGTGCTCTTTGTGTTTTTTTGTAGTAAGATTCAACCCTGTTTAAAACGGTAGATAGGTACAGGCCTCCTTTTGAGGACCTTTTTTGTTTTAACTTGGTTTGTTATTTTGGCAGCACCCTCGTCCACCCTCCTTTTGTTTTTTGTGTTACCGGTCTAAATCTCTTCTGTTACCAATAAACGTTACCTTGTTTAAGATCTACCAGTTGTGCCTATATGTTTATGGCCCCCACACCCCTAGACCAACAGGGGGGGTCGTAACACTTAGATTGTGATACACAAATGGAACTAATCCTTCAAAGTTTCAAAGTACATGACAATCACAATGGATTCTATGCAATAACAAAGGTATATTTTGAAAAACTACTGAAATAGGACGTAAGTGTCCCAATTGATGGCTGTGCTGGATTTTTTATTTTATTTATTTTATTAGAAATAACACAAACACATCAGATATCCATGAGCATTAAGACAAGCAAAAAATGCTTGATATCAAGATGGTTGCCTTATGGTAAACATCTGGGAAATGTATGCCTGTAGTAAGTCATAAAATTTCCTTCAGTAAATGTAAATCTATAAAACTGAGCTGATGGCAAAGAATTCTTCTTTTCAGGCTACACTTTGGGACTGCCAACTGGGACCTGCTGAAGAGCCCAGTTTGCATTCAGGCTCAGTTCTGTCTGTGATATAGATTGGTGCCTCAACCAAACACTCATAAGTTATCAGTAAAAGCATGAATGATTTTTTTCATTCATTTGTACTGGCAAATGTACTGTCAGTTACCAGCATAGCTGTGTGTGTGTGTGCACAAACTTTGAAAGGCACAGTGTATCATTTTGACAAAGCAATTATTATATTACTATACCATGTATGAAGACAACATCTTGCATACAAAATTAGTCATACACCATTAAGTCAGATTAGACAAAGTAGGTAGTGTTAATTTCTCAGTAACTGAAATGTCAGTTCCTATTCAAAAGTCATACAATAATAGTGCAATAATAAAAGTAATTTCTAAGATCTATATCTCCCTGATTTACTCTGAGTAAGCTGTTACAAGTGTAAACTTGAGTAAAGATGTCTTCATACTTAACGCTGATGTGAGCAGATTATTGTTCATACAATAGACTCTGCTGCCGCTTTTCTCCGGTGTGCTGCTAAACATATACTGTAAATGACGTATGAGTCAGTCGTATGAGTCACACTCAGAGTTTCGATTGTATTTGCATAACATTGAGTGGTGAAATGCTTCTCCATGTTGTCACATGAGCGGTGTTTTCAAGAGCCCCTTCATCAGCACACTCATGTAGCTGGCTCCCATGGCAACAGGTAAACCAACCATCTGGGGAGGATATCATATACAGAGATATCTCAGCAGTTTTCAGTGAAAAGACATTTCAACATGATTAGTTTTTGGAGGCTCTTATATGTTGCTCAATGTTGTATTGTTACTCTTGTTTATCAGTTGTGTTTTTAATGTGTCTATATGTTTTGTGCTGTAACACAAAATTGCTATTGCAAAAGGGGCAAACACAGCCAAATGTCAGTTTTTATAAACACTGCTTGGTTCTTTCACTTCCTTCCACAATTTTCTACTTCAAATGTCTACCTTCAGAAAGAAATGACACAAAATTTGTTATAGTGATACAATTCTTTATCCAGTATGACTAAAATCCCTTGAATCATAAAAATATACTGAGCAAACAAAATAGCAGCAAGTAAAATGAGCAAAGAATGTTCGTAATAGTGCATATATTCAATTCTAACTATGTAACTACTCTATGTAAGACTAAGTAGAGTTTGCCCTAAGTTGATAGGGAGCTCTGTCAGACTAGAGAAGAGTGTGGTGCTTCCTTGTAGTACACTGGTGGGGGGGGGGGCAATGAATAATTTACAAGTCATTTCTCTTTTATCTCTCAGGTCTAAACACAGTGCTCTTTGCCACTGCTGCCTACGACAGCCTCATATCTTTCTAAGTCTTGCGATACTGTAATAGGAAAGGAATGGCTCTGCATAACAAGTGGAAAGGATGCTGGGTGGTTAATAAATAAATGGTAAATGCTGGACTACAGTGATACATTCTTCCAGAGTGCAGATTTTTATCATGTTATTAATCCAACCATCTTCAACCAATGACTTCTAAATGAATATGATGATAGTTTCAGATGTGTTGTATTACAGCAAAGTCTAAGTAGTGCAGTGGTGAGACACGGCTGATGCCAGTGGAAAAGCACAACATACTCTGACAAGCAATAAGCATTATTTTTTTTTAATCATGGAGTATCTACTTTCAGGGCCATGGTCTGTCATATCAGAGATGCCCAGTGACTCTTGGGAAAATTATGTCCCACATCCAGACCAGCTGCATGCATTTAATTATAGAGTTTGCAAGTGGTTGTTGACTGTAGTGTTAACAGCTACCCACAAAATGGACACAAAATCACCAGGGTCATAACTAGAATATTGTGGCATTGGATTAACATTGGATTAACAATAGCAACACGCAGTGCAAGATGTTATTTATGTGCTGCAGAATCAGTTCCTGTTTCACTGCATGCTTTTTTGTGTATTTGTGTTGTTGACCTATTGAAAGAAAGAAAGAAAGAAACTGGAATAATACATACCACAAATAAATGCCATTGTTGTGATGATTTTTTAAAAACTTTAATTATTTATTTTTAAGGGGGGCTCACAACACACCCAATAGTGTGTTGTGAAATTAGTCCAACATGGACAGATGGAAAGCTGAATGACCTAATTAAATGTTTGGAGCTGCTTTCAAGCAGCTGGACTCAAACATAATATCATAAAGAGGAAACTGAAATACTGAGACTGAAAGGCTTTGCGTGGTTTTAGAGGAGTGTTTACTGGGACTGGTTATGTATTGACATTTAAAGTGATCAGGCCGAATCAGTACAAAAACAACTGTGGGTATACTATTAAAAATCCAATTAACTCTCAAATTTCATACTCAGTCTGTATGGGTTAGTTTAAAGGATGAATATTTCCCCTCATCTGAAATCATAATTCCTGTTATAAATAACTTACAGAACTTCCTCTATGTACTTACACTGAGTAGCATCTGTTTTTGCCATGAACAATGAAATTTGCATTGGCAAGTTTCCAAAAGGGCCCATTAGTTAGTTGTGACTGGCATAACAGACAAGATTCAACACTTTTCCATATTGTCATCTGTTTTGCATTCAGTTTCATTGATATTCATATGAACATTCAACTTGTCAACATCTTTTATTAAAACTGTGAAATGGTTTACTATAACATGAACAGCCCGATTTAACTTGTTAAATCTTGAGTCCAGGTTCAGAATTTTCTCAGTCGACTGTCCCATTTTGTGTCATGGCTGCATGTGTGTTTTGTTTGTTTGTATGTGGATGTACATTTACATGGCTTGCAGTAGCATGTGCCTTGCAAATTTTTTGCATGTGTGTCACATAATGCTGTTTTTCACAACTCTCGTGATGCCATTTTCCTTTTTTTCTTGTATCTCTTTGTTCAGGCGCAACTGTTCCTCCCTCACTCTGCATCTCTCACCAAAATGGCCAATGCTGCTGGGTGTGGAAGTTGCTGTCATAGTACTTTCCTGGTTCCATGCTGGGTTGATTTCCCTCAACACCTCAGAGGCCCTGGGTCGACATGTCTTAGATGTAGAATCACTACAAGCTAACACGATGCCATTTGTTTACATGTATGTGGCAACAGGGTCCTCCATCACCTCTTTTTAGCTGTGCTAGCGGTGTGACTCTATTGATGGCAATGTCAGTTGGTTGGTCAGTTTGGTCCAAGCTAAAATATCTCAAAAACTGTCACACTGATGACATGACATTTCATACAGGTATTCATATTTGAGGTTCACAATGAAATATCTCAATAGATATTGAATAGATTACCATGCATTATTCAAATGCAAAGGGCTTTAATAACATTTCAAAAACAAAGTTGCCAAAGCATCAAAATATAATTTGTACAAAAAGTTGGACAGCACGCAACAGTAATCCACCCTCAAGTCAAACTTTTAATTTGTCCAATACTTTCATTTGTCTATAAATCTGTTGGATTTTCTTTACAATAAGCATTACAACCTCACAGAATCTCACAAACGTATTGGATTCTTAGTCTTGTTTTACTCTCTTTTAGTATTTTTCCATATCACTAGACTTCCTCGTCCACCACGTCTTCAGGCTTCATATTCTAACACTCATCAGGGAAATGATCCAAAAAAGAGATCAAGTGCCTCATTTACAGTTAGCTGCTTTCACATGGTGGTCACATGCCACAGAATGACATGTGAGCAAGAAGGAGATGCCTTATTTATAGACCAACACTAACAGCACTGATGAGTGTTTGGATCAACATTGTGTTTACTCCCATAACTAATATATGTAATTTTTGGCTGTAATGTTTGCTTGTCTTGATTTGAAATGTGAGATTTGTGAGAGAGAAGGAAATGTTGCGAGTGTGACTTTAACTGGATGTGAGATCTTGATGTGTTTTCAACAGTTTGGACTAGTTGATTTACATGGGGGAAGGCAAGAAGAATGGAAGACATAATTTTATTTACAATACAGTCATCATTATTTTGAATATCTAGTGTGAAGTGTGTCACACCACTTCCATGTAATCAGATGAAAGAAAACACATTTATTACACTGTAAAGAAAAATTGTCAACATTTATCTGAACACAACAGCAAGGTTAAATTATTACTTTCCCAGTGGACACATACTCTCTAAATAGCAGGACACACGTGGACACATACTCAATAAACAGCAGACAAATCATTCTGTCCCTGTCTTCCCAACAAAAGGGCAAAAATGTATTTTTGATTATTTTCCCCTGGTAGACAAGGGAACAAGATCTTTCATCAGTGTCTTCATTAAAGCTTTTGCGAACCATCAGACACATACTTAGACCATTGCCAGGGATGCTAAAGCCTAAACAATGTCCCCAAACTAATTTCGTGTCAATCATGCATTAGTACTCTGATGAAGGTTTGTCTTCTAGAACATGTCAACACAAAAAAATAAAATGGTAAACTGAGGCCGAAGTATTAATCATAGCCTTGAGAGTGTTTTTTGAATGCCACAATCCAAGTTCATAACTCATGCATTAGTACTTAGGATAAATGTTAAAATAAGTGTCCCAATGGTGCCGTCTTCTTGCAAAATGCACCATACTCCCAGTAAACATCAGCACTTTCACTCTAGACTGTGCTCAGTATTTTTCTGTCACTGGCATACAGGCTTCTAATTCTATTTGACTTTCTAAATACATGTTCATCACAATGCTTCAATGGTGATCACAGAATTGCATGCATGTCGGTATCTTTATTTAAGTGAATTTGATGAACCGCCCTCATGCATGAATCATACATCAATAATAGCCTAATTTTACACATGATCCATGATGATGAGAAAAATGGAAATGCATGGCAAGAATAGCATTTGGGAGACCAAAATTTCACAAATCATGATTGAAGAGGACCTTTTGGCTGATGTGGTTAGCACCCTGCTGGAAACAGCTGGAAACCACTAGCCTGGCTCTGTCCAACAATAACAAAATCTGCCAATAAACCATTTAAACTTATATCATTATTTCATTCATAAAATAATTGAACATACATTTTTAAACATACAGTTTTACTAAGAGCAGTAACGTCCTGGAGTTTTTGCTGGTTGTCTGGCAACATTGTGTTTCCCACCATATTTAAAATACTAAATTATTTCATTAAATGATCAGTTGCTTATCAAAAATTGATTATATGACCAAAGTTCTATAGCCTACTTCACTGTAACACTCTGACAACTAACTAGTCATTTCCAGGACAACTGAGCGAACTCTGCTGATAAAGACCATGAGATATGAGTGAAAGCTCCGACAAAATACTGTTCAAGAATGAATATTTGCAGTTAAAATGGTTTGTTATTGATTATTATTGACTAATCAATTAATCAACTATCATTTCAGCAACACATTTGAAAAAACGATACTGCCTTTTTCCTTTATGCAAACACGCGCGCGCGCGCACACACACACACACACACACACACACACAGTAGGCCTATATACTGCACTCTATTATGTAACTAAGTAACAATATGACAATAACACCAGCTGTTATAATCACAGACACAGAAAAGGTGTGTGTCTGTGTGACAGTGACACACACACAGGCACCCTAACACACCCAGAGTATGTTGTGTTGCCGCGGATTCCCGCCCTGATTCCCATCTGCGGCCAGCCTTCCATAATTCACTCATGGATCTATTCTTACTACCAACTGAATACCATCCGCTTGCTGTGAAATCACACTGACCTCTCCGTTACAACAGTCTCCTCCCCTTCGACGCCACTTCGACCTCATGACTGTCAGCACATCTGACCAGTAGCCACTGGAGTCCCCACTCGTTACGTATCTCATAGGCCAATCAGAACATGAGTGGGCGGGATTACCGTGGGCCTGGCATTCAAGTTTGGTTGCAAAGGTAAGCTCTGGATGGGATTTTGCGAGTTTTCTTTGACATGTTATTTATTGTTCACTCTGTAATTTATAGAATAGTGTTGTATGTGCTTGTGTACGGTTGTGTCTGTTAAAACACATAATGTTGGGTAGTGGACGGTCGTCCAATTACGCTAGCCTGGCTAAGTGTACTTCACTGCAAAGTATTCCAAGCAGAGAGAACAACGGTGATTTTCCACTATTACCACAACTGTTTATTAATTGTGGTTAACGACTGTATTGTCAGACAAATGATGACCATGGCAGTGCACAGTGAAAGCTGTCAGAGCATCCCGGCTGCAATGAGACGTTTTTGTATCGGTTACTGCTATGTTATTGCTAAGTTACACCGTTGTAAGTTTGCTTTGTCTAACAATTTATCCTGTTTCCAAACACAGGGCTTTGTCTGCAAATGTATATTTTTTTTTAAACCGAGCTCCCTACAGCTAACTCCGACATGTTTGTTTACATCTGTTTTATCGTTTACAATATACTGGCTTCACTGAACGTGTCTGCACTCCGCATACTAACAAGGCTGCTCAGGGAAACACGTGTTAAGGCAAACATTTACACAACTTAACGCCCAAGCACTTGTGAGATAGGCTAATTCATTTTTGTTTACCTAACAGTTACTGTTCTTCAGAGAGCCTTTACCGGCAGTGTGAACGGACTTACTGCAGAGCTGAGGGGACACCAGGACAGATACCATATCCTACCACACCTCTTCTCCTTCAAGCAGCCCCTTTGACTGTTACTGGAAACTATTCTGGGAGCTATTTGCAAGCGGTCAACTTGAATTTATTCTTTACCTTTAAAACGGAATGGATTTTGAAAATACCTAACCTGCATGGTTTGCTGTACAAGTTTTGTTGCAAAGCCAGCTGGTGGAGTTTGCCAACTTTTGAGGAGGTCGCATTAAGTCTTTCTGGAGGTGAACTATCCCAAAGCCATAATGGATCAAGCCAGCGGTGGGGAGGACCCGAATAAATCCTCTAAAAAGAAGTCCAGCGAGGATGATGGTAAAAACAAAAAGCTGGTAGGTATTCAGGCTGACTCAATGAGATTGCATGGGAGTAGTGTGCTGTGAACTGTCACATCCTTTAATCCCACAAGAAAGGGTTAATTCCACTCTCAGATCGAGAAACTGAGAAAGTGACACTACAGTTGCAGAAAGTTTCACTACTACCATATTTTAATCTGTGTAAACACAAACACTGCTTTGTTAAGTTGATTGCACTGTAGTCTTTCTAGTTTAATAGTTATTAGTAAGTCAGTATTATCCTCGTGGTGAAGTCAAATCAATCCAAGCCAAGTGGACACATAACTCCAGTATAGTTAGTAAACAGCATGTTGTGAAGAGAGCACATCTCTGTTTAGTGCAGTAAGAGGCTCAAATACTTATTGATGTGTTGTTATTACTATTTAATGTAGCCCAATACAGAACAGCTAATAGCTGTTAGAGTTGAGCAAAAGAGATAGTGTTTCACAGAGTGCTTCGCTGTGGAAAGCATTCAGTACATCATGTGATAAACCCCGTCAATACATCTCCTGAAAGTTCTTTGAAGAGCATTCTTGTTGTGACAGTTGAGCTTCACTATATGTTTTAATACATACACAAAGAAGAAGCCCAGTTACAGGATGACTCATTGCACCGAGTGTGATGTCCGTGTGGTTTGTGGTGGTTTTATGAACGACATGAGTGTGCGTGATTGATAAAACGTATCCTTAGTCAGCGTGAGCAGTATTATCAGCACAATAAATGACAGTCACAGGCCAGTCTGTTAGATAACAACTGAAAAAACACATTCATTTTATGTATACTCTCTCTATTGGCTTGAACTAGTGGAATAGTTTATGTAAAGTGAGGAGTGTGCTTATTTAGAAAGTGGACAACCCTGAGTCTGCATCATTGGTGTCATTACTCTATTCCTGTATGGCATTCATTGCCTGGAAATGAGATCATAAGCTTTTGCGATGTGGTGGTAGTGTTGGTGGTGTTGGCTTGAACTCTCCACGAAGTCTAAATCAGTCACTTCTGACAACTCAGACTGTGCTTTAACTGACTTGTGCAAACAACAACTCATGCTGTAACTGTAAACGGCGTATCTTACTTCCAAGAGCATCCAAAACCTACAGTTAATTGCCGTATTTGGGAAACTGTAACCACAATCTTGTATTCACGGTCTTAAGTGCAATGTAAAATTCAAAAGCTAAACTATATTACGGAGTGTTTTAAGTGGATGTCACTGCGTACACATGGTCAGCAGCTGTAGAAACCAGGGGAAAGTAATTTTCCATGACCAAAGACAAAAAACTTTGGCTGCTGTTGATAGTGGTTTCTCGTTTTCCCACAATTGTCAGCGTGGAAAGATTGGCTGCTGTTGAACTTTCTGGATGACGTCGCCTCTCAGCAGTCAATAATCGACTAGTAGCGGTGTTGCTTTATAGTGTACCATTCTCTGTGGTTGTTTGCTTATTGGAGCGATTGATCAAAAGTTTAGTTACAGCCACTGCTACCAAACAAGAAAATGAAAAGGACACAATTTAAGTTGACTAGTGTTTTTATTTTTGTAGAGATTGACCAGTGAGCCAAATTGGACAGATTGCAGCCATGGGTTCTGACCGCTAATGACTTTGTTAACACCTCAGCTGGTGGTGTTTGTTGCTGCTCTGGTATGACGTTGTCCTAAAATGGAGACATGAAGAGGTAAACAGTTCCACTACTGTGTTTCAGATTGGGCAAACAGTCTTAAACATGTAATCACTGGTTGGGTTCCACCAAAGTTAAGGTATGGAAAATGTGACCCTAATAACTGCCAGACAGGAACTCCCAGAGTGGACTGAAGTGATGTGCACTCCCAGAGCTACCAAAGGGTGTTGTCTTGAGAAATCCTAACAACATCCTAATGACAGCTTGCAACTCTTGAATATCCTGCCACCCAAGTTTAATTTGTTTGCAAGGGTGTCTGGACGGCATAATAACTAGCGAGAAGCCTCTATAAGAGCACTGCTTTTTGTTCTTTAAAGTGGTGTCATTGCCCGGCCCATACCCTGTTGCTCAATCCTCCAAGGAAGCCTGAACTGTGGCTGTTGCAAAAATCTCAACACAGAGTTTGGGGGAGGAAGTAATTATTCATCCCTGGGTGGAGCCATGATCTGTCCTCTGTTGCTTATCCCCACTTTTAAGCTGCCCCAATGTATACTGTAGCTCTAAGTTTGTTTGCAGACGTATAAATAAGCTGAAATGTTATGCATGAAGGAATCAGAAGGAGCTTTATTGCCAAGTAGTGTTTTACACATACAAGGAATTTGCTTTGGTGATAAGGTGCTACACGTAGACAAACATACAGTTGACATAAATAGATGTAGAAATATATAAATATGGAATAAACAAATGCAAGTTATATAAGAATAATAAAAGAATAAGGTACATTTTAATCAGTGAAACTTTAACAATCTGTTAAAAAAGGGAAACAAAAATGCAATTCATGTTTCAAAATGATTGAAACTGCATGTATGTCTATCAGATGATTATGGCATGTGAAAGTGACAAACATATTGTACTTTTCTGTTGACAGTTTTGACCATATATGGTGCTATAGGATTACATTCCTGATGTGCAGTGTAGTGCACATGGATGATGCTATCATCATGAGCAGGATGACAGATAGGTAGATATTGTCACTTCCTTTTCACATGCACATGAAAAGTACAGTGCCATTTGCGTGGATAATTAGCAAAGTGGCAAACACTGGCACAGTTTGCGACGAAGTCAAATCAGTCTTTAGAGGAGAAACAGTGAAAGCTGTATGTTTGCTTAACAAGTCACTAGGCAGGATTACATCACAGAAACACCATTTGGGCTTTGGGCCCAGAATGTAGATACTCAACACAGCCAAGGACATTCAAATAACACCAGTGTTCGGAGGTAGAGATCATTCAAAACATTTCTATTGTTTGTAGCTATATTTTGTAGCTGTATTTTGTGATAATGTCCTTTTCTTGACGTTGTCAAAAACATGACATCCAATAAAACAGGCAGATGGAATGATGTCTTTTTAAAGGAATTTAGGGGATCTGGTTTGACTGAGGGAGAAATATTACCCCTTTGCATAACAGAGTAAAATATGACCTCACACAGAGCAGTATGAGGGAAAAGCTGCCCCAATGCACATTTATAATAACTATATGACTTCACATCACAGACTGTGTAGGAGCAAGACCTACAATCTGAATGTAGAAAACAGACATTTATTATGTGCCTCTATATTACGTTTTTTGATTGCTTCAATAAACTGACGTTTTAAGGACTGTCAGGTTTAGCTTATATATCTGTTCATTATGTGAGCCATAATTTCAAAATTACAGTTACAGTAATGTTCCCTTCACAAGAAACCCAAGTCCAAAGCCTAGCAGCTAACATTGGGACATTGGAGACTTATCTATCTATCCATCTATCCATCTGTGAATAAATCGATTGTGTGAAGTGTGTCTGCTCAGCTTTGCTTGAATTTTAGAGAATCAGTTGTAGTAAAGTAGCAGTAATATAAAAGAATAAATGATTCACTGAGCAGAGATTCAGACATCAGTTATTTTCAAGAGTAGGCTCTGTGGAGTAGATTTTCATGCTGAAGTACCCAAATTTACCAAAGGCTTTAGCTGCACTTCAGCAAGTCTGTAAACTTGTGATTACTATTCAACAATCAATAATCTGTTTAAAGTAGGGCTGTCAGCATTAACGCGTTAATCGCGATGAGATTAAGGACTGATCATAACGCGTTTTAATTGTGTTAATCGCGTGTGTCAAATATTCATATTTTACACCGTCCCTGGTGCTGTTACCAAAGAATCTTTGCTAAAAAGATCTTTGGCTCTTGTTGTCATGCTGCCACATACACTTTCTACCTCCTGCTGCAGCCATGGAGATTTTCAACAACACAGTCCCAGACGGCTCTGTTGACAAGTCAAAAGCAGTGTGCACCTTCTGTGAAATGGAATTAAAATATCATCAAAGCACTTCGAGCTTAAGCTAACGTTACCATCAACAAGCTAAGCATACAACTAGTACAGCTAATCAGGTTGATGCTAGTGGACTGAGTGCAAGTTATGTACATTGTCATCGCGTGGGACAAGTTTTGCATGCATACATAGCCTGCATGAAACGAGAAAAGCAGCCAAACTGTACTCCTACTTAAAGCAAGTGCTGTCTCATTGGTTTCAACTGAATTAAATTAAATTTTTTTTAAATTAATAATGTAGCTGTGGAGAATTTTGTTTTTATGCACTTTGTAATAATATGTGTACATTTTGGACATGCACTTTGGTGTAGAATTTTTGAAATTCAGTAATTAATCACAATTAAGAAAAAAATGTATCGTTTGACAGCCCTAGTTTAAAGTAATGAATGTGTGATAATCAAACTTGTAATTCGTAACTACAACACAGAAGTACCAGTCTTCATCATCTGCAGCATCTTTGGTATTGCATCCTGCAATGTGATCAGTCTGCTAAGGGACTGATTAATTTTTGCTTATTAAAGACTGTGCTTGTCTGCTTTTGAGTGAGAGTTACAACATAACCGAGATGAGTGTCTACTCTCTTCAGCTCAAAGCTTTTTCACCAGTATTCTACACATATGCTGCAAACAGGTGGAATAGTTGGTCAGCACCTTAGTGCTTTAGGTCTGAATGAACATACTTTAACAACTTGTTTGAGGTGTGAGATGTCAAAGATCTTATTCATTATTCATTATTGGCATTATTCGCATGAATTATTCATTCATTATTGGCAGTTTGTAGGTCTAGGTAAAAATAGGATCAGAAATGTTGAAAATGTGATAAGTCCACTATTACTTTTTGTTATGATCAGTTATATATTCATAAACATACTGTTCATATGTGAAGACAGTTTTTGCAGATAATGGGGAAATTTTTGAAGAATTCACATATTATTAAAATGAATGCAGTGTGTGGATATATGCTATTTTGGTGGCTTTAGTGTATTGAAAGTGAGAGTATGTGGCAGGTTAGTATATGTGGTCAGGCTAGTATTAAGTCTGGTGCATCACTGGGATTTATAATCGTAAGTCATGGCAGCACATTTATGAGTAGTAAGGTAAGGCACAGAGGTCAGGTTGATGTGAGTCCCTGATCATATACGCATTCTGGGTAATGAGAGTGGACAAGCTGACCAAGCCACCCAGACCTTGTAGATGCTAAATGTAGCATGTTCTGGAAGAAAAAACAATTAATTAACGGGAATAGCAAAGTCTCCATGACAAATTTTTGTTCAATAGAAAACAGAGGTGGTACTGTGAGAAGTAGTGGAAGAAATGCATAGAAATAACTAGATTAAGTATGTAGCTACAGGTACAAGCCAGGTGCAGCTAATTATTGTTAACATTAGCCATCTCCCATTTACTGTTTGGAGCTAGCTAACTTACAGTCTGGGAAGGCAAGGATGGAACTGTGGACTGGAAATACTTTATCTTTGAGGCAAATGACCCTAACAAACCCAGAGAATATCGGTAAGCTCGTAGGCCAAAGATGTTACAAAGCATTATTACCTACAAAAAATGCAATAATGATGACAACTGTATCCAACCAACTTAAAGGACCCACATCCTTAACCCTACAATGAAGTTTGAGACGTTAGTAACGTAACTGCTAACATTTCAGCAACACTAAAATGTTGTTGAACTGTTTTGTGGACATCTCCATGTGTTTTTCGGTTGTTGGGCCAACAGCCTTTTCAAATGCGCTAAGCAAAGTCGAAGCTAGCTAACGTTACCATGGCCTCGGCATTTCAACAACTGACCCCCTTGGAACTAACTTTAGTACCAGTAAATAGTATTGTAACTTAAGCATGGTCATTTCCAGTGAATTGAGCTTGACTTGGTGGTTGCATTTTGTTAATATGATCTTTCATGCTTTTTATGTGTCATTGGTTAATTGAGTACTTTCTGAAATTGTGTGGCAAAGGGTCTTCAGAAAATATTAATAACTACTTTCAACAGTTGAAGAAAGACTGACATCAATACAAGCATTGCCTAAAAATTACGCTGAATGAAAAGTTGGCATAGTCTCAACATTAGCACATTGGCAATGCCCATTATTGTCTGTCAGGTTTATTTGCGTGTGTTTGCAATTTGTAATTAACCCTTATTAATTAAATTGGGACTAAATGATTGTAGTCATGCTTGTCATTTAGTTGGTCATTAAAGTAATTAAGGCTTCAGTAATGAATGGGCAGTTCAGCACAACTTAAGCCGGCGCATCTGTAATGTGAAGCCTTGGCCATCTGAGAGCTTAGTGGAAAGACATGCACTACATTTGATTCTGTACGCTACCGAGAAATTGTAGACATAAAGTTATTTCTGTATGTTTGACTAATATAAAGTTATTTTATCATTTACTGTTTAATCATATCAAGTATTTTGGCCCCATATAACATTTTGTTGCCTAGAATAACACTACTAAGCAGTTTGGCTCTGAATAATTTGCAAAATACTTGAACGACAGCTGAAAATGACAGTTCCACTTTAACTTTGCTTTTTAATATACATTACCATCATTGCGACATAAACTAAACTAGCTAATCACAGATACTGTGATTCACTGTATATTTATTAGGATTTTTTTGTCCACATCACTCATCTGTGCTGCATATTAGGCAACTGCCCAAATTAGAAAATAGGACGTTTTGTGTCAGAATCACGTATACTGCTAATCCACGGTTTTGTTAACCTTTGTGCTTTTGACAGTTTTGACAGTATCTCATTGAGAATCATATTTAATGGCTCACTGTGCCACTGCGGTTGAAAGATGTGACATTTGAAGCTTTTGACGCTTTGATACATGAGCTGTAGGGAAGCCTCAAGGATCATTTTAGGTCATGTTAGCATGTTGTTAACTACAAGATGTCAGCTTGTCACACACTTGAGGCTGTTCTGTATTGGCTATATTCTATTTGGTCAATCTCAACAAGTAGTTATGTGGTCCTACCTATTTTATTCTTTGTTGCTTTGTATTTTTTCCACTTTATGCTATGACTTTCCACAGTATGTATGATAGAGTGAATATAACCGCAATTGTGCTGGGGAGAGGGAGACGTGAGAAACGGCAGGAAACAGACCACATGTGAGTGTTTAAATGGCATTCAGGAAGTTGGGCGAGAGGAAGCACTGAAGAATGCTTTAGTCACACAGTGGAAGAAACTGACAGACCCACTGCTGTAATGTCACCCTCTGAGCCCCAGCCCCATTCATGTACATCAGTGGATTAGACTGAAGACTTAAGAATTTATTTGGCTGCCTCAGTTATGTATAAAAAAAGCCTGCTTAAGATATATCTTGAGCATGAATGCAGTTTTCTATATGTAACAATACATGAATCAACGTTGAATTTGGTCATAGCTGCGACAGTAATTCGATGATTCCTGGGTAGTTGGTTGTGTTTTGACTTAGCAATTGCTGAATCTGATGTAGGCCCGGATGAAGGGGTTTCCCCACCTCTTTTACTTGTATTCTATTGAAGGACTGCAACGGGGGAACTTTTCCTCTTGCTAAATTTGCTGAGAAGAGGTGTTTGTCATTGCCACTGATGTCCTTTAATATACTCCTTGTCAGTGCAAGTTAGAAATTAGGCTACACTTCACACTTTTTTAATCAGTGAGAACAATGCAAATATGAGAGAGAATGTGACATTTGCTGCGATATAGAGTGCAATATAAAAATGTGCTTAGATGCAAGTCTTATGAACGGTATACGGAGAGATTAAAGCAAGCTAATAGTGTATTTAAATTGGAAAATTGAATTGTTCCAATTTAAATATTGAATAGTTGAATAAACACTCTGTAAAAAGAGGTCAGTGCAGAAAGACGACTAACTGGCTGAATCGATGTACTGCCTGATATATAATGAAAGCTTGACACAGGGATATCATGAGTCATCTTTTATTAAAAGACTCACTATTTAGTAGTGGTAATTTAGAATATAACAGAGGTATGTGGCCGGCATAATCACTACAGTGAGAAGTACAACCAAATTTGACTGGAATTTGACTAATTTTGAAAACATTTATCTGGCTAGCACTTTAGAAATATCTCAATATCCACAGAAAACAGCTGACAGATAACAAGGTCATGAGTTCATGTTTTTGCACATATCGGCAATTAGCAAAAAAAAGACTGGTTAAATAGATGTGAACAGTGCAGTGTAGCTAAAAGTCAAAATAACCATTGTGAGATCATGAAGTTTTAAGTTCTAGAAGTCTTTGCGGGATTTCTTATAATAGGAGTCTGCATAATACAAATGAGATCTCTGTGATGTAAAGAACAATCAAAGAAGATTTCTAATACACTGATCTTTCCAGTGTTTCCCCTAGGATTTTTTTTAGGGGGGATGATGGACCCCTCGAAACTACTAGTGTTGCAGAGTGGGCGTTTTATGGATATATAGTGTCGTCATAATCTAGCCCACAAATTTTTGCCTGTTTAGGCTCATCAACTTTTCCGTTCCTATAAAACATTTTTATCGTTAAAGTTACTGCCTTCTCATGGCGCTTGCTACAGTTATGCTACATTCAGATATTAGGCAACAAGATCATGGATAGGGCCCTATGAATTCTGTTTTAATTTTGATGCAATCAGATTGTCTATTATGAAGTGTTTTACAATTTAAGCACATTTTGTCCTCAGAAAGATTGTGTAATCATGTGGTGGGTGAATAAAATTTAAACAATACAATAGGAAAATATTACAAATGGAATTAATATCAATGATTTTAATGTATCATACAGATATGCATTTAGAAATATGTATGTGCAATTATTTATGTGGACAATTCACATGAAATCTACAACGTGCTCGCATCTTGCATCTGCCAATGAGGTGGCACTCCTGAGAGTTTGTTGAAGTGATGAACTTTTTCTAGCTCACTGACTTCAATATGGCGGTGCGTGTATGTAAAGAAGCCACTAAGCCCCGCCCTCGCAGAATCACCAACAGAGAGGACAGAAGCAGTGCCTATAAACACCAAAACACAGCAGCATAGTTTTCTGTTTGTGTGGCTTAAGTTCTGTGGCAAATATGCTTATTATGCAAGGTACAATCCCGTTTGTTATAAATTGCATCAACAATTCCGTTATATTCCAAGTTGTAGCCTACAGTTAATACCATTGACAGACAATTCTGGGTCACCCCCTAAAACAAGCCATCCCTCAAGGGTACAGAGCTAGAAATTTGCCTTTAACAGAGACAGATAACTCGAGGGCAGTGCTGTGCTGGTCTGCAGTCACATGGTCAGGCCATCCAGTGTGGAGCCATTCAAATCTTACACCATCTCTACTGGCTTTTGTGTGCTTCCCCTTTTGAATGGTTGCTGTTTTAGGAAACTGTAAACAGTACCAGCACTCTCCTAAAATAATAAGACTACCACATACTCGTGCCCTTTTAAAGGCAGTTGAGCTCTCGCAATAAACCAGTACATTCTTTATCGTTTTTTCTTCTTCATTTTCAAATTAATTACATGTTCTAAAAATGTTTTTGGCACGAAACACATCAAAGTATCTCAAAGTCAAGACTGTGCATAAAAACTGAGTCAACAGTGCATCTGTCGAGACTTAATTTATTTGTTCAGGGGAATAACTTGACATTCTGTGCTTTATTAAATTGTTCCTAATCCAGTTTGCCGAGAGGACAAGTGTACCATTCTGGTGTGTGTGTATGATAGATTTTTTTGTGCGAGGATAAGAGGCTTTGTGTCCTGTTTTTAATGTCTTAGCTTGCCACATATGTACAGTTTTACTACCATTTGGGTTGACTAACTCACAGACAGATGTGTTGGGATGTGGGTATCTCTATTTTTAACTATACAGGTAAAAGTGGCCCAACTCATATCTGATACTCTGTTTTTGTTTGATCAGAGAAAAACCCTACATTGAAAGTAACATTACTAATTCTGATTTCAACCACTTTTTTCTGTGCCTTCATAATAGACGATCTGATAGATGATCATCACAACATCACATCGCATCACAATGTTGAGTCGGCATAGTCATTGTAACCCCCCCTCAATTTCTGACATTATGCTGTCCTGTGAAAGCACGTTTTAATCCCCACCAACATTATTATTATTATTTTTAATTATACCTGCTTTGCACCTGCCTTGGACTTTGGACATCCATGTAAATTATGAAAAGTCAAACATTTATTAAGAATGTACATCCCTAACATTCAGTTTTTTTGCTCTGTAGTAGTCTTTTTGACCACTCAAAGCGCTTTAACACTACATCTGCATTCACCATTCATACACTGAGCCTAAGTGCTCAAACAGATTCATACACTGAGGCAATTCGGGGTTCAGTATCTTGCCCAAGGATACTTCGAGTGTCAGCTGGGTGGGGTTTGGTTCCAAGAAGCAGATTTAATTAGTTATCTTAATTTACTGGGACAAACTAAAAAAAAAAAAGACTGATGTAAAACGACCTGTTGAGTTTTACTCTGCAAAGTTATTCAGACAACTCAGCATAGCTCTTTCTTGGAACAGGCCCTAGAGCTGGGGAGATGAAAACATCAACCAAAGTTTGAATAAAGATGAGACTCAAAGCCTGTAGTGCAAATGAAACCAGATGTTTACTGTCATTTAACGTTAAGGAAGAATTATTTGCACACTGTGAGAGAAAACACCGGGAGAGGACATTTGCATTTCTGTCTGGCTTCTGAAGTCGGTATAGTATAATAGTGAATAGTGAATATATTCAAAATGGTTAAATGCTCTCCAGATATAGTTTGGATATATGTCACATCAAATGTCAGGTGTAAAGAGGGTCTGTGTGTGTTTGCCCCCCTTTTCCCTCTCTGCTTTAAAAGGGCGTACTCACAGTGCAAGCATAAAGATTAATTTGATAGATTTTATCAATAAAGGACTAATGCTACTTTCATGCTTTCATAAATCTTTCGTAGCAGCGTAGGCTGCACTGTGCATTACCTATTTGAGTCTGGAGAGACAGCCATTGAGAAGACTTTGTAACAAGATTAATTTCGAGAAATTGATTTGTTTAGACTATGTGTAATTCAGTTACTAGGTTGGTATTTGGTGCTGTCTGATGCAACTTCCCAAAATTGAGCAATGCAGTACATCCTAACTGATTACATAAAGACAAATTATGTCATTTCAATGCTTACGGTGATGACGAGTAAAAACATTAATCTCTAATGCAACTACAGACTACAGGAAAGTAGTGCCATGGCCTAGAGGGCAGCTACAAGTTTGTCTTGCATAGTAGGAGTGTGGTGGAGCTTAGTTGTTCTTCAGTGTAAAAACAGTTTGATTTCCTTCTTAACATAATACATAAGTCTATGTTGTTAAATCTCTGATCTGATACACGCATGTGTCCTCTTGCTTCCAATGGCCAGGCCAGCACCCAGTGTGGTAGTTCGCCGCCATTGATGAGTGTGTGTGTGTGTGTGTGTATGAATGCATCAATGGCAGGAAAACGGTAGAGCATTTTTGATAGTGGTGTGACAAGATCTTGCGAGATTTCTCGTATGATTAAAACTTACGCAAATGAAATTTTTCACATGGTGTCACGCTACACGTAATTTTTCTTACGCAGTAAAAAAAAAATGTATAACTGATAATGTTGACTTGCGCAGCAAATCAACTCCTCCCAGCGCATGCGACACTGGTGTACGCCGTGATAGTAATCAAGTGAACCCGCAGTTTTGACTGAGTGGTAACTAACTGGTAGAGTTTTGTAATATAAACATCTATAAACTGAAACGCAAACTTGCTGTGTTTGGTACTGTCAGCTGCACTTTATCATAGGTGTTGAGTAGGGCTGAACGATTTTGGAAAATTACCGATTATTTTTACCAATATTCCAAATGTGATTTAGAATGCGATTAATTTTTAAGCTCTCTACCTTCTCTCAAGGCATTAAACATTCATTTTAATCTACACAGGCCTGTGTTATGATGAAATTAGGTGATGCATGAATTATTATCATGAGCAATGGTGGAGAAGTATCAAATTTTAATAATATGAGAAAGATAATTTGAGTCAAGGCATTAAAGCTCTGTAATGTTAAACACTAGCAGGACTAAAGTTACGGTACAGCTGTGTTAAAACTATAAGTTAGCACAACATCACTGCGCTGTAATAATGTTATGCTTGCTATGCCGACCTGCCTCTCATTCTCCGACGCTGGCAGTCACTCAGCCTGCAGAATGAACGAAAGACTGAGGAGGACCCATGTGAGCGGTGAACGGGTAGTTAACTGCGTTCAAACAATGTGAACGGCAAAGTGTCTGAAAAGGACCTTAATACGTGAATGCATAATTTGGCAAAACGGATGTTGTAGGCTACCTGCCGAAGTTTGCGTTACCTCCCGCGAGGTGCCTATGCAATTCATGGCAGGCATGCAGAATTCGGCACAACACCTGCGCTGCAAAACGTCAGTGACTTGATGGAGCTGTTTTTATTCCCCTATCAAGTCGGCGAAAGTCAGCCAGTTATCTTGAACGCACCTGTTGACTACCAGTTACACAGCGTGCTAACTTTGACAGCTGTTATCAAAAGTTAACATAGCTATCCTTATTAGCTAGGATCCTTACATGCTTGCTAAGATGGCTCTTCGACATTGACAGCGTTGTGTTGGACAGATTTGTGCAGCGGTGTTTATGATATCAACCATTCAATTCACAGACGGGTCTGTTGTCAGTGTTTGTGAGAGAGAGAGAGAGAGAGAAAGAGAGAGAGAGAACAACCGAGTGAGAGGATATGCGGAGCGAATATGCACAGCACTGCAATCAAAAACGATTTTAAAATGGGTCGCCAAATTTACTTGGGCGGCTGTTAATCTACCTGGCCGGCCGCCCAAGAAAAGCCTATGTGTGGGAAACACTGCTTACTACATGTGTCTTTCTGACAACAAGTCAAGGTACAGCATAACATGCGAAGTTTATGCTTCGACTCTTGGGTGTCATGTGATCAGGGTGTAATCGCAGACTTTGCAAGTAGAAAATCTCATTTTTACCACATCTTGATAATATCACAAATGCAATTAATCGTTCAGCCCTAGTGCTAAGCCCACCTGTGTGAATTTGTGGTGATATTTCTGCCTGTTCAGAGGTGTAGCCTGTTAGTTTTGTTTCTACACCCTTGTCTCATCTTAACATACAGTCCCAGTCTCTGTCAAATGGTCTGAAGGGGATACTACCAGCAGAGCAATAACCTGATGCAAAGCACAGTATAGGGCTGGTAGGAAAATACTATTAATTATCATTGAATTATGACGTGAGTCTCGTAATATTACGACTTTTTTCTTGAGATTTCAGAGAACACAGATATGAGGGATATATTCCGAATGTGCAGAAAGTTTTGAACATGAACTGAAAACCTTCTGAAACACAGGAGCTATTAAAGTCCAGGAGTTTATAAGAATTCATTTTTCATAGAGGTGACATATGCACACTTAAAGAGGTTACTTCTCCAAACAAAGACACAAAAGAAGAGAGAAGACTAAATCACGCCTGCATGTGTGTTGACTCAACAGGGATGATATACAGGAGAAACATATCTGAAAGCAACACAGGATGCCTGAGAGCTTTGATGCATTATATTCTGTTATAGTTTTAGATTTTGAATTGTGACCCTCACCTGAATTTTGTGTTTCCTTTTACGTAAATAAAAACATTTCCAACATAAATTGTTGTGAAACATTTCATATAGGCTAAATCAACATTGAGGATTTCTTAAAAATAATGTTAAATCTCATCTTGTCTCGATCGTAAACCCAATATCGTGTCTCGTCTCTAGTTTTAGGTAAAAGCATTATTTAAATGCAACCATTTACAATTTGTCAGGGATGAGAGCTCTGGTGCATCCTATTGAAATGTTTAGGAGCAACATCTAAAATTCAGAGACATTGACAACAAGACATTATGTTTTTGTTTTTTTTTCCATCCTAAATTTGTTTCTGATCTGTGATTTTGTAAGGTAAAGACATGTATCAGCTATCCCTCATACAGACCAATCCCCCTGCTGTACATCAGATTCACTTGTACTAATTTCCCTCCAATCCTCTAATGTACTCAAGCATTGTAAGCTGTTTTTTAAAATGTATTATCACTTCTGTTGTTTCAGCTTACTGGTAGATGTCTGGCTTGAAAGCTTTAGGAGTTTAACTTGTGTTGCGATCAGTGCATGTCCAGTAATATTTCAACAAACTGAGTGACGTGTCTCTCTTCATATGCTTTAGGGTGTTTTCATGTTTACAAGCTCTGGCAATTTGGCAAACCAGGGTATCCATGCAACTGTTTGGACAAAAACTGAACTCTCCCTTGTTGTGTGACCAGTTTGACAAGTCACATGCTTGTCCATACTAGCAACTATACTTTCCTTTTATTTTTCTTGTAGCTCGTATGTGTATGTGTACAGCTCTCTATTGTCAGCTACTATTGCTTATATATCTATATATGTGTGTGTGTGTGTGTGTGTGTGTATATATATCTATAGATATATATAGATATATATATGAAAAGTCAAAAAACAAACTACCGCACACTGATCTGCCTTTATTAACTCACTTAGACTCATCCCGCTATCTACCAGCACCTGATTGTTGTTGCTGTGCTCGGGGAAATATATATACATGTGGAGCTTTCGAATTTATGAAATAAATGAACACTTACAGAATTTCCAACCTGACAGCTGAGCTACTAACGCTAATTACAAATGTCCACAATTTTCCTAAATTTCTCGCAGCTCTTCTATCAGCATTGGGAAGTTGCTTTTTTTCTCTCCAAGTAACAAGATTTTCTTTGCCACACTGAAACCAGTTATGAGTGCCGCTAACACCTTACTAGCCTGTAGCTGACACGAGCAGTTGATTAAACAGGGACACAAGGAAGTTTCATGAAGTTGCCAAGAACTGTCGGCAGCACATTGCATTACAGTCTTCACTGCCAACCATGGCTGGCTCCCAGTAATCCTTTGTTATTATTAGAACTAATTAAAGTAAAACCCAATTTTCTTCTAAACTCGTTTTACAGAGGCATTGTGGCTACTGATTTTATAGTGATAGTTCCAGTGAGTGAGTTAAAATGACATCATACAGATGGTCTAGTTAAATTGGTTGGGAATAACAGGCATTGCTATTAAAAAGCTGTGCAATGGTAGCCAATTTAAAACAAAGTTGGTCCTTTGTCCATCTTGAATGAAAATATATTTCATGTGCCACCTGGTAGAATTTTGTAATGAGCAATGGAAGGATATGTCTCTACATGAGTAAATGTAATATTAACATTAATTGTAGTTTGTAATGTTAATTTAAAAAGTTATTGTGTGAAATATGCATACTGGTATAGTTTTGTGTCCCCAAATTGACGAATTGAAGTTGTGGGATATTGCTTTGTGTTTTCATTTTTAAGGATCTGCATGGAGTCATAATCATATTTGATTAAGGAGGGACCCAGAGCTAATTTGATTAGGTTATTTAGAGGAATATGTGTTTGGTAATAAACATTTATTATGATGAAAAAGTTTACTTTAATAAGCAGGAGAAGCCCAGAGGACAAGCAAGCTTAATTGTTTGATGTTAAATTGCGTTGTTGCGATGTTGCCAAGATAATGGGCAAGGAAAGGCCCTCAAGTCAAGGCAATTAACCAAACAGTGGTTTGATTGTTGTTAAATTGATTAGAAAATGTTTAAGTACTCCATTTGAAAATTAGCTATTGTTTCACGCAGTTTTAGACTGCAAGAGAATGCTGGGCTTAATGATGCATACTCTCTTGAGTTAGAAATGGGAAAAGTTGTTGCTCAGGTCAAATTCTTAGCTTAACAGATGTTGTGACAACTTGTGTGGCTATTGTAACGCCCCGAATAGTGGTGAAACAAATACCTTGATACCCCTGGCACAACCCTCTCTGCATAATGTATGAATATGACATATATTCATTTTATCTGGAGTTGAAATAACAGCTTGGACAAAACATGGAGCTAGCACATAGAGATTGAATCTCAAGCTTTGTTTTCAGTGGTTCATAGCTTTATCTCCCAACTGTTGATCAGTTGTTGCAGACAAAACTGGTGATAGATTGTTGAGTTTGTTTGAGTGTCTGCTCAGTTTTGCCCACAGCGACAGCTGATGAAGATGCACAGAGGGAGGTGCAGGTTAGAGCCAGTCTGTTTGCTCGCCCCAGCATCAGTAGTTTCCTGATTAAACTAGTGGAAAAATCTGCGGCTGGAGGCAGACTTTATGGGCATCACCACCCCACATCTCCTTACTCATTAGTACTTCACAGCCTAGCGTCACAGCATATGGCAGTGTTGCTACTGCTTCCCATTTGAGTTGTGTTTCAAACTGCTGTCCCTTGCTGAGCCACAAGCCTTTGGCAGGAGCCTGTCTTATTGTGTCTGAGATGAAGATAAACATCTGAAATTTTGTTATATTTACTATTTGTAACATTTTGTGAAGGAAAAAAGTTGTGAATTTCTTTGACTTGAATTTATAATTTATAAACAGTAAGGAAACAAGAATGATGTGCCTGGGCTAATGTCACTACAAGAGATGCTCTTCACAACACATACAGAGATAAAAGAACCTTTTGGTGTTTAACTGTGCCAGGCTGGAACATATTTCCTTGTGAAAGTGTATAATTTTTTTAATATAGATGTGGGATTATAGGTGCTTTATGATGTCTAATTTAATTTATTTGTTTGATATTTCTCTTTAAGTTTGTGCACTTGGAATGTTCTCTCTTGAACACACAATTATGTTTCCATACATTAAAACCCTATTATTTGGGATCATCAAGTATTTTCACATCCTCCACATGTGCAGTATCCAAGATATGCTCAAATCCTCATTTAGAAAAAATCCTATAATGAGAATGGGTCAATGATAGCTGTGGTCAGACATTTAGCACCACGTCCTTTGTCTTCTCTGATGTGTGTGTATTTGTTAATTGGAGATTTAATTGGATTCTGAGGAACATGAGACATTATCTAGAGGACACTGTATATGTGAATGCTCTTCAGATGGGATACATACTGTGCTCTTGGCGGTGTTGTCATTTTCTGTTGGATCTTGTTTTTCACACTGTGCCCTCCCTTCAACAGAACATACATATAAAAACATTGGCTGATGATATGGTAAGGTGCTTGGTTTAATTTCGTTGTGACTTTTTTTGTTTTACATCATCTCATGTATTGTCATAGATGCATGGGACTTTTAACTTAAATATGTGGATGGATCAAATGTGCTAGAAGCAAATGAATGAAATTAATATTTTAACCGAACAGAACATAATAAAACTAAAGATAGGTTACATCTACAGCATAACAGTTTTTTTTGTTTCTTTCTAGTAACGCAAAGGCTAAGCTTAAACTTGTCTCATTTACTTCTTCTAGATGTTTCTGCCTGGGGCCTTTTTAATACTTTATTAAACAAATAGCCTATCTTTGACACTGACACTGCAATGTCAGCATGCAACTTCAGCTATCGGGAATTATCTGTTTTAGTCTTAGCACACAGTATGTTTGATCCATCCAGTAATATTTCAGCAAACTGATAATAGTGACATAATCTATGTCATGACCTTAATGTTTGCCTTTCCAGTTCATTTCTGTATGTTCATTCATCCAGCATGTCCTCCATTCCAATTTACTAAATACGACTAACATTGACTGGCTGCATGCTGTTCATGTATTTTCTTCTGCTTTCACACTAATCTTTACTGCATTCATCAGAATAGCTGATGAATATACAGTAACATGGAACCTAACAGATAGGAAGCAAGCTTAAGTTGTTGTATGCTGAAATAATTTTAATAACATGAGCACAAACCAGGTAATCCTATGGGTATGAAGGTAAGTAAAGTCCTGATAAGGTTCCTATAGGATACTATGTCAAATGGGTTTTTGCCGTCAGTATGTTGCAAAGTTATCTGTGTTTGTTTTGAATATTAAACAAGTAAAAAATTTATTTTAATAAATCAGCCGTTTGGCGGTCCGACACTATTCGAAGAATTGCCACGTCAGTGATGCTGACATGTGATTTGATGAGCAAATTTATTGTCCTCAAGTTTGGTGACCATCCATCCATCCATCCATTGTCAACTGCTTATCCTGCGTATAGGGTTGCGGGGAAGTTTGGTGACCATGTTTCTGGAAAATATCGTTAGTTACCTCAGTGACTGTTCCTCTACCACCACCTTCTGGCCAAATACGAAGGTTAAGATCACCTTCATATTCTATGAAACCTTTTGACAACATGGCCTAAAACCATTTGCGTGACCGTCAAGAGCAATTTAATGTAGTGGCAAAATGTATTTCTCAAATATTCATTGTTCTAAGATTTCTGTTTTCTGATGGTCTCACCAGTGTGACTATAGACTTCTTTGGACTGTACTTCGAAACAAGGTAACAGGCTTATCCAGGTAACTCCAGGAGTAACTTAGTAGATTTCATCCTGATTTGTTCCACTGTGGTTGCAGATGAAATTACGTTATTCTTAACACAACAGCATTACGTTCATACAGCGAGTACTACAGCCTCTGTGATTTTAGAGAGAAGATATTAATAAGGCTAAATAACGGTATTGTTTCTGAGATGTAGCCCATCTGTAGGCTATAATTGAATTATCCTAACTGTCTTCACATAGAGACTGACTGTTTTACGTGTCCAAAAAGTACAGAGCCAGGGTGGGGGTTAATAAACCGAGAAAAAAAATCCATACAAAATTTTGTCTGGAATTACTCTCCTCGCCATCAGATGATCCCGTTTTAACTGTAAATCGTGGGAGACAGTGTTCTCTGAAAGCAGGAAACAGAAAAACTCTTTGACTTGTGTGGACATGGTCGAGTCACAGACACTCTTTTAAGAAAATAAGGTTTTCTTTCAATGTAAATCCGCAATAACCAAAAACAAAGAGCCTTATGCTTGACCTAGTCTAAACAGGACTGTTAGCGGTGCAGTATTTTAATATCTCAAACACTCTGTTTTCTTTCAGCGTGATCGGATTACCAGTTTCAGGAAAACGGGGATGAAGAAGGAGAAGCTTCTTATACAGCACCCGACAGATCCCCTCTCTACCCAGTCTGAACTGCCTGTTCCTCAGCCCCTTTTTGACGACCGCTCCATGAACCTCTCGGAAAAGGAGATCATTGACCTCTTTGAGAAGATGATGGTGAGCTTTGTATTTCTCTTGCTGAGTTTCCCCTGCATAGGGTCATCATTCCACCACAGTTTTATTACAGCTACCACAGAATAATAAATAATGAGTATTCTATAATGAAATCTTAAATTGATTCATAAATCTGTGCAAAGAGGTAAGTAGAGAAACAGAGCGTCTGTTGCGAGTGCTGGTTTTGAGGAGTTTGACAGGGCAGAAAGTTAAGTTTGAAAAACATTTTTATATCAATATATTAATCCCCTCAGATTTCCATACTAAAGCAGTAAAGTTTATTGCTTTACTGCTTTGGTGAACAAAACTTTGCCAGGCATGTAAAATAATGATAATGAAATAACTGCATTTCTTTTTTTTCAGATTGTTTTAAAATAATCTGTCTTGATAAATTGTCCTATCAAGATATCATGGTATAGGTAAAATTCTACCAAAATGTAGCACCGCCTTAGATCTGAAACCAGGATATGATGTAGCAACATCTGCATCCATAAACAAAACTCCAGTAGGTGTGATTATAGTCACACACACATACACAGACAGACCTGTGATCAGAGACGGAGCTGAACTTTATCTGTAAAATAAATTCTCAAATGTGTGATACAAAGCTTCATTTTTGAAAGGAGAAATAATGTTGTTTTACATAATTACAGTGTCTAGTTTAAATTCATTTTATCCTAAATATAACTGAAATATGTACAGTATTGATAGTAAAGATCAAGATCAATGCATTTTGCGTTCAGATGTTAAGCTTTTGTGAAGCAGGGCTCCACCTACGTATTCCCTAGGCCACTGTCAGAAGAACCAAACTTTGAAATTCACTTCGCACTCATCTGTGGGGTCAAAGCTCTGTCACACTTCTGATTTTCTCCATTGAAATGCATTTTTGGCCTTATGTACTGCAGGATTGAAATCTAACAAAAAGCTTTCAGCCCATCTCTTTGAAGTGGGGAGCTGAATTACTTTGGCTTCATTGCATAGGTTGTGTGTACTATTGTGGGTAATGTCTCTGAGTGTGTGTGTGTGGGGTACGGTGCCTGCCTTTCCTTTTTTCTCCTACAATGGTCTTTATTGCCAGGGCCAGAGAAATGTGACCAGTGCTCCTGGTTTTCATCAGGCTACTGCTCAGTGTTTTCTTGCCTGGGTGCTCATCCCTGTCACTCAGTTCACCTCTCAATTACTATGTTTGTGCTCACAGCGGCGTGACATTAAACCCAGGCTTCAATTTGCTCAGTGATAGACGACACAGAAGGCATGTTTGCTGCTCTGCTAACATTTGACAGGCCATGACACTTTGGGTTGGGAAGTGTAATTACAGTAATGAAATCAAAAAGAAAAGGGTTATTTACTTATGTACTTTTGAAACCACCACTATTTGCTCTCATAGACTGTGAACTTTTCTGCTTTGATGTAGCAAACAGAAATGACAGCGGTTGGTAGTTTATTTTGATGTTAGTAGCTTCTCTTTAGCATCTATGTGTGTCATCTCTCTATTTCTTTTTATATCATACGCACATACATTTTAGTTGGTCTCCTTGTCTTTATACCCGTTACGTTATTGATTGTTTTTATGGTACTACATGCTACAGCCTTAGATGTCTAGCTTGCTTCAAATGCGGGGATGACCCATGCCATATTATTGAGACCACCTGCTGTGAATTAATGACTAGGAGAAAGTGAAAATATTTTTTTTCTGGAAAGTGGTTTACACACTGCGCTGTGTATCTCAAAGCCTAAATAGCACATAGCCTATTACTGAAAGGTCATCAAAGGGATGTGGGAAAATAGAAGAAACACTCTGTCAGTGGGGAGGAAAACCAAATGAACTCTTTCTATAATTTTTGAAGCTAACCATTGAGAGCACAAGTATATTTATAAAAATGCAGGGAAACTTAAAATGCGTGAAAAAACATGTACTTTCAGCAGTGCTTTTAGAAGGGTGTAGTGTGTCTTTAGTCTGTGTGTCTTGTCGTTGGATTTCCAAAGATGTGCACAGCTGGAATTCAGAGCCCCTTATCAAAATGCACACCAGTAAATCCACTGATGAAATGTACGGTATTTGCATCTCACTAAGGAGGCAGCTGTGTTGCAGTAGCAGTAGACTCCAAACCAAGCGGTTCAGCCTCGGAACACAGTAGCATACAAAATAACATGTGAGTTAATTTCATCAGCATTCAGTAAGTTGTGAAAGCTTTACACTACAACGCAGTGTAGCGCAAGCCCCTTTCACCATAAGTTCAACTCTTTATTGTCAATAAAAGGACCATGAAAGAAAAGTAAACGTGAGATATCTGGTGAGGTCAGATACATGGACGTTTCCTCTCCTTCCCAACAAAAAAATTTCCCTGATGGTACCATTTTGTGTCAGTAGTTGTTGCATAAAGATAGATTTATCTTTGCTGATGTGGCCATTTGTACTCATAGCATTATTACCCAAACTGTGCTTTTACTTGTCTTTCAGCATGAATATCTCCAAGAGCATGACATCTTTACTTAGGATTGATTGAATTGACTTGATTAAAGTGCCAGTTTGTCTACTACCATTTTCTAGAGTGTCTTCTCATTGTCGAGAAAAGTGTATGGCATTGAGATGCTCGCAGAGACAGAGGACCAGTGAAAGAAGAATGTCACATTGCAGTGCTGCTTTGACTAGTCTGAGGTTATATGTGCCTCTCTATGCGTCATTGTCAGGATGAACACTCCTAGTAATAAGCTCTTATGTGATTCCTCAGCAGTTACACTCACATTAAAACCAGCCCACAGGAGAGTTACTGTGTGTACCCTTGCACACACAGATCAGACTTCAGGGTGGTGGACAAAATAATCGATTTGTCACAGTTAAATCAAAACATTTTAACATGTCTTCTACTCTTCTTAGATCCCCTTTTTCGTATCCATTTTGGCCTCAGACATATTTGATAGTAACCATTAATTACTCTTTTCTGTGAAGCCTGTGGCACTCTGGATTAGGCTGTGTTTGCAGCCACATTGTGCCGCAGGATTTAGGAATATCTTCCCATCTTCCCATTTTTTTAAAACAGGGTCCCAAAGAAAGACAGTTACCAATGGAATTAATGAAACAAAACAATGAAGTTACGTTACATTTATCTGACGTTTTTATCCAAAGCAACTTACAATTGCTATACATGTCAGAGGTCACACGCCTCTGGTGCAACTAGGGGTTAAGTGTCTTGCTCAGGGACACAATGGTGGGAATTGAACCCAGGTCTCCCCCACCAAAGGCAAGCATCTTATCTATGCGCCATCACCACCCTCAAGTTAAAGTGCTTACTTCCAGTTTTATTTTGAGGATGCTTACTTCTACATTAGATAAACCATGTAGGAATTTCAGCTCACTTTTTTTATAAATTGGCCCCCATATTTGGGGGAACATATTATAGGTCAAAGCAAGAGCTTAAATTAAGTCAGCATATTTGATATTTGGTTGCAAATCCTTAACAGTTAATGACTTCCTGAAATCTATGATCCACAAACATCAGCATATGCTTGGTAACTTCCCTGGCTGCCAGGCCTGTAATGGAGCCATCTTCACTCATTGCTTGTTTTTGGCTGGTCTTTAGTGAGAGAAACACCTGCTCAGTTGGACTGAAGTCGCTGACTTGGCCAGTCAAGAACATTACACTGTTTGGCTTTTAAAAGGTCCTTGGTTGCTTTGGCTGTATTTAGGATCAATATTCTGCTGCATTGTGTTCAACCAATAGGGATGTGGACACCGTGAAGTGCTCTTAAAGCTGAAAGTCAGCTCATTAACCTCAGCCATTGTGTCGTTTCAAATCCAATGTGCTGGAGTGTAGAGTCAGAAGAATTGAAAACAATGTGTCACTGCCCTACTACTTCTCCACTGTATGTCCACTATCAACCATATACACTACAGTGGTCCACAGGGATGGTGTTCCTAAAATTGATGTCTATGATGCTTGTTTTGCCAAGAATTGCAGAATGAAGCTTTTGCCATAAGCAAGGCAAGTGGTGACTGGTTAGTATTATATTTATGTTTTTATTCAATTAGCTGACGCTTTTATCTAAAGCAACTTACAATTGCTATATATGTCAGAGGTCACACACCTCTGGAGCATGTATCTTGCTCAGGGACACATCAGTGTATGTGTCACATGTGGGAATTGAACCTGCATCTCTCACACTAAAGGCATGTGTCTTATCCACTGCACTATCACCACCATAGTATTAAAACTCTGAGAATAGCTTGCCAGACCCCAACATCAGACAACAAGATTTGGAACATATTTCTTGGTAACTCCATGTCATTGATACAAGCTCAGATCTCATCATTTTAGTTACACCAGCAGCATAGTCGCAGATATCCTGGGACTCTTTTCATGTAGCCTGTGAGGGTATAATTAATAAAAGAGCATTAATCATTTTAGAGACTAAACATAGAGGGCTCATTCCTCCAGTTTGCCCCCTGACAAGTGTCCCGCAGGCCCACTACTCCTGCCCCTCCTACAATATACTCTCCCTGCCACATTTTGCCTCGTTTATTGAATGCCAATTAAGCAGATAAATTAGCAGGGTTCAAAGATTAATTAAAAAACCTGCTGGTTGTCTTGGGTGAAAAAACCTGCCAATTGTAAAACTTTCAGCCACATTTTTTTCCTCCTTGTTCCACAAAAAGGATGTTAATAGTATTTTAGCTCCAAGGGTATTTACTAGAGGAAATGTAGTTGGAGGAAATTAGGTCATGGTGTCCCTGGATGGGATTCATGCCCAGGCTTCACTGACAAATGAAGTAAAACAGTTTGAATTGGATTACTTGTGGTAAGATATTCAAACCATTGTTTTACAGTGTTCTTATTTAAGTGACATGCTTAATTTATCAGGTGAATTTTGCATTAAATCGAATGGAGGGGAATCACTGCCAAGTTAGAGCAACCAAACTAAAAGACACATGATTTCCTGCTCTCCCCAGCAGAGGGCAGCATGGCTCCACAACTTTAGGTTCACCATCCTAAAACCCTGAGGAGGATGTTTTTTTCTCTCTGTTCATTCTAGCCATCTCTTTGTGAGAGAGTGCTTCTGATAAACATCCCCCTCCATTCTAATCATCATGTCATTCCCTGGCTTTTAGTGCTCTGTCCGGCCTTCGCTTCATCCCCTGATGTCTCTCACATGAAAGACCCCTTTTGTGATGCAGAATTAAAGTAGCACGAAGATAATACTCCCAATAACACGCAGCTACTGCCTATCCAGCCTATCTGATGTGATTGCATGGCTTTAATAGAAGCAGTGTTGTTTGATTTTACTCTCTTATTTGGAGTTGGGGTGTACAGTTTATATTGCTGTGGACTTGCTACTTTCATTTCAATGACTAATTATTACTGCCATTATTTCTTATTTCTGTAGTTCGTGACTTTGACAAAGAAACATAGATTGAAAAGAAATGTATTCAACGGTAGAAGGACAGGATCTGATGTAAAAGGGTTATAGCGGAAATGAAAGTACAATTGTTGTTAGAAGAAATATTTCTACCAACCTAACTACTGTAAATAACATTGGTCAAAGTTTAAGGTTTTGAAATGCTGCAATTTTTTTCATGTTCTATTAGGTTTAAGTGTACAACTTCTGTTTGGTCACCAGCATACACAACATTTGTTGTGTAATAACGCATACATGTTGCAGCATTTATACGTGATTAATCAGAGAATAATCTTAATTTGCCTTTTAAGTTTATTTTGTACAATTTTATCAATTTTATTCTCTACCATTACATAAAAATTCTCCTCACTGTCTGTGTGTATCTAGGAGGACATGAACCTGAACGAGGAACGCAAAGCCCCTCTGCGTGGAAAGGACTTAAGCACCAAACGCGAGATGGTGGTCCAGTACATCTCAGCCACTGCCAAATCTGTAAGTGAGAGAGTAGACCTAAGTGCTCTATCTTTATTCACTGAAGAGTGTGTACTGTATAATTGTAGTGGATGAGCTGAAGTATCATGACACACTCCACACGACTCTCCAGAATGAGTTTAACCTGATCCTCTGCTTTACGGCTTGCTTTATCATCCGTTCTTGCACACTCTCACTTCTGTTGTTGTCTCGCTCCGCTCTTCATGCTTGAGTCCCACATCTTTGATTGCAGTTTGATTTATTTTCTTGATTGTTTTTCCCAATGTGCTACAATCTGCCGTTGTAGGCCACCAGATATAAATTGTAGTCACTCACTCACTCACTCAATGCTAGGTGGATGGTCAGTGCTTGTCCAGTCATGTGCTTGCATGCAAATTGTTGGTTGTCCAGTTGTGTACTTGCATGGGAGTTTCTTTTGCCCAGTGGTGGTGGTGCCCTCATCATTCAAGTAAAAGTTCAATCAACCTCTTGGTTCAACAGCAGTATTACAGTAAAAAAAACACAACCACCACAAAGCAAAGGTGAGGAAAAGCAAGCCTTTTAGCCTATTTTCAATATGAGCCTATGATAAGTTTATATAATGAAAATGCTACATTATAGCCGGCTGCACCATTCACTATCTTTGTTCTGAGTGCTTATCAAACCAAGTGTTTGGATTGATTATTAATAATAGGTTTTGGATAATGTTGCCCATTCTTGTAGATTTAAACTAGAACTTGATCATCACTCTAATCCAAAAAACAGCAGTAAAAAATAAAGAATTCTGATGGTAATGCATGAATGTATGATAAATTCTCATATCCCCTTTTGAAGTTATGGCCAACCTTGTGAGGTGAAATTCACATCAGCACTTGAGAAAAAAAGGGATTTCTACCCCCATTGCTTCCCAAACCTGGTAGCTCTCACTTGACATCATCATTTATTAGCTTCCTCATTGTTATGGTAATTAACTGGCATTATTGATAATGATGATTATCTGAGATGATTGAATTCCTCACAGGGCCCATTATGCTTTGTGAGCACTGATATTTTATTCAAATGAATAACATAATCTGTGTAGTCAAAGGACAGAGGACAAAATGCAATGTCTTTCAGTACCCTGCTATCACATTTAATAACACTGAAGGAGGGGAATGTTGAATGTCAGTGATGATGTACCTGTGTATACTTGGACTCAAGGAAGTGCGCATACACTAGAGCATCATTATATGGACAAACTCTGTCAGATACTGATAATACATGAGAGACTAAGAAAACAACTTAGTTCGAACTTAATATTTTAGGGCACATTTTTGTATGATAATAATGTGACACTGTTACCAAATCTCTGTCACAGTCAGAGACACTATACGCACAACAATTTGAGTAACTATGAGAGACACAGGTGCAGGCCATTTATATCAGTCTAAAAGTATATCAGGGGATTGCTACAGCAAACTCAACAGCAAGTCTCAGAAATACTTTACTTAAGTAAAAAATTTAACAAACCACCTACCCTAAAGAGTATAAGATAATTCAGGAATTTCATGAACCATGTAAAGTTGAAACAAAATGAAAGTGAAGTTTGCTCATCTGCAGATGTTTTCACTTGTTTTTAATAAAGTAACTTCAGTAACACCATATCTAATTGGACGTATTAAGAAAATTTACTTCTGTCTTAACTAAATTGATATCCTCTGGTCCTCTTAGCTACTGATAGATGTAAAGAGAGAAATCTGTCAGTGAAACTGGATCATTCCAGCCTACAGCTTGTCAGAATGTTGCATTAAGTGCCTTATAGTGATCCTGTGCTCTGTAGTATTTTGAATAGAGTGATTTGGGTTTCTATAATGTCTTATTGTGAGGGGAGTCCCCATAACTACAGAAGCCCACGTATAAACTATCACATAGTACAAATTGTCAGCAAATAAATCAGAAGTATGACATTTGTTTAAAATTTAGATTACCCAAGTCAGTCTTGGCAGGGTTTCGTGATTGCTTTGCTCTTTTGAATAACTGCTTTGTTTTTCAATAACAGTAAGTATTACATGGATGCATGTGTGAGCACAAATGTGTTTAAAAAATCCCACTACTTAATTGTATTTCTCTTGCAGGGTTAGGCTTTATCTGGGACTAATGTTGCTTGTGGTTGCTGATGAGCATGCATTATGTGTGGACTAAATGAGACTATGTTGCAGTTAAAATGTAAATGGTAATGAATGTAGAAGTGGTGCATCTTTGACATTTTGGGGCATCTGGTTTTACTGTGGTACCTTCACTGTAACTCAATCTTTTTCTACCAAATATGTATGCTCCATTGTGTGACTGCAGTTTTGGGGGCTTTGGAAGGGTTTCACACGCATTCATCTCAATAGCCTATTTTTTTGTTTTTTTCTTTCTTTCTAGATGGTATTCTAGGTCCCAACAGAACATTTGACAAGATAGTGATTTTTATACTACTCTTACAGGAGCCTCCTGTTTTTAAACTCATATTTTATTACAGCCACAGAATTACAAGTGGGACATTCATGAATGTCACAAGCTCCCCATGACCACATAATACTCAAATTTGTGGATTTAGATTTGGACAGCCCTCTTTCTTAACCTAATGCTGGAGCTGGACGTTTAAATCACTAAATATTGGTGGAAAAACAAATATCCTTTGCCTTTTTCTTGTCTGTCTCTGCAGACCTGCTCACTTGAACAAAGGCTTTGGTACCCAACAAAAAGCAACCTTTTTTCTGCAGCAAAAAAGGAAAATGTCAGCACCTTGTAGTCAGTAGCTTTAGGTGCTTGAGGTTTCCTTCTCAATGTACAACTTTCTTGTATGTATATTCATCATGTATATTAACACACCACTATTTCTATGAAGCTATGTAGCTTCAAATGATTATTAATAGGGTGATTATGACGTTCACTATTTACTCTAAAATAGGCCTTTCAAACAAAGGTCAAAGCATTTTTCTCTGTTGACATCCTTGACCATCAGCTTTGCATGAAGAGTTGCCTTTTTCTCTCATTTCTTTTTCTTTCTTTAAATGTGTGCCAACATCATTAAAACTGCCAAATTTCCTTTAACACTAATACACTTACTTATTTCTGATTGACTTTCTACTGACAGTGAATGTTTTTTGTTTCATTTTAAATGTGATGTTGCTCAGGTGCAGCAAGGGTATCATGGCAGGGTCTTGGAAGTGGGATATTCCAGTGTTATTATTGCAGTTATACTCAAATACTAGTTTGTTTGATGTGACCACCAATGTGCCACCTTCTTCTTTTAATGGGGCCTGATATTTTCTCAGATCATCTTGGCCCTGTGTTATCATATTGATGAGTGTTTATGCAATCAGTATGTATTTTGTATTAAGAAGAAAATTTATAGACTTGTGCACAGTGACTTGTCCATAGTTTATTTATACTGTAGTGTGAGAGATGTTCAATCAGATCTCGTTAATTAGTAAGTAATTAGTAAGCATAACTCAAATTACTAGTCGGGGTCTGAACATAAAGGAGTTTTGCTCCTCTTTGTTGTTTTAGTGAGAACAAGGTGTTACATTGTATTGAAAATACAAACTTGTTTGTGCTTGTCCCCCCTCGAGCTCCTCCCTGACTGTTGTCTGTGCACGCTCAAGATAGTGTCTGTTATTTTGGTCAAGCTGCTCTAAAACAAGATTCAAATATATGTATCCAATGTTGTAGGCAACAACATCTGTGGAAAATATCTAAGTTGTGAGTTATGTCTGGGTGACTCATTCCAGGATGTCTAGCCTGCAGTATTCAGATAGAATATTCCCCAGTGGTGGACAGTGACAAGCTGCATTCACTGGAGAGCAAGGGAAATGTGGATACACAGTACGATTAGAAAGTAGTATGTGCGTGATCAGGTGGTAGCACATGTAAAATGGACTTTATGGCTGTCATAAACTCTTGGTAGAGGGATGGAGAGAGGAAATCAAGCATCAAATGGCCAGAGACTTGGAGAGTTTGAGAGTGACAATAAAAGAAATGGAAAGGGAGATTAGAAGAGATGGAAGCAGGGGGAGAGAATGGGATGGAGTAAAAACAGGAGAGAAAGAAGGAGGCAAAAGAAAAGGAGACAAGACAAGGAGTGTGTCCTGTAACTTCCTGCAATCAAAATGCATTTCCTCGGAAACAGAGAAAGAAAAGCTCAGCCACAGTATAGAATACATTTACTTGACTGACAGACACCCTCCTACTGTGAAACAAGCCCCACAGTTGCCATAATAAAAACCGCTTGTGCTACCTGCCACTATTGACAGATAACAAAGTTAAACTCGAAGAAGCGTGTTGACTGCATGGGCTCGAGGTAGCTTTGCCAGCTACCTGGTGCCCAACATTAGTGACATTAGCCACTGTAATTCTGTTTGGGATGAAGCTATGAATCTACACCAGTCATTTAGAAGGACAATTATATTTTACCTTGTTAATCATTTAATAAATCCCTTGTGTGGAAATTGCCATATCTAAACGTGTTGATTAATCACATTAATCAGTTGCTGTTACCTTATTTTCTTTATGGCTTCATTCATCCACATTTTCATGCATCTGTCTTATTAACAATTTGAAAATTTGAAAATTGCAGCTGCCAAACACCGACACCATTTTCAGTATGTGCCCATAATTATAAAGGTTCTCGTGTTGGCTTTTAAAATTTTTAGTTGTAGAGTGTGTGCTATAATTGTCTGGAGGATGTTTGTGATGTCACACAAGTTACGCTAATGCCTCAACGTGTAATGGAGAGGATTGTCTGGCCTACTAATGATTGTGCTGTTTGTGTCTTTTTGCACATTAACCTTCTCCGCTGATCGCTGCATGCAGATAACTGGGAGCAAAGTTGCGGTAAGTAGCCCATTATTTATTTTGCTTCTGAATCTTGTCCCTTCTATGTATCTGTCTTCATTCAGCCCCTAAACACACACACATTTATCTTCTTTTGGAAGGATGTTGAGGAGCACGTTCCAAACTGCAAGTGAGGTCATTTTTATGGCTTGGATTTTTATTTTCTGCCCTGATTTTGCTAATGGGCTGTAATTTGGAAAGGCTATAAATTGCCAACACAATTCCTGCATGTAAATGGTAGCACTTTCAAATGAGGGATTTTGAAATTATACAGCCTAAAAATGAACTGGGAGGCTTTTTGTTGGTTTTTGTCATTTCTCTTTTGAAATGGATTGCAGTGTAACACCTATTAGCATTTGAATATTGTAATATCAACAAAGAGTGATAGGTTTTACACAAATACACAAATACCTTTATACAAATACACAAATATATATAGATCTTCCTTAATAACATTTTGAGCACACAAACATTTATGTGCACATCACACACGAGCTGTACACACACTATCAGATAGTACAGATACAGATTCAGATGTGAAGTACATGTTTTTATGCCATAAACAGAAACACTGGAGTATATTCATTTAGTGGAAGTATCCATGGCTATATATTTGAATTTTCTGTCAACAACTCTCTTTGAAATAAATTAAGACACAAGACATTTCTTACAAATGCATGTTCTTGGTTTTGCTGTTGATGTTGATTCACTCTCCTAGTTTGTATGTATGTATGCCATCAATGTATTGGTTATACTTTTATTTTCTCCACATGGTAGTATGCCCATTTCTTGTTTTCTCTCTCAAGATCATATAAAGTGTCACCAAGTTGCCTTTTTGAAAAAATTAGTTTGGATTATGTTATGTGTATTTAGGCAAAAAGAAGAAGCAACACTCTGTTATTGGTTTAGCAAGTATTGAAGTGTCACTTTAAATGGCATTTCATTGCCTTTTGAGAGCTTTGTAAGGATTAAGAGGACTGTAAAGCTTAACAGGAACACAGGCAAGGTAAAGCAGCACATTGTGACCTGGCCTCTGCTCTGTCCATGCTCTCAGACAAACCTTGCTCTTTGAGGCATTTTACAGAGACATTTTGTATCGATTGCGTTTTCTCCTTTATCAAACTGTTCTTTTGTGCTTGGTTATTTCTGTGGGAAGAGTGCTTTTTGGCTTGGCCTGCGGACGTGGTTGGAGTAGCTCTCGATCAGGAGCAATGGCCACATTGTGTTCAGTAAATGGAATATGACAGAATTACCCCAGCTTGTGACTGCTCATCCGAGATGTGGAGGCCTACTTTCAGAAGTTCTGCAAACCATGTCAAAAGGGGCCAGACACACTGGTTATCAGGAAGTTTCTTCAAATTCAAAAGCATAGTGAAGCATTTGACCTGACCTTTGTAACTTCTGTGTCAAAGCTGCAGCAGTAGCCTACGGATATGGCTAACATACTGAAATCTATGAGCTGTCATTCTTAAAAGCCCCACTGAAAACGGATAAAAACAGGGAGAGCGTTTAGCCTGGTTAGCCAGTCGTGGGCTACAGTTAGCTCCCTGCTTTGCTGGCAGATTCCCATTTTCACGCTGTCAGCATGCGTTGGTGGGATAGAGTGCTCTCGGATGTGCTGGAAGGAGAGTGTTGGTTAGGATTGTCTATAGGGAACATGCAACTGTAACTCCTCTGTCTCAGGCATGAAATCTCTCTGGCACTTTCCCCTCTCCCAGTCGAGAATGAGGTGGGAATAGAGGACTGCGTGAATTGGCTCTAATCCAGTCTGACCAGCGTGCAAGTGTGCAACACAGCTAAATCTCATATGCTCTCTCCACCTCCTTAAGCAAGATTGAGGGAAATATGAGCAGCACACATACCTGGGTTAACAGCATGCCTGCAGGTAGACTCAAGCAGTCCAGATGGAACAGACACCTTTTCCTTTGCAGTGTGCTTCTGGTGCCTATTGACCACTACAACAGTTTGATTGGCCTGATTTACATCACAAGTCAAGGGCCATGTTGTAACAATCCATCAATGACTCCTGCAGTGTTATTGTGAAAGTAGACTGCCTCTCTTCACTGCCATTGAAATCTGCTGCAGCTCAGATGGAATGCTGCTGAGAATAAGTGAGAAGTGCACATGAGTAAGAAAAAGGGTGTATGCGCTGTGTATTGAAAAGCAGCAATCTCCAGAAAACACAGGGTGGTGATCAATATCTGTATGACTGGACAGCTTACGGCTTATTTCCATGGTAACATGCTGGTCAGCTCTTAGATGTCAAGCCGTGTATAGTTGTCAGTACGTGGATTTGACCAAAGTATAATAAATTAAACACCTCAGACTGGAGAAAAAGATGAGGCTGGATTGGCTGTACTCTAGCTGATCTAGTTTTATGGAAGTGGTGTTTTAGTTTTCTGCATAATTATATAATTATATTATTAAAAAGTGCTGGTTTTTTCCTCTCTTCATTTTAAAGTGGCTAAGGACATGTTTTTAGCATTGACCTTATTTCCTGGGTGTACAGTTGTGAAGATGATGATGATGCCTTCCAGTTTAAACCCTTGTGTGACAATAAAGTTTGGTGCGAAATGTGGCGGTAATCATGAGAAAATCATCACTTATGAAATAGCATAAAAAATCTAGCATTTGTATGTTATTGAATGTAGCTTAGAATTACTGCAAGGCCGTTCATTTTCATTAATTAAATTAGAAGCGAAAGTGCTCTGCATGGCTTTATATTTTTATATAAAACATTTCAAGGTTCAACATGACAACATGTTGTCAAGATATACTTTATACTTTATTAATCCCCGAGGGGAAACTCAATGTTTTCACTCTGTTATTATTATGTTAGTATTTACACACAGGTTCGAAATACACACACCCACATGCACATGCACAAACAGGACCCATAACAACACATGGAGAGATGTCAGAGTGAGGGGGCTGCCACTCAGTGCGGTGCTCCGAGCAGTTGGGGGTTCAGGGGCTTGCTCAAGGCCTCAAGGTCAAGCCATGAACCTGGAAATGTTTTCCTCATTATCACGTTGAGACGAGGATTTGATTTACCTGCAACAAACGTGAGGTATTTCCATCCCTTTTAGCGATTAATTAATTAATTAATTTTAATTTATTTATTTTTGATAAATCAATAACAAATATGACAAATTCCCATTCAATGCCCTTAATGTCAGTAAGCCATGTCTGCACATTATACATTGCTTATTATGTCTGACAAGCACGAATAAAAAGTTATTCAATTTACAATTGTATGGAATAGAGAGAAGCAAGAAAAATCCTCACATTTGAGAAAGTACAATTTACGTTTTTGTTAATATTTCCCAATGAAATTAATAACCTTCATATGTGTTGATCTTGTGTTTAGCCAAGGTGAATTACCTGTGCTCTTGTAACTGTTGAAGATTTACAGAATGTACATAACCAGTGAACGAGTAGTTATAGATAAGGCCAGAGAATTGCAAATCATCCAGATGGGAAACGAGGGAGACAGAAAGAGAGTGTTGCATGGATATGAGGACATGCAGACATCTGTCTCCTCTTTAACTCCAATCAAGTGCTCGTTCACTGTGCAAGGAGTGCTTACGAAGGACTTAAAAAAGGAGAAAAAAAGAAAAAGAAATATGGTGAGCCAGAAAGGAAATCAAGGCGCCCTCCCTCCTTCATTCCCCTCTTTACCTTTTAAAAACACATGACTCAAAAGAGTTTTGTTTCAAGCAAGCTATTAAACTGGGTGCTGAGGGTTGAACAGATTTGATGTGGCACATGTCCTTGGTGCTTTAAAAGAACGGCAATGAAAAAATGAATCAATAGCGTGTGCCTCCCCTGCCCTGAGCCAGTGTTCACCATAGATTCTATCTTAAATTAAGATCAAGGAAACATGCTCAGGAGGGGACTGTTTGAATAAGATGTTTCTCTGATTGGCTGAAAGCAACTTTTAAAGTTCATCTGAAAAAGTTGTCTGGGGGTGAGATGAGGAAGGATTTATTTGACAAACTACTCTTGAATAGCGTATCTGCAAATCTGTAGTCAGGTGTCGTTTTTGATGGATATCAAATATTTGCTTTTTTGCTTTAGTGATAATCTTTGGGAAATTATATTTCCAGTTCCCTTACTTTACTGAGAGGTTTGAGAGTATGGACATGTGTAGGACAGTATTTCCATACGAAAATGCCAAAAATGTTGCTTTGCATTGTCTGGTGGTCCAAAACTTCACAGCAGTGGTGGATCAATAGGCGGCCTGCGGGCCAGAACTAGCCTGCCAGCAATAATATGTGGCCCGCGGCCAGATTGCTTTCATAGCAGAAAAATAAAAAATAAATAAATTGATAAGGGCCGGTGCTGAAATAGATCTCAGTCATGGCAGATACAGTTACTCACACAATCACTTCCTCTTAAGGGATGGTGCCTCCAAAATAAAAGCGAAAATTTTCTGCAGCAATGCTTATTGACAGCTTTTACTTTGAAGAATTCTGAACGACATTCAAAAGAGTCTCTGGCTCGCTTGACACACCTCTGAAAAAGCTGTCAGTAAACGTGTGATTGAATTCCCTTGAATTTCCTCAGGGAAATGAAAATAAGCCTCCATAGGTTTATGAATACGGATCAAATGCTGGGACGCACACAAACTGCAGCACATGCTTCTTCTATCAATGTTCCATCGAGAGTGTTCTAATATACTGGATGACTGCATGTTATGCCAACTGCACGAATAAGGACAGGAAATCCCTCATTTGAATTATAAGATCTGCCTAAAAAATCATCGGGCTTCCATTGCATCCACTGGACGACATCTTTAAGATCCGCTGCCTACGCCGAGCGCATAATATTCTGCAGGATGAAACACACCCCTCAAACCATCTCTTCTTGAGAGCATGTGCAAAAGTGTCCTTATAATGAATTTGTATAACAAGGGAGAAAAAAAAATACCCGAATTTGGTTGGAATCAATCTTCCAACCTTCCCAACGAGTCTCGCACAGTAGCCTACTGACTGAGCTAAACGTGGACACAAGTAAACAAGGATTTGAAATAATTTTTTCTGGTCTGCCATGTAATAGCTTGAAAAAATTTTAGCCCGATGTCAGACTTATTTGCCGACCCCTGCTCTACATGGTACAATAACATTTTTATTCACCACCTCTGTTGTAGAGATTTGGAATCATAAGCTTTAGGTAGGACTCAAATACAAGCGTGTGAAATTATTTTTGTTAAATTTAATTTTTTTGTAAAGCTTTCGGAGAAATCCTTGTCCCAATTGGTATAGTTCTTACCAGAGTCTGCATTTTCCAAATCTCTACAACAGAAGTAGAAAATAAAGTGTTTAAGTGTACTTGTTTTCATACCCAGTGTGAAAAAGCTGTGTCAATCATATTTTAGTAACATATCTCCACAAAGGTCATATCATCTGTATTAAAATGCACGTGCATTGCTTAAGGAAGGCAAAGTCATTTACTAACTAGTGTCACTTGGCCTCATCAGTCTCAAAAATGGTGACAGAAAATGACGTGTCAAAACATGCAGAGGAACAGCAGTCACAAAATAAACAAACAAACCAAACAAACTACCCATTAAGGGATAATAGAGATAAACAGTACTTACAGGGATTACAAAGACTGGTAATGGACATAAAATCTAATATCACCCACAGTTGTAGCAGTGTTTGCAATGGTAATTTATTAACTTGAATCTTTTTAGTTTTGTGAATTTTGCCCAATTTTCTCCTATTTGTGGGAAGGCCAGTTTATGCTACATCTGCTGTTGGCCTGTGGGGTGTGTGGATAGCCATATGCTATAACAAATATGACAAATTCCCATTCAATGCCCTTAATGTCAGTAAGCCATGTCTGCACATTATACATTGCTTATTATGTCTGACAAGCACGAATAAAAAGTTATTCAATTTACAATTGTATGGAATAGAGAGAAGCAAGAAAAATCCTCACATTTGAGAAAGTACAATTTACGTTTTTGTTAATATTTCCCAATGAAATTAATAACCTTCATATGTGTTGATCTTGTGTTTAGCCAAGGTGAATTACCTGTGCTCTTGTAACTGTTGAAGATTTACAGAATGTACATAACCAGTGAACGAGTAGTTATAGATAAGGCCAGAGAATTGCAAATCATCCAGATGGGAAACGAGGGAGACAGAAAGAGAGTGTTGCATGGATATGAGGACATGCAGACATCTGTCTCCTCTTTAACTCCAATCAAGTGCTCGTTCACTGTGCAAGGAGTGCTTACGAAGGACTTAAAAAAAGGAGAAAAAAAGAAAAAGAAATATGGTGAGCCAGAAAGGAAATCAAGGCGCCCTCCCTCCTTCATTCCCCTCTTTACCTTTTAAAAACACATGACTCAAAAGAGTTTTGTTTCAAGCAAGCTATTAAACTGGGTGCTGAGGGTTGAACAGATTTGATGTGGCACATGTCCTTGGTGCTTTAAAAGAACGGCAATGAAAAAATGAATCAATAGCGTGTGCCTCCCCTGCCCTGAGCCAGTGTTCACCATAGATTCTATCTTAAATTAAGATCAAGGAAACATGCTCAGGAGGGGACTGTTTGAATAAGATGTTTCTCTGATTGGCTGAAAGCAACTTTTAAAGTTCATCTGAAAAAGTTGTCTGGGGGTGAGATGAGGAAGGATTTATTTGACAAACTACTCTTGAATAGCGTATCTGCAAATCTGTAGTCAGGTGTCGTTTTTGATGGATATCAAATATTTGCTTTTTTGCTTTAGTGATAATCTTTGGGAAATTATATTTCCAGTTCCCTTACTTTACTGAGAGGTTTGAGAGTATGGACATGTGTAGGACAGTATTTCCATACGAAAATGCCAAAAATGTTGCTTTGCATTGTCTGGTGGTCCAAAACTTCACAGCAGTGGTGGATCAATAGGCGGCCTGCGGGCCAGAACTAGCCTGCCAGCAATAATATGTGGCCCGCGGCCAGATTGCTTTCATAGCAGAAAAATAAAAAATAAATAAATTGATAAGGGCCGGTGCTGAAATAGATCTCAGTCATGGCAGATACAGTTACTCACACAATCACTTCCTCTTAAGGGATGGTGCCTCCAAAATAAAAGCGAAAATTTTCTGCAGCAATGCTTATTGACAGCTTTTACTTTGAAGAATTCTGAACGACATTCAAAAGAGTCTCTGGCTCGCTTGACACACCTCTGAAAAAGCTGTCAGTAAACGTGTGATTGAATTCCCTTGAATTTCCTCAGGGAAATGAAAATAAGCCTCCATAGGTTTATGAATACGGATCAAATGCTGGGACGCACACAAACTGCAGCACATGCTTCTTCTATCAATGTTCCATCGAGAGTGTTCTAATATACTGGATGACTGCATGTTATGCCAACTGCACGAATAAGGACAGGAAATCCCTCATTTGAATTATAAGATCTGCCTAAAAAATCATCGGGCTTCCATTGCATCCACTGGACGACATCTTTAAGATCCGCTGCCTACGCCGAGCGCATAATATTCTGCAGGATGAAACACACCCCTCAAACCATCTCTTCTTGAGAGCATGTGCAAAAGTGTCCTTATAATGAATTTGTATAACAAGGGAGAAAAAAAATACCCGAATTTGGTTGGAATCAATCTTCCAACCTTCCCAACGAGTCTCGCACAGTAGCCTACTGACTGAGCTAAACGTGGACACAAGTAAACAAGGATTTGAAATAATTTTTTCTGGTCTGCCATGTAATAGCTTGAAAAAAATTTTAGCCCGATGTCAGACTTATTTGCCGACCCCTGCTCTACATGGTACAATAACATTTTTATTCACCACCTCTGTTGTAGAGATTTGGAATCATAAGCTTTAGGTAGGACTCAAATACAAGCGTGTGAAATTATTTTTGTTAAATTTAATTTTTTTGTAAAGCTTTCGGAGAAATCCTTGTCCCAATTGGTATAGTTCTTACCAGAGTCTGCATTTTCCAAATCTCTACAACAGAAGTAGAAAATAAAGTGTTTAAGTGTACTTGTTTTCATACCCAGTGTGAAAAAGCTGTGTCAATCATATTTTAGTAACATATCTCCACAAAGGTCATATCATCTGTATTAAAATGCACGTGCATTGCTTAAGGAAGGCAAAGTCATTTACTAACTAGTGTCACTTGGCCTCATCAGTCTCAAAAATGGTGACAGAAAATGACGTGTCAAAACATGCAGAGGAACAGCAGTCACAAAATAAACAAACAAACCAAACAAACTACCCATTAAGGGATAATAGAGATAAACAGTACTTACAGGGATTACAAAGACTGGTAATGGACATAAAATCTAATATCACCCACAGTTGTAGCAGTGTTTGCAATGGTAATTTATTAACTTGAATCTTTTTAGTTTTGTGAATTTTGCCCAATTTTCTCCTATTTGTGGGAAGGCCAGTTTATGCTACATCTGCTGTTGGCCTGTGGGGTGTGTGGATAGCCATATGCTATCTACAGCCAGTTGTGTTTGTTGGATCACCCAACCAAACCAGGTACCGCTGTGGAGGATGGACATTTACCCTTGGGGGTCAGCTGTGCGACACTTGTTATTTAGTCACTTTAAAATGGGGGTGGTCATGGCGCAATGGATAAGACACATGCCTTTCTGTGAGAGACCCGGGTTCAATCCCCCCACTGTGACACATCCACCATTGTGTCCCTGAGCAAGACACTTAACCCCTTGTTGCTCCAGAGGCGTGCAACCTCTGACATATATAGCTGGATAAAAGCATCAGCTAAATGAATAAATGTAAAATAAAATTTCTCATTAAGTGTTTATTTATTTATTTTTCAGAGTAGAGGTTGACACAGTTCCTGTCTCATCCCATCCCATTCTCAAAAAAAACAAAAACGGAAAATAGCATTTATTCATATTAGAAATGCATATTTATATAAAACGGACCTATGATTCATGCCCTCTCGTTTACTTTTGTCCTGTTCCGTCCCATTCCCGCGATAAATAGTTAAATTGACTCCCATTCCCGGGAATCCGCCATGATTCACGTAACCCACAGGATTCCTGAAAAAACTACAGCTTCTACATCAGAACAGCACTTAATATTGTGAGGGTCATCAGCCATAGCACAGTTGCTTAGAGCTTAGCCAGGATGACGAGAAACAAAACATTACAGTGTTTGTTTTTACCCCCAACCTACTGAATTTTGATATGTTGACGGTTTTAAATAGGATTATTACAACTCCCTTTATATATTCTGTAAACCCATATTGGATTTTAGAAAAGAAACGAAATTTGAATAATTCTTCTTCACAATTGAATTAAGCTACATCACACTGGAACACCTGTTACCGTGTTTTACCCACTCTTCTTTCATACATAGTTGTTTTTTTGTTAATAATGTAATAGCTCGGGTTACATTTGTCATGTAATGTTGATCTTCATGGTCTATATATGATTTATCAATTACTGTTGCTAGTTTCTGCGGAATGGCATGTCTTCAGACATTCTTGGTTGGATTGACCTTTGCGGGCTGTGGAAGAAGCAAAGGTTTAGTGGTGACAGAGGATGGGCTGTGTGGGTAGGATTAAATCAACATCAGCTCCCACTGGGGATGAGAAAAAGAGGTTACTTTTCCATGAGCATTTGTCTTCTTTTTCTTTTTCTTTTCAGTTTTTATCCTTCCCTTCTTTTCTACCTTTTATCCGTCCTTCCTTCTCCCCGCACACATCTCTCTATACAACATATGTCTTTTCAAAGGCAGAAACAATCATTCCTCTTCAATCAGTATGGGAGAGCTGGATCTCGTTATTTTGAAGCGAACATGAAAGGCTGAAGTGGTCACAGTATGCTGATGTTGGATTGAACAGTGGCTATGGCAGTATTTGTGTTGGTGTGTGCACATGCTTGTGCGTGTGGTAAGTAGCTCAGTTTTTCTCTGTGCAGTTCCAATAGACTTGGATATTACAGCTTGGATTTAGATATTGCACAGGAGCAATAGAGTATGATGGAGTGTTTTAGATAGGGGGAGGGAGGAAAAAGTAGCATTCTTAGTTGTTGATTGCATATCTGTGAATTGTATATTGTATGTACATCCCCACACCAGTGATGGAGCTTGTGAATACTGGCTATGCACTCAGTTGTACATCTCACCCCCACAGCTCTGTCACACACTCAACAGCACTGTCGGCATGCTCAGCTCGGCAGGAGGCTCCTGCAGGGCTGCATTAGGCTCCATAAACTTTATAGCGTATTTTTACAACCCGCCTCTCTGTATGCATCCACCATCACATCCTATCGCATCTGCTTTAACTGTTCACACATCTGTGAAATTCCGTGTATCCCCGTGCTTTATGGTTGCCTGCTCCTCCAGTCACTCCCGATTTCTTTATTTGCTTCTTTGGCTTTTTGATGTCATTCTCTACGTCTGTGTATATTTAGTAAGTTATTGGCTGCTTTGGTTGATGGAGTTGTCTGCTTTTTTTAGATGTGAAAACGACTTCAAACTTCACACTGACAATATGTGTACTTGCATTCCAGTGTCCACAGTAGTGTATGCATAGAACATGATTTGCAGTGTCTTTGTTTCACAACTGACACAATGCAAGGGTTGAAGACAAAAAGGACAAAGAGAGGCTGCTGTTGACAGGGACCTGTGGTTAACATGAGTGAAAACCAAAGTTGTTGGGTGTGGAGAGAGCCACATTGATGGCCTGTTTATAATCCCCCTACTCTTGCAGTAAGCCAACCAGGCCCTTTGGGAGTGCCTTACTGCTCAGCCAACTAGTCCACTCAGCACAACCGAGTGCTAACAAGGTATGGTCTCAGCCTATCAGCTACAGTGCTTTCATAGTGCTGTCATACTTGGACGCACGAGAGAAAAGCCACATAATCGCCTCATCAACAGCCAGGTTCCCCCGATTCCCCAGACAGCTCTCTACTGTAATGATTGGTGACATGATCAAGGACAGATCACTTGCTGTGTTATTGTCTGGCTTGCAGTTTCTTTTCCAAGGGTGTTCAGGAGAGATGGGCCTTAGTTTTGAAATGTCAGCCTTCAAACTGTATCACTTTTTAGCTGTTTACCAAAAGCATGCAGTTTGTTGGTTGGTCCTTCATCTCCAGTGAATGAATGAATGTAATAATGAATGAATGCATGCGTAAAAATAAACTAGCCATGTGCTAAATATAAAGGCTCAAGCTGCTATGACTTACTTTAAGCTTGGTGGGTAAAGCATAGGTTAGCTGTGCCAGAGAGCCGTTTATCCTGAGTTGGCACTACCTCTTATTCATGCAAGCTAGCTAGGATGGTCTTAAACTGCCAAACTGGTCACAGCTTTTCGCAAATTACATGGTCTCTCCTTTGTCTGCTTTCCATTGTGCCATGCCAAACTTTGAAGCTGTGTATTAAAGCAAAAGAGAAGGTCTTTAGGGATGTTTCACAACAACGCTGATGGCATTGGATCTTAGTTTTGTTTGGCTTGCCGAGATATCGTTGTAAATGTCATAAACACAGTAGCTGATCATGCATGGTCATGGTCTGCTTCTGCTCAGACAGAGGTGGTGACAGCTGCCTTTCTCCAGCCAGCATTGTAGTACTGAAGGCCAGCACTTGGTGGCAGTGGGTGCCCATTTAATTGGCCAGTTGGTGCAATGCATAGGGGCCGAAAAGCCACATTGTTACTATGGAATTGACCTAATGGGTTTCTCTCTGCCAACATAACACTGCTTTGTGTGACACTAATGCCATTTGTTAGATGTCTGATCTTTAAAGAGGAGAATGAGTGTGAAATGGCTCAACAGCATTCAAATTGGTATGTCTTCTCTGATCTATACTATTACTCTCCTACTGTAGGGGGGAGTTCAGATTCATCATTATTATCTTTCCTGTGTACAGATTCAAAGTGAGACCACTTTTGACATGGTGGAAGACAGCTAACCTCTAAAGGGTCCAAACCATTTTTTTTCCCTTTTAACACTTCACTTTCACTCTAAGGAAGCATTTCTTTTGACAATACCTGCAGTATTGACCACTCTTTTATGCAATTGTACCTGAATTATTTAGTAGACCGACCCCACACTGATGAACAGATGGCACTCCCCTACCAACAACACATCAGTTATGCTTACAGAACCACACCATTGATATCACTGTCTTTCCCTCTGGTTGTCTCTGTAAATCCCTCTTATCTACTATGCCAGCAGACTGACACCACATCACTCTTTCACTCTTTTTGTGTATTCCATTGCAGTTCCTTTCCCTCAGAGATGTGAACATCAAATCTGCTCCCTCCTCTCCATGTGAGCCATATTTGCTTATTGACACCCTGAGCTCTTGACATGACACAGATTCTTGGCCACATGTGCTCTCGGTTGAGTATGACTTTCATTTATAGCCCAGGTTGTTTTCAACCCTAGACATCAGTGACAGAGAGTGGAGGAAAGGCACATCTTTGCTCCCCCACACATGCTGTGCCCACTTCAACTTCTTCCACCTTGTCATTCGGCTCAGGTGCCCTCACTAACATGCCACATGCATTTTTAATGCATAGCCATACGGCAGTCTTGTTTTTCTTCAGATACTGTGACAGATAAATATGAGTAAAATAAAGAAAAATGTCATAAAGGTTTTTTGCTCTATCAACTGGTAGTCAAAATGTATCCAGCACTACTTTAGAATGGGGCCAATTACTAGATGTTGGCCTGAGGCTGATTTGATGGCAGATGTATTAGTGTTTGAAATGGTGATATCCTTGATGTTGGCTATACATGTATAGGAGACAATCATGTTGAGATGGCTGACCTGTCTTTATGTCCTGAGTGGTCTTGAGAGATGATCTTTTTAATGCTGGGTGGATGTCTTTTTCACACCTGAGATGCTGGCCTTGAATCAAACATAGTCTGCCACTGGATGTGATAAAAGCACAGGACCTTACAATGCATACCCCTGATGTGTATAATTACACAGTCATTTAATAAGACAAGCAGCAAATTCAGTGTCATGTGTGAGGTGTTTTTCTTCTTTCCTGTCAAGATTTCCCATGTTAGCTTTCAGTTGGCTGTCTCTCTGCTGCCGACGGGTGTTGTTTGCTAGATTGTTTGTGTGTCACCTCACATGTCTCTGTGTGAGAAGGAAGAATTTGCCACCACAAAAGAATGAAATTGAGAGGGAAAAAAGTTCCTTCCAAGCCCTGTAAGTAGAACAAAAGAACAGAAAAAAAATCTTGATGTTATTATGCCGGCAACATCTTCAGAGCTTCTGATATAAATGAACTAAGGGTTCTAAAATTGTCATTTGAATTATGCCTTTCATCTCCCCATAGTTTTTAGTGAAGCAGTTCAGCCCAAGTCTCTAGTGAATGTTTTTTCTTCCCCTGTTTGCATTTCTGAACAAGCGCCATAACCGTAATGAATTCTATTATTTTAAAACCAATTACTGTTAGTTGGGAGCTTTTTCACCGCTGTTGTCATGCTCTCTGAGGAATAGTGCTGTTGCAGTGTCGACTGCACTCAAACCTGATGGTATTTCTTCCCTTTTCCCTCACCACCCATACTAATGTAGTTTTCTAGTGTTACTATACAGCACCTCCTCTGTACAGTGTTCATATGAGCCAGAATTTAAGCAATCAGAGCAATGAAGGATTTGTTTGGTATGTATTTAGTTTTAATAACATTTTGTATAATCAGTTGAAATCTCTAATAGCCAGAGCAGTCTTTGAATGAGAAGGAATTCTAAAGAAAGCACCAGAAATACAAGGCAAATTGTGTTTTCATGGTCATGATTTCTTTAAGGCAAATTACACAGGTAGAGGTAATTTTTGATTGTTGTCTTTATGTTTTTTTAAATGGGTTTTTAAAAATAATTTATATTTTAATTAAGGTTTTTAATAAAATTTTTACTTGACAAAAGATCTCACGGTATTTGTTGTCTAATATGTTAGAAATTTGTCTTCCATCAAAAGCAGCTATGGTGAGACTGTAGAAAAAAGAAGTACAAAATGTAATTCCAATTGTTGATGTCACATTAGATATTTTGTATAATATGAAATGAGACATCTCAGAATCTTATTTACCACATGACTTTTAATTCTTTGTAGGCTTATTTAAATGTCATCCTAAAAAGGCAAACAAATAAAATGACATAAATGGCATAATAGAAAGACAGTGTATTGCGAATGGGGGTAGACATGCATGGGATACAGGGCCTATGCTGAATGGAATTTCTGAAAGGTTTTTCTTTCTTATCCTTTTCCCTTATTATATGTAATTAATGCTCCCTGGTCTAACAATGGAGTGTTGTTTAAAATCACGTTAGACTACACAGTGTTCTCTGTTCATGGTAATTATATTTATTCGTGATCACCAAAGACTTGTACAGACACTATTACGAAGTTTTTCTTTGACGCTGCTCTCCATTATTTTCTTCTCTAAGCATAGGACTAATTGGATCCTGCTTCCATGCTTAGCCAGTGTTTGGAGGTGGACCTTTTTGTTCACTGTTTTTTTTAAATTTTGTCCTCTAATAGAGCCACTTACATTCAGTCACTGTGTGCAACTTCAAGTTGCATACTTGGAAGTTGTGGTGAACTCTACAGAACTGCACAATGATTTTTATACTCCAATGCATTAACTTAATCTTAATTATCATATTGTATGCACACACACACACACACACACACACACACACTGAAAGAGAGAAGGAAAGAAAAAAAGAGAGAGAGAGATTAGACACGTTCACTCATTAAAAGCCAGCTACTTATTCTGCCCTAAAGATTGATTTATAGCTTATTTAATAAGCTGAAAGGTTACCTCAAAACAGATTTTCTCCATAATTGACCAATTTAGTGCCGCTTGATAAGCATTCATGTCAAGCTGAGATGTTGTGGTATTTCTGCCCACCCCCAGCCCCCCTCATGCGTTACCACTGATATTACAGTGCAATGATAAGTTATTAGAGGAGGTATGAAATATTCAACATGTTGTATTTTGGATGTTAACAGGGTGGGGTCCAAAACCTGGGCCCAAATGGCTGCAGCATTAGTTAGCATCACTGAATGTTCTCCTAATTAGCTCACTTTGCCCAGCAGCTGTCTGCTATTAGGGTCCTTTGTTCCAGATGTTATCTCATTAGAATGGCATTGATCATCCTAATGACTCTGGGAGAGATTATTGGTCCACATTAGTGTGACCCGCTTGCTCCCTCTTTCCCTGAGGTCAAACCACAATAGCTTCAACCATCCATATGTTCAGTTGACGGTTTAAGTATGGCGGCTTTTTCCTATAATCACGGTTACTTGTATGTGAAATGCCAGCAATAGGGAAATGGGAATGACACAGAATAGTGCTGCATGCTAGTTGCAAACAGAGTAATTTGTGGACATTAAGCCCATTCTTAGTGTTTGTCAGTGAGCTAATGCTTAGTGTACACAGTTCCCTGTCAGTGAATTGGCCCTAGTGTCATTGCACAAATGGCTTTTCTTTATAAATGGGTGGACTGGGCTTAAACTACATGTTTTTTGTTTGCTTCACATTATGTTCCAGTTTGAGAGAGTAAAGGGTATCACTTTGTCCACCAGTTACCTTGTCTGTAAAAGCAAGGATTTTTGAAGCAAGGACATTTGGTATTGTCCTCCTTTATATTCAAAACATCTAATAGAAATACGACTGAGCATTCAGAATCACTGCTGATGTTGAGTGGTCTCATTCATGTTGTTCTACACCCAAGGCCTTTTGTGCATGTGTTTGTGTGTCTGTTTTTTAGTGGCGTTTGTGTATACGTATGCATCTGTGCATGCATGGTTTTTAGTTTGTCTTTTTGTGTGAATGGGGTTCCGTTGCTGTGATAGGAAGAGAATGGGAATTTAAGTCCTGATCTCACACTTTGGTCGTGGTCTGAGTAGCTTTGTGGACAGACAAGGCTTTGCCAGGGCATCGCTGACAGCTAAGAAGCAAGCCATTCCCTCCCCTGCCACAACAAGCACAGAGCATAGAAGTACACACAAATCTGTGCGTCTCATCCCTTTGTTTCCCCTTTTCTGCCAGACTCTGCGCTGGCCATCTCAGAATTCTGTGAAGCCATCTTGAGAGAGAGAGAGAGAGTGTAAAGATGGGATAAAGAAATAAAGATGGACAGAAAGGTGTAAGGTTGAGAGGAGTATGGGGTAGAGATGAGAAGGGAGAGAAAGAAAGGAGTATTCTGGCAAAGTGATGGGAAGAGAGTTCAAGACAGGGAGAAGCGAAATGTCTTATTACCCTTTCCAGCCTGTTCCTCCCTCTCACTGGTGAGCAGTGCAACTAATCCTGACTTGACCAATTCCCTTGGACTACACTGTAAACCTGCCTTCTGCACCAAAATGTGCCTCTGTGGTCGGCTAGTTTCCAACAAGACTGTCTGATCTCTTTTTCCTGCTGCATGAATACCTACTGTATTTGTAACTTGGCACCTCTGTTTTATGCTTTAGACTCAAATGTGTAGTAAAACAATCACGCTTAATTGCATCCATCTCAGTGGTTCAGTCTTCAGGTTTTCAGGCTCCATGGCCTAATGAAAACGGAGAGGCATCAGTTTAATTATAATGTACTCGCCTCTTATCGAGGAGAGATTGTTTTTATTTGGAGCCCTAATGAATTTCTCATCAGTTTGTTATTAACATTGTGCTATCTGGGGCTCAAGTGGGGAAGCAGCCAATTACATGGCTTTGTTCTCCCTGATGGACAAGTATTGCGCCTCTGTTGAGGGAGAAATAATTCGTGAAAATGCTAGGGGAAAAAACATAGCTGCATCTTCTCGCCAGACAATTTTCTGCTTCACGTTAAGTGTAATGTGTGTGTGCCGTTTCCATAAGGTCTTTCTACTTAAGCCAGCTAGGTGTGCCTTTCCTGTAACAACTGCCTCATAAATTGCTCAGACATTTTTTTAGAAAGATGATGGTTGACATGATGATGGTCTGCAATAATCTAAAGTAAGAGCATCAAAGCAACACTGCCAGTGTTATGGATGGGCTCTGCCTAATCAGCTGTATGTTGAGATGACATTAGCAAATTCAACCATTGTTTCTTTTTCCTGCCCAATTTACATTTAGGTAGTACAACACTGGGTGCATTGAGTATTCATACAGTGGAATGAGGACATGTAATGATAATTTTAAATTCTTACTCATGACCCTGGCTGTATGGCATAGCTTTCTAAACCTAAAACCTATTTGGAACTAATCTAATGGGATATGAAGGGAACATAACGATGTGTGGGGCCTTGTTATTTGCCTTTGTTCACAAAACACTTCCCTAGTTTATTGCATTTTACGGTTGAAGGGCTTGATCACTAGTATTATGGCTTTGTAAATGGGAGTCAATAAATTACCCTCTGATTAAAGAGGATGCCCTCACTTTAGGTGTGAGAGCCATTCGCTATGCATGGTTAGCATGAGTCTTTTTGTGTACTAGTTTAATCACTTTAATTCCTCTTTCATTTTCGCTCCCTTCACCTCCATAACTCTTTGATTTGTCCCTGACAGATGAATGTGGCACAAACATTTTTTTAGGCTGAGTTCTGGAAAGCTTTTGGACGGGGAGAAGGGCTTTCACATGCATTTAAATGAGTCTGTTATCTCTCTACACATGATTTACCTACTTCTAGGTCCAGACAGTACCAAATATGTGTCTCCTTTTGAGTTGGACATGTCGTTTTATGTAAGACTGGAAGGTTGCTGTTGCTCTGTCTGATTTTTTTCTTCTGCATGCAAATGACAAGATTGTGGTTTAAAAAAAAACTTTTAAAACGGCACCACCACGTAATCTTTTAAAGCAAGAGCTAAAAACAAGGGTGTAAAAAAATCTTAGGACAAAGAACTCTCAACTCATGAAGATTGCCATTAAAATTGGAGAATAAAAAGAGAACAAACTGGTGATTATATGTATTATATATGTTGTTGTGTGAGTAGTGTTACATTGTTTTGTTGTATAGTTTACTGTAAATGTGATGGGCTTTGTAATACAACATAAAAGTAAAATGTTCTACTCAGTTCAGAGACACCAAAGACTTTTGGAAAGCATTCACTGTCGTAAAATGTTGGAAAAGCTGTTTTTGGTTTTCTCCTGGTTAGTCAAATGAACATGTCTTCTCCAATTAAGTTTTACACAAGTAATAGCAAGATTTTAGTAACCCCCCCCCCAAAATGCAAATGTGTTAAAGTCCAGAAAGCTGCACAAAGTTTTCTTCTGCATAGTTATTTAAACTATGCCTCTTAATTACTGGTGGTCTCTTTATCGTATTCATAAATGCAGCTTTTCACTGAAAACATGAAGGGGAGTTTTGGGTTATGGAAAAACAAGGATGTGGTAAATAACAAGACAGATGGTCCAGGTCTGTTGACAGCAGCTTTATGCATGGCAACAAGGGAAGAGAATTGTACTGCATTTCTGCTGACCCCTTAACTCTGTGAAAAACTGCTAACCTCCCCCCTCCAGCTCCCAAACCCACTGGTTTGTTTCATGCATCTTAAAACCTCAGTCACACTGATTGATACCCTGTGGAATACCCTCAAGCTTAATTTTTTTGTGAAAAACCATAGAAGTTCCCAAAAGCACAGAAGACTTGTTCCCAAAAGCACAGAATACTTTCAGGCCATTATAGGACTGAAGAACCACAAGCTACACAAAATAATACCCCCCCCCCCCACACACACACCATAACCCTTTTCAATTCTCTATGTTCCATTAATAAATGAGAAAATAAAATATCAAAGCACAAATACATTTTATTTCATGCAGCAGGCATCATTTATAGATTACATTGGGTCTAGTTTGGGAGAGGTTATAATTCAGTAATGGCTGCATAAACAGTCAACTGTTACATATACACACATATTTTATTGTGCACGATAGCAGTTGTTTACCAAAAGATAATTAATAATCTGAGGGTTTTTTTAGCCACTGCAGTTTTACAGTACGATGATTTTGACACTTCACAGAAAGATTGTTTTCTGTTTTTTTTTTTTCTCAGTGGCTACAACACCACAATGTGCCTATCCTTAGTCGAGACTTCTTTGCCAGGTTCAGGTCCTGGACCCTCAGTCTGGATTTGTCTCACGACTGGAGGATGAGTAGAGGGAGTCAGGAGGATAATGAGGGCATGAGGTGGGCCCAGGGGCAGTCAGCAGGGCCCAGCTAGGTGGATCTGCCTGTGGCGCTAAGCCTCTTAACTCACTGCATCCTCACTGGCATCTCCTAACAGGTATAACACCACACATTGCATTCATGACAATGTGTGGAAAGCAACATTGGTTCTACAACAGACATACCTGTAATTCCAGTAGCCACATGATAGTCACATCACAGTCTGGGTGGATTAAAGCTTGAGGGAGTTAAGTGAGCATTAAGTTTCATTAGGGGCATTTGCATGTTACCCAAAACACTTGTGGTAGTCCTGAATCTACAGAATAATGAGAAATTAGCTCATTTGAATTTCATATTAAAGACAGCTTTTAAAAAATTAAGCATATCGTGTCTTCAGTAGCAGACTTTTTCAGCACCAGGAGAGCGATAAAAACCCAACTGTGTGGGTTCTGCCTGTGCCTCTTTTCCCACATATTCCTCTTTTTCCTTGCCAAATTCTACCTTGTTTTTCTCTAATAGATATGGCTCAGTGTTGCTTTATGGGCCACACTGTACACATCATGAATAAAAAACTGTCTTGTGGTTTTTGACTTCATGTCTAGCTACCTTGATTTTGTGCTTGTTAATGACAGCAATTAGAGCAGTGCTTCAGCACAAGGATTTATGCTCTATGAATGGATATACTGCTCATTCAACAAAAGGATTTGTGGTTTGGGCTCTTTGGCCCGTGTTATAGTTCAAATTTGAATGCTGTGATTCAAAATGAATAAAAGATAATACACAGTAATATGGACATGATAGAGATTGTAGGCCGAGAGAAACTGTACATGAATAAAGCATCTATATATGCATTTAATAATGTGTGAGCAAGCGAGGAGACTATGGCAGAAGCAGCAAGCCTTGAAAAGCATGTGGCTACAACATCAAAACGATGTTCAAAGTCATTAAATGACACTCAGCTTAATGATTGTTTTACATTATATGATTAGGAACAAAAACTGCTTGTTGCTTGGCTTTTGGCCACGAGCTGACTAATACTAAATTAGGTTTGAAGACATTTTCGTTAATGCATCAGAAGCTGAAAATAGCACCTCTGACTCACATCAAACTGTTGTCAAGCATAATTGATACCTCAGATGAATATGTAGTCTCAAACTTCTAGTTAGTAAGTCATGCACCATGATTTAACTTTGGTGAGTTACTGGGGAATTCATTAACAAGGAGGCAAAGGTACAAACGGTTGTCTCCACTTTGCAGTGCACCAGCTTGTGATGTTGTGACAGATGTCATGGGCCAGATTGATGCTCCATATAAATACTTTTAAGTTACGGCACAGGCACAGAGATGTTTGTTGTCATCCGTTGCTACGTTTCCATTCTAACCTCTGAACAAGTATATACTCAATGTTGTTTTTTTGCTGTCAACAACTTCCACCTAGCACTAGATGTTTGTTAACTGCTATAGATTCACTTTTGCTCGTCAAATTATATGCCAGGCTATGCTCCCCTAAACAGACAACCCCACCTTTTTTACTCCTCTTATTTCTCTCTCACTTTCTCTCGCTGCCCCAGTCTCTTGTTCTCACTCTGCTAAAAGGAATGGTGCTTGGCTCTGGACCATTTTTGGACCATGTATGTTTTAAGTGTGTATCGTAGAGAGGAAGAAAGAAAATAATGAAATAAAGTGAGAATGATCTTAAGAAATTGGTTCCAAAAGTGTATCAATGTGCATTTGTTTGGGTGTGTTTATTTGTGTTTCTGTGAGTGTGTGGTGCTCCAGCTATAGAGGAGATGTCATTCTTCTGCTCTAGTCCCGCCTCTATAAATAGAAGTCTCTGCACTGCAATTCCTGGGGGCTTTGTTTCCTTTTTTTTCTCTTCATCCTTTTCTCCTGCTTTTCTCTTCTACTCCTTCTAGTGACTCTATTAGGCTATCTTTACGTTTATCAAACAGCCATATTAGGATGCAACATCATTACTTGAGAATAATTCACTTTGATGGAGATCACCCACATGTATAATACACAAAAGTAGTTATGGCTGTATGGCATCATACATCATTCATTATCCTTTACCGATCCACTGAAATGTGGTATCTCCCCAGATTGTATTGCATTACTGTTTTATGGAACTTACTTCCCCAATTCATTATTTATCTTTGGTGTAAAGCATTTAAATGAGCAACTTAATCATGATGACAAAAACTATATTCATTCTTCTATTTGTCTTTTTTTAGATTAATCAATAGTCATTTACATGTGTAATGTCTTCATTATTTACAATTGAAACAATAATGAATTTTGATCATAATTTACCAGACCTGATGTTGATTAGTCCATTTAAGCTAGTTGTTTGACCAAAAGTGAAGACTCTATTCAATCTACAATGAATTTGAAATGGAAACACGCAGGTCCTAAAATCTGAAAAACGTTCGAGGAGAATTCTACATTGTTAAGTTCTTGGATTGCTTATCTTTTGTCAGAATTATCATTCTGTCATACATTTTGCATTGGTTGACTAATTGAATTAGCAGACTAATAATTTGAGCATTACTCACATATTAAGTTTAACCACCCAGCATGAACACAAATCTTTAGACTTCCGTGCTTGTTCATAGGTTGTACAAACACGAGTGAGAAGCAGAGAATGGCAGCTTTTACGTGCACCACTCACATTCAGACAGCATCAAGTATAAAGCTTCCACACCACTTCACTGCAGAATTCGACAGTTTGAGGATTGAGGTGATAGTTTTTACATTTTGAATTAAATAGAAATGATAAATACCGAAGTGCAAACTTGTCGCCACGCCTTCTGAGCTGTCAAAAACCAACACACAAAAAAAGAGCTCCTGGTTTTTGTGCTTAGCACGTGTAGCACCCGAGAAGAGTGAAGACTGAAGAGGACCATTTCTGGGATGACAGTTTTTGACTGCCCGCATGCCTGAATATTGTACAGTAGCATTATGATAAACTCAACTGATGAAATGATGTGATTGGGTGAATGCAATAATTGTTCAAAATAGGGCTGCAGCTAATGATGATTTTAGTATTCGAAGCTTCGATAAATTATTTCAACGATTCATCGATGCGTCGTTTAAGAAGTAGCCTACTTTTGCTTGGTGGCAGCACCCCTCCGAGCGATCCTGCACACGAAACCACTGTTTGTTATTATAAAGATGGCAATAATAAAGGAGAACAACAAACGCACGTGTGCACATTTTCAGCTGAGGTCTGCGGATTACTTTGGCTACCCTTCAACTCAACAATCAATCATGAGTTCAGTTAAATGCTAAAGTTGCTGTTACTGTTACCTTGTCTGTGGTCCGCTGGCAGAACACCAGGGCTTTTTGTTCAGGTGCCGTTGTGCTGTTGCCGAGGCCATAAGTTTCGTTTTACGGTGGACAGATGGTAACATTACAGAGTTGTTGTTTTCTTTAGCTTGAACTAATCCCATGCTTTGGACACTTTCTTCTTTGTCCCTCGCTATTTTCTCTATCTTCCTCCACTTTGCAAACAGCTCCAATTTAATCACATCGTGTTCACAGTGTAGCCTAAGCGTGATGTGGGACAGTAATAAATGTCCCTGCAAAACACTGTTCTGTATAGTTACATGGATTAAACAAAGCATCAATGCAAAGAATTTGTGTAGATGAATTTCATTAATCGATTTTATCGATTTAATTGATGAATCGATTCAGCCCTAGTTCAAAATTTGGGATTAAGTATGGCTGCAACTAGGGATACAGTGAATGCAGGGTGAGTTAACTTTTAGCTTTGGTTTGTCTCTCTGACTTGCTAACAGCGTGTAAACTGAAGCTCTCAGTGTTGCTGCTCTTGTAAAAAAACGCTACACGTTGTTCTGTTGCTGTGTGCGTCGGCAGAGTCTATTCGTCCACTGCACATGATTTCACGTTACGCAGTTTAGTCAACCAACCAGCATATCTAAAAACGCCACAGACTCCTCTATATTTATGTCAGTTTTTGGGCTCATTGCAGTTACTATCACTGTCTTCTAAAGACTTATTTGTTTTCATGTAATTGTCCACGGGATCACTGTATTACCTATAGGCCTATAATATAAAATATAAAATCTTGATAATGCACACTTTGTTAAGTTTTCGTAAGACTGAGGACCGGGGTGCGGATACAGAACACTCAGTTAAAGTAAAGAGTTTATTTACAAAGAACTGAGGAACTAGTAGTACAGAGTGGTAGTAGGTGAGATGTGAGCAGGGGCAGGCCGTCCTGGGCAGTGGCAATCAGCTCTCCTAAAGATCCTCCAAGCAGGACTAAAACACACCGGATTTGGTAACTTGAAAAAGGAGAAAGACAAAAGAACGTTAGTCCGGGTTCAGGCAGAGAACACACTAGAAACAAACTAAATGCTCAAGTAGCAAAGCTGGCCTGAAGTACTCAACCATGCGATGGCTAGGAGTAATCTGGCGATGAGTTTTATGGAGTTCCACATCTTAAGGCCAGGTGTAGATGAGGATTGGCAACAGGTGTGTAGCCTCGCCGGGTGATCAGCTCCCTGCCAAGTGAAAGACACACCCACACGTGCCACAGAACACCACAGGGAAAAAAAAAGGAAGAAACCCCCAAGTGTCACAGGACCAACTGTGACACACTTAGATGATTTTCATTTGTTTACAAAAGGTATTTGCTGTTATTTTATTTTTTATGCAAACAAAATGGCAAGTGTATTTGTAGTTTTCAATATAAAACTTGTTGAAATGGTTTCAGTGTGTGTGTGTGTGTGTTAGTACATTTTAAAATTTTGTGGCACATTTTACCGCAATAATACTGATAACTGTGATAATTTTGGTCACTATAATCGTGATATGAAATTTTCATACCGTTTCATCCCTAGCCTGTTTTTTAACGTCTGGGAGAAAGAAGCAGATGTACAATTTGCCTTAGTTTCCTGTTGCAAAAAGAATGCTCTAGCTATTTTTGATTAATTTATACACAGTCATGCAAACGATGATCTCCCGTGGCCCGTTTGGGGCAATCCTCTAGCGCCACCACGCTTCACCTTGTCTTACACCCCACTTAATGTAATGAGTTCATCACGAGCATACAACATGATCACGCAAAATACAGAAGCCATAGTTTTCCGCTGCAAAAAGAATGAATAGTCCAGCTATTATAGTTTTTATTTTAGATCGATTTAAAACTGGAACATGCAAAAAACAATCTCCTGCGGCCGAGTCGAAGCTGCCCGCAGGGGTCCATTTTCAAAGGGTTAAATACCACGCTAAATTGAAAACATGCAGTGATGCAGAATTTCAGGCTCATGATGGTAATATAGGGTAGTCTTAGAAAATCAACTCCCAAATCTAAATAATGACATTTGCCAAGTACTTGCCTTCCAAATAATTACCATCAAGTGGGACATGACGGCAGGAGGCTCCAAGAGCTGATGGGAGCTCATCAGGGAGGCCAGCCATTTACTCCAATCGACACAAAGACAGTCTGCTCTCCCTCAGGTCCTCCTACCCACACCCTGAGATGCTGACTGTGGGGTATTGCTAATTAACTCAATGAAGATGAGGTTTCTGCCACAGTTGTCTTAAACAGTGCTCAGGTGTGCCTGCACTCTCATCTGGCTTACTGCCAGTTTGGCTTTTTTCTCTTTCCCCCATCTTTCTGTCTTTTATAGTGCCTCTGTGGAATGATGTTTGCTGTATTATGCATTTGCTTTGCTCTCTGCATTTGCTTTTTTATTACTTACTCGTTCACTGAAATACAAATATCTATTTACAAATACTATGTACGATTAGAAAACTACAAAATAACTGACTCAGAGGGTAGAGTAATGCTCTTTCTTGTGTTTAGCCGCAGCTGCCTTAATACCACTTACAATTTTGTCTCAGACATTTTTATGATAATGTATTACTTTCTTTATTGCTGCTTATTATTCACTCTAGGGTAACTTGTAGTGAGATTTTTTTTCCTGTTGAACTAATTGCCGTTGTAAGGACTTAAAGTAGCTGTGACTTGACCATGAAAGAGGGGGGCAGAGAAGGTAATTACTGAGAGGAGTGCTTTTTTCAATAAGGAAAAGACAATGGAGACACCATCAATAAGAACAAACTTTCCCCCACCCCTCGCCACACTCTGTAATGAAGACCTTTGCTATTGGCGTAGATGGATGAGGGCAGCTCTGTGAGAGCGAGTGATCAGGGCAGGTATATGTTTGTTTTGGGCTGCCTCATGGTGGATATATTGGAATGGGAGTGGGTCTGTCGGAGAGAAAGGCGCTTTAAGACCTGGGTGATTAAGGAACAGAGTTGATGGAAAACGAAGTACTATTGACAAGGCTTTGTCTTCCCCTGGTCTCCCTTGTGCCCACATTGATGCCCCTGTCTAGTCTCCTCCAGGCTAAGCTACCCGACTGGATTCACAAAACTTAAGAGGGATTGATTGTTCTGCAGCAATTTTCTATGCAAGCCCAGGGCAGCAAATCGATTTTGCAGGTTTCAGGAGTGGTGGTCTTATATTTATATTACTGTTAATCATTACTCTCCTGGCATTTTATCTCAGGCATTGATGAGTAGGACCAAGGCGTGCAATTAATACCCGTGGTGCAATCGAGCAAATGGTTGATATCTTTTCATGTTTTAACACCACTAATACATATCTGCATGCACATCACCAGTTTGCTACACACATGTACACAGACATGAAATTCCTTCTTACACACACGCTCAGACACACCTCCATGTTCCGCCCAATGCATTTTTTCCTTATTAGCATACACAGGCATAACAACTGTTACACATTCATGCATATGCTCATCATGTACCTTATCAAAACACACACTCAAACACACACAAATGTGCATACATGCACAAACCTTAAAATTCACCCAGAGAGGCTCCTGCGTGGAATACAGAGCCAGTGCTCCTGACTTGAAAGCCTCTCCAGTGCCTCAGATGTGACATCAGCTCGTTCTGTCTCTTGCTCGCCCCCTCCTTACCCTACTCTCTTCCTCTTTCCTATCCTCTTTCATCAGCTGAGCCCATCTTTTGACACTTCAGAAGGTGTTCCTCACATGCTTGTCACCTCTCCCCTCCCCCACTAGCGCTTTTTTCCCCCGTTCTCTATCGAGAGCATGCGTCTCTGTCTGAAACTTATGTACTTTGTAGAGTTAACGCTTTGGCGTTTGCATCACCTTGAAGTTGGTAAGTGGTACTGAGCGGAGAGACCGATCTTTAGTGTTTCAAGAGAGAAGAGCTCTGAAACATTCTGTGTTAGTGTGGCATGGTGAGCTGGCAAACATCACACTAAAGAAAGGGGGAGGGAAGTAACTGTTTCACCTTTGAATCTGCGCTTCCTTACAACTTTGAACAACAGACTGTGAAGAAGGTGGAAGGTTAGGGATTTCTGTTTCCCCTTTTGTGTAAAAAAAAAAACAACAACTTTTTACTGCTAGACTTTCTGCCTTACAGCCACCATTATCCATTATGTATAAAGCCACCACCAAATGTATTTTTTTCAGATCTTGCATGATCATTTGAAATGGTCCTTTTACAGATTGTGAGCAAATGATAGCAAGAGAAATCACATCAGAAGATCTGTGCCAAGCGTGTTTCGTTAGCTGTACTTGAAGAAATAAATATACAACTATGTAAACACATTGCCGTGTGGGCTGAGCTGTGTCAAATCCCACACTCCCCGCACTCCCGCAGCTTGGCTCTGGCTCAGAGGGAGCATGTTACCTACGTATGGCCGGAGGTGGTCTTTGCCGCTGAAAAATGTATTCTGCTTGTTGATATATCGCTGCTGTGTGTGGTGCACATGATGTGCTAGCATGTGTGTGGGTTTTTCTTAGTTGATCTACTTCGGTATGTAACATGTGGTCAAACAGAACAAGTGGTAGAGAATGTTTTAGTATATGGTTGTGTTTATGTATGTTAATGTGTATCTGTGTTGTAGGTATTAGCAGGGCTTAAAGAAACTGGAGCAGGTTTTGAGAACCATATCTTCAGGGTAAGATTGTATATACAGCTCCTCATGAACTTGTTGCTTCATGCCATTTGGCATAAGGATAAATAGTTTTGTCCTCTTCTATTTTCTATGGCATTTATTAGTTGGTACACATCACTGTTAGTTTAAATACTGCTTTTCTGCTGTCTTCCCCATGTAGTAAGACAGCATACAGAATTTACAAAAATGTACACTTTCACACACATATGTGAATGTAAAATGTTATCTTCTCCTTGGTCATATGATAAGGCTATGGAAAGCTTTGAAAAGTCCATGATATGCAGCATTATCAGCTCATTGTAATAACAGATTGTGGCAGGAACAGGTTAAGCTAACAAAAGTCCCTCAGAACCCTTTTCCTCTGAGTTTTAGTATCTAGCCCTCACCTAAAAAGACTCCGTCATAGTCAGTCTCAATGTAGCAGAAGCAGGGTTCCATTTCCGTGGTATTATCCTCTCCCCATGTAAAACCATGGTTCCTATGGAGGCCTAATCCCCAGCATGGGGAGAGAAGGGCAGGCATTTTAGATTTATTAGTTTTTTTTTCGCACAAAGCTAAAGAAAGCCCTAGGAATGCAGTTCATGCCACGCTGAGATCAGTATGTGCGCAATGCACACAGTCAAAATAGGATTTTGGCAGGTCGAGTAAGAGAGTAAGGATAGAGGGGGAGGGCTAATGCTGGGACTTGAAAAACATTCTATTCTCGAAAGCTTTACTTCATTATCAAGTGAATTTATTATTCCCTGGAGTAATACTAACATTAAATGAGGCTTTTTTAATATGCTGGCCAGACACGCTGCTGCTGGCCATTTGAGCTTTGGAAGAAATAGACACAGAGGAGTAAGCAAAGCAGCTCAGAATTTGACGGGATTTTCTGCCCCTCTGAATTTAGTCATTCCTCAGAAGAGGAGTGAGTAGTGTTTGGTGTTTTTTATTTTATTTTTATGATTATTGTCTGTTCCTTTTTGTTTTGTTCTGTGGCCAATGGCCCAGTGTGGCCTTTCCCTGGGTTCAACAAACACTTCCTTGAATGACATTATTCTTAGGCGTAAAGCCAGACCAGGGCTGGGGAATCACACTTTTATTAGAAAACATGAATCTTGTCACTGGGATGCCTAAGGAGTATTGATGGTACTTGCAGTTCAGATGGCATTTGCAGATAAAGTGGAGTTTAATATTCAAAATTATCATAGTGGTATCTATGACATTCTTCAAGTAGCGTCTAGTCCTTATCGATCGGGTGCTGGTTTCAGAAAACGAAAGAATTAATTAAAGCTACAGATCGATTTTTAAGATAACACATTTTGTGCTGCCTCTCTGATGCCATATCTACTTGGATATGATGGATGTTAAAATGGTGGTTGTAAGAATATTCAGGGCCACATGGATGGGTAAGTTAGGACAAAAGTTTTATTCTTTGAAGTTGGCTGGAGCGATTTTTTTCTTTCTTGGCTTATCAGTTGGCAAAACTCTATTGTATCATGAAAATGAATTCAGTGGGTCCTTTCACAAATAACAGTCCGAGTACTTTGAATAATAGTTCTTTCTAAAACTGAAGCCATATTGCATGCCATCATTTTGTATATCAGACGGGAGAGAGTGCTTTAGTCACTCATTGTCATTTCCTTGATTCTCACCCCTGAGGTTGAACCTGTTATTAAACTATACTCTTCTTGAAACATTTCATTTTTCCTTCTTAAGCTGTCATTGATGGGTTTTGGTTTGTCCTTTCATGCGCTATAACTGACAAACCAAGCTTTTGAACACCCTTAATCTCTCTTTGATGAATTAGTTTGTCTTTTCCCCGTGCTGTAATAGACATCAAGTTCTTGAACAAAAAACAGTTTTCCCTGCTCCACAATTGAGTGAGTTAAATAGACAGCATTTCCCTCTGACAAGTTAATGCTTTGTTTTCCTGTTTATGGGGCATCATGTGGGCACAATGAGTAAATTATTGTCACTGCTGTCAGAGGTATTAAATTTCCAAAAGTTCTCTGTTACTAGCATTTGCCTAATTTTGTGAATAGCTTGGCCTGTCTGTAGGGTCTGATATTGCCAGCTCTTGTTTATGGCACTGCTTTCCCGAATTAGAGCAAATTAAGATCCTCATTATTTTATTTGCCGGATGCAGGGTTTTTAATGGCCTTTCAACAAATTAAATAACCTCGGGGCATGGGCAGGATTAATTAGATAATAAGAATCACATCTCTTTTCATCCTTTTTAAAATAGATTATGTCTTGATGGTTCCAGGGATGAAATGGGCCTTTTGTTTTAACTGCGGATCAGAGTGGGAATCAGTGCGGCAGAAAATCTACTAATTATTTACAGAGAACCAAGAGAGCTTAGTTTGTTTTGTGAAACGACTGGGTAGTGGCCAACTGATCGTATCCCTAAATTAGCTACTGAAAGTCCAAGAGATGCAATGTAGAGAGTGGCGATATTTGAAAAGCGTTCATAAATTTGTGGGCTTTATTGTACCTACTGTATAGAATGTTGAACAATATGATTATTGACAAGTTAGTTCTTAGCATTAACAAATTACAGCTGTAGCTGGATATAATATTCACCTAGTGGTAAAAAAGTATAGCCTTCTATATGAAATTTACGACATACGACGCTATTGTGATGAGATTAATTGTGCAGCCCTACTGTATTCCGACAGTAGTACAAGAGACAGATAATCTGTTCTTCTGGCTCCTCCTACTACGGCAACTTCCATTTGCATGAATCAACAACCAATCAGAGCTATTATTTTATTTTTTTAACAGGTTGGCCGATTAAGAACATATTCTCTTTTCCAACGACAGCCTGACCAAGATGAAGCAATGACGTACAGTACAACATGTGGGTACACATATAAATATACAAAATACAAAAATACAAATGTAGTAAAATGTCTATAAAAATACTAAATGCTGTAAAGAGTATAAATACAGTTTGTAGAAGGTGACCTCTGTTCAAAGAGGTAGTTCAGTTGGTCAGCAAGTGATGCTTCTGTGTAAAATGCTTGAGTGAATCTGTGCAAAATGTTATAGGTAAAACAAGATTTGATAACTATGCAGATGAAAGCGCAAATACGCCAATTTGGCGAGACAGAGGCAATAAGCGCGAGAAGGAAAAACAGTATAATAAAAACTAGGAGCAAACTCTAATGCATTGTCAATCACTGCTTGTGCACATGATGAGCAGCCCCCCTCCTAACGCATGCTCTCACTCAGTCAAGCTCAATATCGTCAGCATGGCATTGCTGAGAAACAACCACCAACAGTGAAGTAGATGCCCATCTCTCCTTTGCCAACAACAGCTTAAAGTACAAAACACGTGTGAGAACAATCTATGTTATCCAACGAAGGTTAAAATCAAGGGCAATTGGACTTGGTTCCAGTATTTTCAAACAAGTCCAGTTGCCCTTGATTTTAACCTTCGTTGGATAACTATGACCTGGATGACTGAGAATCTTCATAGACAACAATCTATGTTGTTAGTCAGAGGGTCAGATCTCTTGGTAGCCAATAACTCCTACTTGTCTCATAAAGCAGGATTACAAAATCAGTTTGATAAAAGCAGCTCCTCAGTCCATGTCACAGATCAGAGGAGGTTCCACATTTTGCTTTACTTTAATTAACATGTTTATCCTTTATGATATTTTTATCCTGCTTTGGTCGTGTCATTATAGTATGGTTACACGATTGTTTTAGGCCAATGGTTTTCATTTTTACTTTCATCAGGTTAAGGCAGAATATCAGAGAATATGTACACAAACTAGAATGACCTGGTTTCTATAAAATCTGTGTTTACCTGCAGCTGGTCAGGATCAGATGAGAAAAATAGTTTGGGGGGAGGAGTGGTGTGCATGATAAGCAGAGGAATTGAAGTGCTTCATGTGCGCGGCAATACAGCAACCACAGCCAATCCTATTAGACAAGTGTCAGAAAATTAGTTGGGGGTAAGGGGTGGGAGGGGAATATGAAAAAAGCCTGACCTGTATTTTATAAGATCCCTTCACAGACACCTAAGTAGACTCAAAAAGCCACGAATCAATCACAAGCAGTCGTTGGAGCTCACCCCATTACATATAAGCTATTAAGGCTTGGTAGAAAATTACAGTGCTCTCTCTTTAGTGCTGAACTTTACTGAGTTGTTCCATGAGAGGTACTGAGCACTCCATTGAGGAAAGCTGATTAACAGATAGTGTGCTGTTGTGTCTGGTTCAATTACACAATTATGCTGGTAGCTGCTGCTGAGATGCGTCTCTATGGGTCTCTTTCTCCCTGTCATTTTCATTTTCTGTACAGCAATTCTCTTTCTGTATATTTCCCCCTGCCCCTTAACATAAACGTAATCATTTCATCTCTATTTTCTCCTGTCACATCTCTTTCTTTTTGCTTCCTTTATCTATCCACTGTTTTATCTTTTGTTATTCAAGCAAACTGTATACCACCAAAGGCCTTATTCATCAACATTTATCTGACATTTTGGTTGCGAGACAATCCAGCAGGGGGCATCACTGGTGGCTTGCCCTGGCAAGTGCGGTGGCTCATTAGATTAACTTTAAAATGCTTTCCCCCTGAAAGACATGTCTGAAACACATTTGATGGAGACTGTATGTTATTATAAAATCTCATCATTAGAAGATGGGGGTTGTCCATACAGTGTCCTTATATAAAAATCAGTATTGCTAGGGTGTGTCCAAAAAGATAGAAACGACCAGATCTGGTCTGTGGGCCTGAGTAATCTGAACAGTGATATAGTCATTTGCTATTCTCTGCCTGGAGGAGAGGCATCAACATGAGTACAAGGGCAACAGTTTCATACCAGTACACATCTACATTCATAGGTCCTGTCTCAGTATTGCCATGTGACCTCATTTGAACTGACGAAAACATCTGGCGTAAGTGGCAAAACTTACTCTAGATGTAAGTCAGTGTTGTCTTCATATCTTTTAGACATCTTGGTACCTAAGAGAGTGAAATTACTATGCATACATACTGCAAGGTACTGTGCCTAGAAGCACTGTTAAAGGCTCTCTTTGATTTGAGGATATTGTATGGATGAAATTAAGTGGACTTTATATCTTCTTTATATGCTAGTATATTCCCTCTGACTGCCTAATGGAGTGAAGGCATATCAAAAGCCTCATCAAAGCCGTAGACTGAGTGCTGCATTTATGGGGTCTTAAAGCACTTCAAGAGCTGTGGTTTAGCATGATCTAATGACTGGAATGATGCTCACTCAAAGTCATCGTTGCCTCTCAAGTTAGAGAAAACACTTCAAATTAGTTGCCGGAATGAAAATGGTTTATTCATGCAGAGGATTGCTCTAAAGGAGGAACTGAGGAATGCATGTTTAGTGCATGTATGCATGTGTGCACTTGATTGTAGTTGGCAAGACAAACGCAAGGGTAAAAATTTAAAGGGAACCTTTTATGCTTTTTCATATTTTCTGGCATTTCTATAATGTTATAATGATGTTCAAACATGGCAAAAGCTTCAGATAATGAGGTATTATTTAAGTATTTAAATGAAATCCCTGTCAGCCAAAACCTCAGATATCCCCCTGTTCCGAATGCTCTGTTTTAAACTGTTTTTTCTACCAACGGCACGGTATGATGTCATTCCGAGACAGATTTCCATATATGGACATTTGCTCCAGGCAGAGAATGCTGGCCATGCCCACAAAGGAACATGCAGCCCTATCCCTGCGGCAGCCTGGTAAACACATTAGACAATGACCAATCACAAGAAAGTGGGCTTTGGGGGTTGGGGGGGGGTCTCAAAGAGACAGGAACATCTACAGCTGAGGGCCTGCATGAACTGCCAGTATGAGATGGAAGATTTCTTTGAACTTTGAATCATGCAAGGCTTGTGAATAAAACTCTTAAGAGCGGCTGCTGATGTACTACTCTGGCAGGGAAAGGAAGCAGCCTTGCAACTCTTGTTAATAGCCTCTTCACTGTGAAGACAGTTATTAATCACATCACAGTAAAATTCCAGCCTTTTCAACTCACTACTCTTTTATGTTGTTGTGGGTGCAAGGAATACAACTCTGTCAAGTTATGTGCTTGTATTAATAGAGATAGGGTTTTAGCCACTGACTGTAAAGAGAACATATGTACATATTTAGGCGTCCCCGAAGGTTTGGTGCTTGGTCCTCTCCTGTTCATCATTTACATCCTGGCACTCGGTAATATCATACGTAGATATGGTGTCCACTTCCACTGCTACGCAGATGACGTCCAGATCTACATCTCCACCAAATCCATCACCACAGTTACCTCTGCAACTCTGACCAACTGCCTCACCAACATACAAACCTGGATGCAAACCAACTTCTTACAACTCAATTACAATAAATCTGACATGATCATCATCGGCCCCAAGTCACTCACAAAAACATCAACAACTTCAGCCTTTTCATCAGCATCTCCACCTTGTCTCCATCCCCACATATCCGCAACCTTAGAGTCTTTGACAGCAGCCTCACTTTTGAACACCACATCACCCATGTCACCAGGACTGCCTTCTTTCACCTCAAAAAAATTGCCCGTCTCCGCCCATCACTCACCTTCTCAGCTGCCGAAACCCAGATCCATGCCTTCATTACATCCAGAATTGACTACTGTAATAGCATCCTCTATGGTTCACCTGCCAAAGCCCTAAATAAACTTCAATATATCCAAAACTCTGCTGCCTCCTCACCCACATACGCACCTGTGACCACATCACCCCTGTCCTCCAGAATCTTCTCTGGCTCCCTGTTCCCAACGCATTCAGTACAAAATCCTCCTCCTCACACATAAAGCCCTCCATAACAAGGCCCCTTCCTACCTCAAAGACCTGCTCCATCACCACAATCCCTCCCGCAACCTCCACTCTTCTGACACTAACCTCCTCTCACCTCAAATCAGGACCAAGCACCATACCTGGGGCGACAGAGCTTTCACCATTGCAGCCCCTCCCTATGGAACTCCTTACCCATACACATCTGAGATTGCAGCGACATGGACTCTTTCAAATCACTTATCAAAACCCACCTTTTTAGACTAGCTTTTAACATCAAATAATTACACCTGCTGCTGTTTGTTATTTTGTTATTTAAATGGTCGCCACTTGCTCTCATGTATTTCTGCACCACATGTTATCTACTGTTTGTATATTTTATATTATGCTATTTATGTTTTTAATCGGTTTTAAATGTACATAACTTCTGCTTTTACCTGTAAAGTGTCTTTGAGTGTCCTGAAAAGCGCTATAGAAAAATAAAATGTAAATGTATTTTTCCGAAGATGTCATTGTTGTGCTTTATCAGTTTTACATTGTCCAGTCTAGACAATAAATGGTTTTGCAATCATGTCCCTTATTTTCCCAGTCTTAAATTGAAATCCCACTAGGCTGTGAAACCACATTTGTGCCTGATATGTTTGCTTTATTCCTTCCGTTATTGATCAGTCCTTTTATGATAATTATTATGCACTAAAAACTCTGTTTTACATCTGAATGTTTCACCAGGGAAAATGAAATGATTGCAAAAATGGAATTGTTACATTTGTTACTATCTCCTCTGAGGAGCATTTAAATACACAGTAAGCTTTTAGATAGCAGCACAACGTGTTGCTGGTGAATGAGCTTGCACCAGAGGCTACACATTGACATGCAATTCATTTGTGCTTGGAGGAATGCTGCAGGCAAGAGTTAATTTCTTAAAATTAAACTAAGCATATTGGTACAGAGGTTTATGGTAATCTGACCAGTATGTCTCTGAGGCATTACAGATTTTTCCAGTGCTTGTGGGAGAATATTAAATAGCTGGTTATTTGTTAATAACTGGATTACTATGCTATATGATGGAGGAACAGTGGGTGGATTTGGAGGGGTTGGGGGGTTCTGCTAAAGTTGCTCTAAGTTTTTGCTATCAACCTCACAGAGAGCATAATGACTATATCAAAGAGCTTTGAGCTGAGTGCTGCACCGACATGTCAGAATCTTGACAAATCACCTAGGATCCTATTTATTTATTTTTTACTTTGTGGTGCTTCTGCTTCATTAGATACAGTACAAAAGTGACAAATGTAGGAGGTAAAAAGGATGACATTTGATAAAGACTGCAAACTATTCACACCCACAGAGCCGCACGAGTAATTTTCACCCTAATTCACTGAACCTTTTGGATGCAGCAGATTTTCTCAGATCAATTTTTGCTGTAATATATTATCAATAGACACTTAGGTGGAGACTTAAGATGGTGTGCTGTTTTATAGCCACCTGTGTTTCAAAGGTTTAGTATTCTTCTGATGTGCTTATACAGCACATAAAGTCGACATATTAAGTTTGAACTACGTGAAACAGCCTATCTCTAACTTCAAAGTCCAGTTGTAACTATGAAGTCTTTAAAAGTAAGACAGTCTTTGCCTGATGCAGTACCTTGGATAGCGACACATGGCACGTGGCCTAATGTCATGGCCCAGGTCTTTGTGCAGGGACAGCTGAAGATGAGAATTAATGGCAGAGCTCAAATGACGACCTTTATTCCTCCGTTATAATTTCTCCCCTGGCAGCAGTGAATGAAAGGTGGCTTAGCACAAGGTGAGATACCTTTTTAAAAGGTGAGCCACTTTTTATGAGCAGAGCAGAGTCACACCCATACTTGTTCTCTTTTGTCCCTGTTCTTTAGGGCCTTCCATTTGTTGCAAAACAATTGCATTGCTTTGTTTTTACATTTTAGCGTGGATTCAGTGCTGGTGTCGTAAAACCCTCGCATGCTGGTTGATTCAGCTTTGTTATGATTTCAGTGGGACAAGGTTGCCCACAGTGGAGCACCACTGCAGCAATGTTGCAGTGACTATGAAAAAAATTATTTCTATAATGGCTACATCTGTAAATAGAGCTGCTCTGAGAAATCATCCATATTTCTTTCTTTACTGACCATGCAGCGTAGTCTACTGAGCATTGAAATATTTATCACCTTTTCTTGCTCCTTTGCTTTTTAATGTTAAAAGGCCTGGAAATAGCACATCCAACTCTTATCATTCCACCCCTGCAATGTGAAGTGAGGCAGATGCACAGAAAGGCATAAAGGTTTTGTTGATAAGAGTGGAATATTTCGACAAACATGTGTACAAGCATGTAAGCCAAGCCATGGCCTGTTTCATTTGTCCATCAGCGTGGGTGTTTAATTTTGCAGGACAAATTGTGAGAATTAAAGAGCTCCATTTGTGTCCAGATTCTTCACATGTAGAAGTTATGGCTTTATGTGTCCTGCCCTGCAGAGATTGAGGGATAGGGTTGGAAAGGAATAAATAATAGATAAAGAAACAAAGTTGTTTTTCCCTACTACCCTTGTTCTAGGAGGTCACAAACTGCTCAAATAAATTGTCTTGTCAGCCTTGTATCAGAGAGCGAGAGATTTTGGCAAGTTTCATGTGTAAGTGATGTATTGTTTTATCAGCAATCGTGTATCAGCACGTGTGCGGGTGCACCTTGTTATCAGACTGGGTGTGTAGAAGCCATATTGACTCTTTTGTCTCCTTGCCCCCCCCCCCCTACCTCAGGCTACATAAAAATGAAGGCCTTAATTGATTTAACTGTTGTTCACTCCCACATGCATGAACAGATGCAACATCAAGCAGAGCTAGAAGGTGGGGGTGAGAGGATACAGTAAGGAAAAAAAAGTCATCGCAGAAGAGGCACCAATTCAGAATGTTCCCAATTGATACCCCGGTTACTAAGGGATAGAAACAGTGTGGGTGTGTGCATGAGAGTGGGGTGGCAGTAGGGGGGTGATTTGATCTTGTATGCCATGAAAGGTTGCTGGGGGAAAGCAGTGTGGGCCATGTAGCCAGGTCGAGATTTATTCCCATTCAGAGGACCATTATTGTTGACCTTGCCTTGCCTGGGAAAGCCAGAGTAAACAGAGGCCTAATAAATCAACTTTAACAAGCCCAGTAGTCCTGGCTGGTGGAGCAACCATGCAGCTCCGACACGCAGGGGTGGATTAATCCACACTACCTCCTCTCCACAGAGGATACCTGTAGAGTCTGATTTGGCTGATAGTTTGTATGCAGACGCACAGGGACGTTTAATTGCTCCACTGAATGCATCTCCCCAGCCAATGTGTTTGTATTCACACTCAGGGCTGTGTTTGTGCAAGAGATACAGAGCAGTCAAAAGAGAGGATGCATAATCACACTCTTGTGAAGGATTTTTAGACTGCACTAGAAATTTCATTACATGCTTACCTGGTGTTCCAGTGCAAGCAATATTTGTTGAGCAGATTGACTTGGATGCCTATTTGATTCCTCATCAATTTCATATCCCCTCCACGTCAAGAGATCATCAATGATTCATACTTTATACTGCAGCTCCTGCAGTGTAAATGCATTCATAAAAATCTTAATATCCTCATGTTATGGCAAAGTAATAAAACTGTTTACCAGTCACCATTGTGTTTTTGTATAGAACCTCTGATGATTGTTTTATTGTGGCATTTTCTTTTTTCTTTTGCAAATGACAGATAGAAATTAGAGTAATTAAATCGCAACATGGTGTACAACCCCCCAAACACACACACTGAAACACACAAACAAACAGACAAAAACACATTAAATTTACACACACACACACACACACACACACACACACACGGCACCGCATTCTCCCGTCGCACCCTCCCTCACCCCAAGTCTCCTGTTCTTTGCCTCAGGGTTGTAAATGTGAGTGGGTGCTGAATAGTAATTTTTGAGCGTAGCTTGTGGGATGGGTTTTGAGTGAACACATACAGAATTGGCACTGTCAGTCAGTCAATAAATCAGTGTGTCACTCCAGCTGACAGGTGGTCAAGGGCGGATCCCTGATATCATGTACAGGGACATGAAGAGCTTCTCTTTTAGGGCCGAGCACAAAAACACTTTTTTTAACTGATGGGGACGTAAACGAGTATATGTAATTTAGTACTTGTGACTAGCTGCATATGGATGACAGACTTACTTACCTCACTGCTTTTGTGTGGATAGTTGCTTGTGGTTTTCATACATTGGGTGATATTGGCGTGTATGCACACACATGTGCATCTATGTGACTGTCTCAGTGTGTGCACGTGGGTGTGTGTATAGGCAAGTAAATGCAGGAGAGTTATTCTTCCAGTGTCATATTTTTGGCATGGTTGTGTTGTGTCCCAGGCTGCTGCACAGTTGGTGAATATCAATGCAGTGTGGCGTAGTGACGGGGACTGGAGCTGACATGTTGTCACACTGTGATGAAAAGCACTCTGAGATGATGTGGCGGGAGTGTTCCTCCTGTCCGCAGAGAGATGGCAAGCTGGCTGTGGCATTTGTGTATTCGTTTGTGCTTTCTTGCCTGTGTGAGAATATGTGCATTTGCAATTGTGTACACCTTTTTGCTTGCCGTTCAAACCCATATCACTTTACACGCTATTTGTGTGGTTTCCCTTCTGTTACGGTTTTGATTTAGTGGTGGCAAAGCTATATCTGAGCATGTGTGCCACATAAAACCTCACTTTTATATGTGTTTAACGACTAGCTTAACAGTAAACCAAAACTTAAGTTAACTTTAGTTAAATCTCGAAGGACTGAATTTAAAGATCTCCGCCATTACTTTTTCCTTTAGTGGTTGATTTGCAGACTGCTCCAAACTGATGGCAGTAAGAAGTAGAAAACAAGTAAGGAAGCGGCTTAAACAAGTCTCTAACCCACACTAAAGACTGTAAAGAAGCAAGCAAAAGGAAAAGGAAGCCTGCACATGTAGCTGACCACACCAACTACATCGATATGTGACAAATGATTAGCAAATAAAAATAAATGAATGTTGAAACAAACGGAAAGCCAAGCCTGTGGTGATTAACATGCAACAGTGACATACATGTCTGAGACTGCAGATGATGCTGAGGCTTACAAGTGCCGTTCGGGCACATAGCAGGTATAGTCATTTTCCCCCTGATCTCGATTTAAAAAGGATCAAATGCAGTACTTGTTTGACCGGAGAAGTTTCGATAATTCTCAGTACTGGGCTATTTTGGTGGATACCTTAAGAGTACTGATACCCAGCCGTAACGGTGTGACTTTCAATACTGTTAAAAATACAGATGATCCCCTTTCTATTAAACTAATGCGGAGATGCTGTTTTGAGGTGATATATTGTAGCGTACACCCTCAACGTAGGCATGTGACGTTGGGTGAAATTACCTGACAGTATCTGCATGTGATAATCCCCTTAATTTTTACAGCAGTTGGTAAAGAACGTGCGTGCACACACACACACACGCACACACACACACACACACACACTAAAGGTGTGCATCTTCACTGGTCTCACGATTCGATTTGATTACAATGCATATTAGAAACACACACATATTAGACACACAGCATTGTAGGCTAGACAAGGCCATACATGTTACAGTGACTTCTATTACAAGCAGCTCAGCTTTATGTTTTGTTTTTTTGTTGTTGTTTTTTACACAAATACCGTAAATACCCCGGTGTAATGTCAGGAAGGCATGAAAAAATAAATACCGCCAAAGCCTATTTGCTTGTTCTGTGCACACTCTCAGAAATGCCACTGTTCATCTCTGTCCCTTGTCAGTGTTCCTGGATTTCACAAGCACTCCATCACATCTCTGTGAACTTAGTGTACTCTCTAGCCTGTACACCCTTGGAGAGCTGACATGTGAAGGGAAAATAGTCACTCCCTGGCTGTAGCTGCAGTCCTGCCAGGACAAACCCTAGAGGGGCCTGTTCAGGCCTCTGGTTTCCTGTTTTGGGCAAAAGTTCAGCTCTCACTTGGGATTTGGGCTGTTAAAAGCTTTGCTTAATGCATGTGTCTTTGTCTCAGTGGGCCTTCATTGATAGATAGATAGATACGACATTTTTGTCTTTAACACAAAACATACATCCAAACACACACAAGCAGATTAATATTACATGCACTGTTACATTTCCCAGAGTGGTGTTAATGTATAAGTGCATGCAAATAAGACTCAAAGGCAGTAGTAGTCAAGATAATTGATGAAAAGAACAAAGCACAGGAATCTAATCCTATCATATACCCATCCATGTGCTATTGAAGAAGTCAAGTACTGAGAGAAGTGTTAGTCTGAATACTTGTGTTGCAAGATTTATAATACATGTAACCTTAGGATACAAGACAAGAGATGTTCTCTGGAATCCACCTTATTTAATCTCCTGGTGTATTTCTCTTTGCTATTGTGTTACATGCTTGTGGTTTAGTGTTTGGAAGAAATTGGTTCAGTAAAGTTGGGGACGTGAATGAGATTGAGTTTCTGTAGTACTTTTCTTCGTTGATGGTGTGTGTGTGTGTGTGTGTGTGTGTGTGTGTGCGTGCATGTGTGAGTGGGTGTATATGCTTGTATTTTTATGTGCCTATATTGAGGCATGTGTGGCTGTCCATGGCTGCTTGTCCTCCTGTGTTAGCAGTGTGTTACTGAATATGCAACACCATCAATCAGGGAGTTTTCTGCTGTCTCCTCTGTCCTAATTGCACCCCTAACCCTGTTTCTGGTCTCTCACAGCCTTTGGTTGCAGCATAACATTTCATTTCCACAGAGGAGTCCTTTTTGATACAATAGTCTCATTGAAGTCCTCCTCTCCAGATGTTCTCGCCATATAAATCTGCTATTCAGATCTCTATAATTGATTGTAATATGCAGAATTAATGCCTAGGGTTATAAAGAGAATTCTTGGAAACGTTTTTCACTTTCCTTTTGAAATTCAAAACAAGAAAGCACCACAATGCACTTTTTTCTTCTGCCCAGACTCAGCATACAAGTGCAGTGCAGCGGTGCCTATTTGCATATTCTCTAGCTGATTCTGTGCAAAACAACTTGGGTATTGTTACCGACGTAATTAGGAAGATGATCAAACAGGCTTTTTTTGCGACATTCACTCCCTCACCCTCTCTCATGCCATTTGGAGTAACACTGATATCATTGCCGGATTTCCATTTAGAGTAAAAGTTTTTATAGCAAAGAGTGGCTGCTAATGATGATTTTCATGCACAGTGGTAACGAATGTATGTGATGAATTTAGGAGTGTGTGCTGTTGTCAAGTTCAGAGAGAGATGGAGTCACAGAGGCAGACAAGACAGACAGAGAGAGATAGTGAGAAAGACAGACTGATAGAGTGACACAGAGCGAGGGTGAGTAGTGAGCTCATTTGCAATTCCAGTGTGTTGGTAATAATAAGGGAACCTCAGCAGCCCTTGTTGAATTATAGATCACACCGGCATGATTGGATGAGGTTAGCCATTGTAACACCAACTTAATAATTTACAGATTGTATTACTACAGTAATAATTGCATGGGGAAGGTAAGCATTATTTCCAGTTCTCCCACAAATATGACAGAAGAAGAGCTTTATTATTGTATGTTAAAAAGTTAAAATGTTAAAATTTTCTGTCTGCTTTAAAGCTGCACATCTGTATTTTTTTTTTGCCATTTAGAGTGATGTGATTTATATGAAGGCCACAATATTTTGCGGTTGCTGCGGTTCAGCAGATAATTTTAAGTTTGTTCAACTGCTCTGTTATTTTCAGCGGGAAGTGGAGTGACAGAGAATATACTTAGAATGCACCCTCTGTCCTCAAATTTCTCACTAACCCATTTCCTCGTTTTGACCTTGTGATGAGGTTGGGCATTGGGTCAGTCATTGTCAGTGTCAGGCTCAATGATTTGACATACTTGGCTTCATCAATGCTCACTCGTAGATGAATCTGCACAGACGTGTGGACATACACACTCATATACACATATAGGCTACATTATCATTAAGTCATGTCTGTGTCTTGTTCTTATTATTTCAGCATTTGTCTTCATCCTTTTACCTGTTTTACTTGTCTTTGAGCCTGACTGTATATGTTACTTTATGACACATTATGGCATGGCACACGGCCATGCTTTAGTCCATTCTGTCTTCAATGTCTGTGTTTATGAACAAATGGTGTCCCAGTTTCAGATATGTGGAGGCATTGTCTTTCCAGAGAAAGATGTGGCAAGGAGTAGACTTCATGATGATGGCTTAGGAAATGAGGATATATAGAGTGTTGGAGGACATCAGGGTTGGTAGTGATAGGACCAGGGAACAACCTCATTAACTTCACCCCCTGTTGTTGGCAGTAGGTGAAAATCAAGTCAGGCAGGCACACATATCTCCTAGCTGGCCACTTTTTTCCCTCGACAGACTGCTTCTTCTTTTGCCCTAATATAAGTTGACAGACAGTGAGTATCCTCACTACACATTAGTGTGTGTGTGTGTGTGTGTGTGTGTGTGTGCACGCCTGCATCCATATGCTGGCATGGTTTGTCTGTAGATTGCAGAGGTAGGACTTCCTCAGTAGATGGTGAAGTTACAGATAAAACAGGCAGATTGTCTCTGTGTTGCATCAGTTGGAAAGCAGTGGATTAATAGCATGCATTTATCTATGGAGGTAAAACGATACCATAAATATGGAAAATGGACAGACTATAAGTCACAAATAGATATTACAACTTGTAAACAGAATCTACACATAGATTCAGAATCAGCATACAAACTCTTCATGATCCACAAATATAAAACACGAGCTACAAATAGATTTAAAATCCACATATAAACACATCATGACACACAAATAGAAATTAGTGACTTTTACGTGAAAACCAGAATTTGAATGAATGCAAAGTGATTTGTGTGCAGGTGAGGATCATGTTCTGTTTGTAGATTGCGTTGCATTTGTCTTGACACGCTGTGGTGACAAAACGATGTCATAATCACTGAAGATGAACAGACTATGAGTCAAAAAAGCATTGTACTTAGATTTAAAATCCACAGACTTCATTATCTGCAAATGTAAAACATAATCTAGACAGCGTTAACAGTAAGTTAGTGCAGAACGGCAGTAGGCTGTGATAGCGTTACTTTTTATTAAATGTTGCACAATTAAATATATAGTTAGTTATTACTGCTTACCTGACAACCCAACTTGTGAGCGTCTGTCCGTCCTTCCTCAGCGCTGCCCAAACTCTGTGTGGGGAGGGTGAGCCTGCCTCTCAGCACTGTTACGGCGGCTACAGAGAACTGGCAGGGGGCCCACCCATCTGAGAAGTGTCTGCTCTTATTGTGAAAAGGGCTTATTGAGGGGACGTGACATCACTTAGAAGCAATACCCCTGTTTGGCTGACTACATGTGTGGATCGTACTCTGCAGAAAGAGAGTGCCAAAATGATCTGTAGACATGTGCAGAGGAATCTGTAAATGCACAGCGATCTGCGAACACAGATTCAACACTTTTATGCTGAGCATTGCACTGTGTAAGAATGTCTTTATACAGTGGTTTAAAAATACAAGTTAGACTAATGGGAAAAACAGCTAAACAGTAGTGCCAAAATTCTGAAAACAAATGTAACACAATCAACAAACATAATATGACCCTCATGCACACACAAATCACTTTGCATTCATTCAAATTCTGGTTGTCAAGTACAAGTCACTGATTTCTCTTTGTAAATCATAAAGAGTATGTTTGCGGATTTTAAATCTATTTGTAGATTGTGTTTTATATTTGTAGATCATGAGATGTTTGTGGATTTTAAATCTATTTGTAGATCTTGTTTTGTGTTTATTTAGACAATGTGTTAGTACTTCAAAAATATTTTGAAGTACTAACACATTGTCTAAACAAATGCTACAAATCTATGAAGCACATGCTACATCTACGGTATAATTTAAAACATACATACAGAAATCCCCAAGAGCTAAACTACCCTATTCCTACTACCCAGTGTTCCCAAGAAATTAATTACACCAGTCTCTAGCTCTATCATTCTTGGTTAAATAGGTGAAATACAATAAATGTAGATGATGGACAGCTAAGAAATTGGAAGATAGTGGATGCCCCCTTTGGAGCCACAAAAAACAGGTCCCTAGCACACTGAAGGTAAGTATGACTGGAAAGCAGTAAGGCTATATTAAAATGTAAACCTATATTAATCAAAAAATAGATTCTATGTTAAAAGCACAAAGAGACAGGTTGGCTGAGATATGAATGAGCCCATAAAACACACACTGGCTGACATGCAGTAAATATAATGACCAGCAGACAGTTAACCCAGTACAAGGGGAGCTCACAATCAATGGGCAAGGAGCAACTTTATCCCACACACAGGATGAGCACTAAGCCAGACCATCAGAACAGAACAAGGAAAAGAAGACAGTGACTCACTACCTGCAACCCAAACTAAACTTAACAAAGCTCTATACAGTTGTTGCGTTCATATTATTTTGTACACATGTAGGCTATGTATAAAAGATAACAGAAAACATGTTCAAATCCCACCAACTACGCAGACGATCCCTACCTGGGTCTCCTGGCAAAGTTAGCCTCCCCATAACGTTACATGGGGTTCTCGTCGTAACCGCGGTTGCCTCGTTTGTATTTTTATTTCAGTTAAAGACAATGTTTTTTCACATCTAGTTTTCGTTATTTTGTTCGTCTTCATTTACGATTTTAAATCTATTTGTAGATCTTTTTTCACATTTGTTGATCATGAGGAGTTTGTTTGTGGATTCTGAATCTATGTGTAGATTGTGTGTTGTGTTATCAAGTTGTAATATCTATTTGTGACTAGATTGTCATATCTTAAAATATTTATAACTACTTACAGTCAGTTAAAACAGAAATTTATAACAGTGTAAAGAGTGGGATGTATGATTCCTTGAATTGACCTTTTATCAGCAGAATCTTGTGCAGTTATTTGTTTTGTTAGATAGATAAAACAACACTACTCTGAGCCATATTTTTTTATTTCTCAGTATATGTTCAACAATGCAAACGAAATTAAAACAATAGGCTTTTTAAAGCAACTTTTTCCTAGGTCCAGTGATTATACAGCCTATTTGTTACTGTCTGTTTCATTAGGTTTTAAGGACGGAAAGCCGGTAACAACATAATGAGTGCTCCTTTTGCAGATGATTACAATAAGAAAATCCAAAATAATATAATTGCTTTAAAAGAAAGCTGCAGTTGGCTAGTCAAGTTTAGAAGAACTAATGGAGGGAAACTGAGGCAAATCTAAATGGATGCTGTTGGAGAGATTGCTCTTTTTTTGTCACTTTTCCTGTCTTTGTGGAAAAGGGGGAATCATCACTCAGTGTACTTTGTGACAATGAACACAGAAGAATGCAAACTTTGCATCTTAGTTGAAGCTGAATACATTTATTTTTCTTTGAACTATGCTCATTGTGACATTCTTACCACCAGCATCAATAACCTTTGCTATTTTAAGGTATGAAGAAATTATTTTTCATGCTCTGTGCTGCTCTATTATTAATTCTTAAAATAAAGAACTAATTTTCATGATTATTGAACAAGTACTTAGATATTGGTCAACGTATTGTGCAGTTATATTGACTGCCAAAAGTTATGTTTGGATACAGCTGTGACATGAATTGATCAATGAGGTTTTCTCTTTACTCTAGAAATTATCATTTAAATCTGAGCAATCTCCTAACTCGTCGTCCCTCTCAGATGGAGGACTGTGAACCACTTTCTTCCTGCCTAGCTGAGGAACCTCTCTGCCCTGTGACTCTTTTAATTGGGATGCTACGGTTGAAATGGAGTGGCTGGGACCCACAGGGACTCCTATTTCTATCTTACCCTTACAAGTTAACGACCATGCCAGATCGTTATGTTTAGACACAGAGCATGACTCAAACGCCACCTATTTCTAATTTAACACCACCTCTGTTTTCTTTAAAATAACCCACACATACTACCTAGCAGGTGTTTTAAATTAGATATTTTTTTAAATGTGGCTATATATTGAAATTTGAGGTACAGCAGGTTTGAGTTTTGGTACTTATATTAAGTGGTGGATGTTTTGGTTGAACAAACACTTTATTATAATTTGAATTAAATTTGAAACCCTCTTAATGGAAGTATGTATAAAAAGGCTCCCTTTAGAAAATAAATAAAAAGATGCGCACATGCAAGTGAGATTCTCTGTTGGGTATGATAACTGTCAATTTCCATACCATGGCATACGGTGAGACCATTGTACCACTGAAACTCTAACCAATGAAGGTTAAAGTCAAGGGCAACTGGACTTGGTTGAAGATACTGGAAGACGTTTAGTCCCTCATCTAAAGGACTTCTTCAGTTCTGACTGACTGGTAGGGAAACTAAGGCCCCATCCACACTACTCCGTTTTAGTTTATAAATGGAGAATTAAAACGAACACGATCTCTGTCCATACCAGCATTTTAACTGCGTTTGGAGTACATTAAAACGACTGAAAACGCACAGCTAGGACCCGTTCAGGTGCACTGGGCATGCGCATGCCAGTGTAAACAGGAAGCAGATGGTCTATTCTGTAGTTGCAGAAGATTTGGCAAAAGAATAAATAAATAGGAAGCATCAAACCAGTTTTTTGGGTTTTTTTTGCATGCACCAATAAGGAGCTGGGGAAAACTAGTGTGTTGTGATTCTATTGCTCATTTTTGAACCCCTGAATAATTTTTGAACCCCTGAATAATATCCTGATGCCACTCTTACTTTCTAAAAGTGGATTATGCTTTCAGAAAGGTATATAGAGTATGCTAGAAGGTTCAGAAAATTTTGAACCTTCCAGCATACTCAATATACCTCAAAATTAAAAATTGCATATTATATGTTCTGTTGTCACAAAAATGTACAATAAATATGTCTTTTTTTATTTTATGTATTTTACCACATTTTTTTCTCAGATACAAATTTTGTTTAAATTTAGTTTTATGTCTGGGCATCTGATTGGAGGGCAGAACTTTACGTTTTGCCTTTTAATAAGATATAAAACGATGCCTGAGTTATCAGGCAGTGCTCCCTTTTATGCACACACAATTTTGCACTGTCCTGCTTTTGTAGCAGTAACTCTCTCTTTTGTACTGTCTTTTCCTGTATCTGTTACTTACACATACATAGAATGGCAATTACACAGTCACAATGAACATTTGCCAATTTCTTCTTTCTTTTACTCATTTCATGTTTCACTCCACCTTTTTAATCATGGCACTGTTGAAGATCTCAGAGTTATAACTTTCTCTCTCTGCAGGACAGAATATCATTTCTTCTTAGATGTGTGTGGGGGTGGTGGTTCTGTGCTATTGGTCTCAGCATCTCAGCAGCACCTTTAAAGCTTTATCGGTCCCTGAGAGTGCTGAGAAAAGAGAAGATGTTGGCAAGCTTCGGCATCCTGCCAGCTTGTCCATCTTTCGCTACATGGGCTGCTGCTAGGGGTCACCGTTCAGGTCAGGTTTAGAATCTGTCAGCAGGACTAGTTTTCCTTTCACTGTTGGGTGCACACACACATACACAGACTGTGGAACATATAACAAATACCCGACAGTATAAGAGTATCTATAGATATTAAGGCATTGGTGCACATTATGCCTTTAGAAAAGTTTTTCTTGTTGTGCCGTCTTTCAGTTCCTGAACTGTTTGTAGATGGAAATTAGTACAACTTTGCTTTGGAATAAATGGATATATATATCCTTCTAGTATTTTTTTCAGGGATGATTGATTGCTTAATAATCTACAAACCAAAGCCTTCCATTTATTGACATGCCTGATCATCAGGTAGACTATGTAGAGTGATGGATTTAGTGTTGGTATTCATGACCCTTGAATTCTGAGGGGCAGATTTTGATGGGAAAATGCAAATATTATGAATAGTTTTCATCTAAAAATAGTTTCACAATTCTGATAGAAGCATTGAGAACAATCATCAGTCATGACATTTCCCAAAATGGCTGCCTACAGTGTTACAGTAGTGTTAAACAAGTACGTTAATAGCAATTTTGCTAAACATTTAATACTTTAGGTCCTTTATAAAGCAAATATGCCATATTTACATAATTAAAAGCTGTGTGTCTCTGGGTTTTGGACTGTTGGTTGGACAAAACTGTGAGGGTGCACTTTTAATGGCCATTTGTCTGCTATTCTTTGACATCTAAAAAATTATCAAGAGATAAATTTTTAACCTCAATAATTTTATTTGCCTTTCACTACAGAGCATGTTTACAGATCACGTATGGCTGCTATTCTGTCCACTGCTTGTGTGGCTCTACACAAGGTAGCTAAACAGATGTCTTAGACACTGAAAGGGTTAAATGATGAGTGAGACGTGGAAGTAAAGTTGAGGGCTGTTTACTTGTTTGTCTTCATCAACTTGCTTTCTTACAGTGTTTTTCAACAACTCTGTGAAACTAAGAGCAAACACACAAAAAAGCTATTAATGTAACTAAAAACAGTGTAGAAATGTACATGCTGGAATTAAACATATGGCTGCACTACACATGGCAACAAGGTAATGTAATGATCAATAAATCTCACCAAATATGAATTTATACAACAACATATGCATCGATACTCATGTATAAAGTCAAAACATGTAATGTAACTCACAATCAAAGCTTCTCCAGGGTTCGATACAGGTGGATGCCAAAGATAAAACAAAGATGAATCACCTAAACTTTCCAAACTAATCCAAAATGGCTGGTCTGAACTATGACCCTACCCATGTGATCACAATTAACCAATACAGCAATGACATTCAGCTGACAACAGCCTTAAAGCAACCACAATGAGGTGCTAGTTGCCCTTAACATGAATGTAACAGAACAGCTGCTGTAAACAGATAATTTGCCTGGAAAACAACCTTTAGCTTTCTCTAAAATGGTTAAAGATGACTTACAGGCTTGTAGTTACTTTGACTCCATTCACCAAATATCCAGCTTTTTGAGGCTTATAACCAACTATTACAAATGTGTTGGTTAATTTAATGACGAGGCTATTTTTTTGTTGTATCAGCTGTTTTATGGGACCTTTGCTGCTACTGAAAAGATTATGAATACTGGATATTGCCATGACTTTTAAGACAAATTTTCATGTCACATTTCAGGTTTTATTTTGTGTGTGTGTGTGTGTGTGTGTGTATGACTGATGTGTGTGAGCCTATGATTCAGGTAATGACTTTTTTGCCTCATGTTGCTTCAGAAATTCACATATTAAAGTTGTGATTATGAGACTGCCTTTGCAGCTGTAGACACACTCTAGCAATTGTCATTCATCTAACATGATTTGCCTCTGTTGTTGTGCTGTAGTCTTCTAAATATTAATATCCCTTTTGATGCAGTGTTTATTTTATCCATCCACTGTAAACACACAACCATGTACGTAAATGTGCACATACACAGCACATGTGCGCTTGCACACCTTTTGTGTACATGCACCCACACAAAATGATCCTTTTCCGCTTTTCTGCTCTGGCTAAACTCCCTCACAATTGTTATGCTCAGGGAGGCCCTGGGTTCTTCATTCTCCATCATCACTCTTGCTCCCTCTCTTTCTCTCCCCACTCTGTCTGCACTCTCTCCCTCAGTTTCCTATACCTTAGAGGCAAATTTCTGACATGAGATGGAGCTGTGGCTTTCCTCGGCCCTCCCTTTGATAGAGGTGTGGGGTCTAATGAAAATGAAGTGATGGGGACTGGGAAGAAGCTGAGGGACTGTGTAAACCACGGGGGTCTAGGCCTGGAATTGGATAGTTAGAAGGTTGCCACAGTGCATTAGTGCAGGGGACATGGAATGGGAATGTTGGGAATGGCCTTTTTTCACCAGTGATTGGGTCCCCTGTCACCAAGCCTGCTGGTTTAAATGATGCCTGATTAATTGAATGAGCCACATACTCCGCATTGACGACACTGATAAGGACTCCATACAACACACCAAGGCCCTGTATTATTTTCACCACAATTGTAGCATGAATCTGTTCAAGACAGTTTAGATTAGCCAATGAAACAATATTACCCACAGTACAATAGTTTGCCAGTGCATCATGGGTTCTCAATTCTGAGTTCAATAATTGGCTTCATAGTAAAGGAATAGTAGAAAAACTTCCACATCTGGTTGTGTTTTTCAGAGGTTGTTGGTTGTGTTACTCTGCAGGCCAATCAATACCTCTTACCTCGCTTAATATGCTTGACATATCAGTAAGATGAAATAGGATGTCAACACATAATAGGCAAGCCTCCAGCACTACAGTAGACCACAGTACATCTGAGAGATTAACCAGGTATTCCGATGTATTAGAAACTATTTCAAAGGATTAAAATGTTTCAGCCTCACCTAAAGTGTGACATCAAATACAGTTTCTTCACTTAGGGAGGGTAAGCGGATTTAGGCTCTCTTCTTTCATTATGCCTGGAATGCTGTTGAAATGGCCCAGGACAGACTGGCGTCAAGATGTGCAGAAAGGATCGATTCCTTCTCCTTAGAAGCCGACAAACGCGGGGCCCCGCGCCTTTATGCCGATGCATTAGAAGATTAAAAGTAATGTCTAGATGTGGCAGTCACTTCCTAATTGATCCTAAGCCTCCTCCCCCCACATACAATTTCCACTCCCCGCTCTGCCATCAGATGAGGTGCTGCACTGTATCGATCCCTGACGCCAATTTCTTGATTGCAAATTCTGATGTGAAGAATCCGGCCTAATGCCATAATCATACACTTGTGATTATGGGGTAGTCTCTTCTAATCAAAGATCCAGGCTGCCGTGCCAGAAGGCAGCACCGGGAAGCAATCAGTAAGTGATCATTTAAGGAGACACACTGAAAATATCCAACAACCTTCTGAGTCTTTCTTTCTTTCACTACTTTGGTTCAAGCAAAGGCATGATCCTCAACTCTGATTACAGAAAACTAGGTGGATGAAAAACCAGAGCCATTTAATGTCAATTGAAGTGAATCTACAGTAATTGCTATTTGCTTTTCAAATTATTGTACTCATCTGTGTTAAGGTGGGATACTGGAATGGCTAGATAAAGGCAGTTTTAACTCATTCATGGTACATTGAAGCATGCTTCACAGTCAAAAACAAATGGTTTAGTTCACATGAGAAAACACAACTTTGTACACAGTCATAACTATACTAGAAAAACTGTTTGCCTTATTTTGGAAGATCAGAGACCTATAAGCTAATTAATGACACTGGCTTGTAGTAATTTATAAAGACGAGCTGATTTCGGCCAGGCAACATTGACATCTCTGGACATCTACTTTTAATAGTGTATCAAAAGTTCAGCTGAGGTCACCGGTAGAAGCTGACAGGGTGAAATATGTTGTTTCCCCCCACTGACACCAGCTACTGGCCCAAGTAGCTAATTAGCTTAGTAAAGTGGTTATGTGCAGTGGGAGGTGGAGCGTGGATGCTTCCTCTAGAGCTCACTTTTTAATAAGCTGATTCTTCTTTTTAACAGAACAGAGAGACCCTTAGCATCCAGCTGACCTCCGTACTTAACATGTGTTAAGAGGCAGGGCAGTGTACTAGAAAGTCAGGCTGTGAGTGTGTGTGTTAGAGAGAGGGAGAGAAGAAATTAAGATGTCTTCATAGGATATACTACACCCCCTTAAATGATCATGTTTTGCTCCCCTCCCACTAAAAATTTCCTTGTACAGTTTGCACTGACTGCAAAAATCAAGATGCAGTTCCACACCATGCCAGGCGGTATATTTCACCTTTTATATACAATCTTCAGTTCTGCGTGATGTCAGTGCAGTAAATAATGCTAATGATGTCAGGATGTTCACCTTGACAGGAAACTGACTGTTTTCTTTCAACAGCTCCTACAAAGACTCATGTTGTGCAATGTTTTTTGATGTGTAGAAATGAGGTACTTCAACTGCAATTGTTTAACCTATGGGGAATAGAGCTTGATGTACCTCCCATCTTCACAAAGATGGAAATGAAATCGGTGTGGATGTGCACATATCTTTCAATGGTATCGATAGGTTAGCTTTCTTGTTTGTTGATCGTTTCAGTGTTGCTCATGTTTTTCATGGAGTTCTGTAGGAAATTGAGCTGTTCCTTCAACAGTGCGCGCTGAAAGACGTACAGTGTGTTCTGAAATAGTCATATTGAGCAATCAGGTATCACAAGACAGCCCTGATTCAAGTTGCTGAATGAATAAAGACTGAATTTTGTGATGTCACTTGATTTGGTCCTTGAAATTGTGATTATGTTATCATCAAAACCATCATAACTTCCATTGAACCTATGTCAGTTTCCATTCACTAGTTCAAAATTGATTATAATGATGGATATCATCATTTCTCAGAGATCTGTACTATTTTTGGAATGCGCTAACATTTACATCAGAATGTGCTGAATGTGAAAAATGTCCTAAATGATCAGTACATGAGACACAGATTGCGACAGGAAAACAATTTTCCTTTTAACAACATAAATGTGTACAACACAGCTACAATGAAAACATATTTCCCCTTTGATAATGTGCTTGTCTACAATGATGGCTCATTTTAAATAATGGTTTTCAGTAAGTAGTCAAAAAGCTGCACGAAGATCATCAATTGGGTAAATGGGGCTAAAAATGTGTCTTTTGGAAAATAACACAAGCAACCATACGACATTGCAGTACATACTATTGATAAATGACTGACAAAAATAAACTGAAAACATCACATGTTTTGGTTTTTTTCAAATTTGATGATTGTACATCAGCATTTAAATCCCTACTGTACTTTGCTTGTTTCATATCATCTTTCCTTTCTTCTCCCTGCCTTTGTTACTCTCCCTCGCCTGATGTTCACTCAGCCTGCCTGCAGAGGGTAGTCATTGACTACATTAAGAACCACACACCAGAACCCTCATTTCATATAATCGGCAAGCACAAGCTTACATACTTGCACATGTATGCATGCAAGCTCGCACACACACCGTAACACAGAAACAACAAACCTGGCTCTGTCTATATACCATATTTTGGAATTAATCTAATCACTGCATCTGTATCTGATTAGGCATTAGGTACGTGTGAGAGGAACAGAAACATGTAATTGCCAGATGTGGTTTTTAAACCACAGAAACCCCATTCCCAGACAGGTGGATCTGGTGCAGTCCTGTGCCAGGTTGCAACAAACCATACACTTAGCGGGGTTGCCTCAATGAAGCGAATGGGATTTTATGTAAACTGCTTGTCAGCTGAGATACACACTGATCCTTTTTTCCACGGGTCTGGGGGTTTTGAGGAGATGCTACAGTATCGTGTGTTGTTTATGTGTGTTTTTATGTGTGTATGTGTGTGCTATGTATCTGTATTAATGTCTATTTATTTGGTCCACCGAGCCGGATTTGGGGAAAACAGGCATAAATACATACCTGTACACATGCTTGTCATAAGAGCACTCGCATACTCTATTGAATATGATGTGGAAGCTTTAATAATGGATGTGAGCAGCAGCTGGAAAGGTGGAAAGGCATTGATTTATACCCACAGGTTTCCTGGGATTTTTATAGGATTGGCTAAATGTCATTACACTGCAGGTGGGGAGGTGATGAACTGTAATAAACTTTGATGTGGAAGGGTGTGTGTCTCCTGTCATTGGCTCATAAACTGGAACACTGTGACAAGTCTCAAAAGATCTACTACCCTCCCACCACCTGTCATCTTTTCAAAAGCATACAGTACACATAACCATGCTTGTGAACAGAAATCTGAATGTGTGCAAGTACAAACCCATGCAAATGCATTCACACGTACACACACATACAGTACGTGCATATGGAAACATGAGGATGTTTAGGAGAATAATACAGTCATCAGACTGGCTCTTGTATGTTCGCAGAACCGTTTTCCCTTTATTGCATTGTGTGTGAACAGCATGTGCACCTAGTATATATATAGTAAATAGTGGTGAGTAAAATCTGGGATCTACTACATCCTTTCACGTCGGGAAGTATTGATTTACTCCCCAGTGTCCATGAATTTGTTAAAACATTCACTATAGTTGCGCAGGGCGATGTAACCGATTGATCCCTCTTATTAATGTGCAGACATTTGAAGGTTTCATTTTAATTCTATACTGGCATAAAAATCAATAGCTTAGAAAAATGAGTTTTCAACTTGTGTCAATGTTGGATGCATGAAAACATTCATTTTCAATGATGTCAGAATTTAACTATGAAACTGAGATTCTTCTAATGTTTGGCAACATTAATAAGCTACACCTTCACCTTTAAATTCAGTGTAGCAGCATTGGTTGAATTAATGTAATGGTAAAGGACATTTTTTTGTTTTTATTTCATATTCGTTTTTAACAGAAGACAGCTAGAAAAGCTGTTTTTATTCATGTGCTGTATTGTGTTCATGTTCTTTTTCGTGATATTTGTTCGGGGGGGAGGTGTAAAAATAGCTTGGGAGCTAAAAGATACTGCTAGCAAGAAAAATCTTAAGAAATAGAGATGCTTTGATCAGGTTTTTTGGGCTGAGATGTCGATCATCATCGTTTCCAATGCTGCTTTTTTATGTTGGACTGATCGCTGGGTTTTAAGACCATCGTGATTTTGGAATAAATTGGCCAGTTCATGGGTGCAGTGTGTGAGTATAACGTATGATGGGTTAACCACAGCATTTGTAATAATGGATGTAAATGAAAGCTCTTTATATTTTTTATATGCTGTAAAATGATAGTAGCTTTATGTTTTAACATCTACTAAGCCTTGGTGATGTCTGTGTGAATGGTGTTTTTGAAACACCTCATCAGGCATTGTGTTATTTTTGTGTGTGTTAGTATTGTACGTTTTCTAAATACTGTGATTTGAGTAATATGTCACTTGAGCCACACAAGTCAGATGGGGTTTAAACTGTAGCTTTATTGGCTTTTCCTGCTTACTATGTCCACCAGGTATAGCGGAATGAGCCACAATTTTGCCCAGCATTAAACAAATGCATGCTAATGTCATCCAATATTAAACAGCCATTTATTCTACCCCCCACCCCTCTACTCTCAAATGAGCAAATCTGTCCTTGTTTCCTATCAACAAACAACTGCAGTGGATGCACCTTGAAGGTCAAGTCCCGTTCTCTAATTAATTGGCCTGGATGTTTCTGATAGTGTTGCCAGGGCAGAGATCTTGCTAAGTGCGACATTAATATTCACACACTTGTTTATCTGCCATTCTGTATCCCCCCCCCGGTTGTAATTGTGATCACATTCAAATAGAGCCCAACCTGAAAAGCTTCATAGGATAGTTGTCCATTCCTTCATTGTTCCAGTGTGGGTGTCTCCATTAAGGAATCTGAGTGCCTTCTCAGGGTGCCACCTGGGAAGCAGCATTCACCCCACTCATGCCGGCACTGAGCCCTCACCAGGGGAAATAGAGTATAGCTCCCTCAGATCCTGGGAATTCAAGGAAGTCTTTATTAAAAATACCAAATGTTGTCAATACCAACCACAAAGAGCAGAGAGAGGATGGCAGGGTCCTTGACTTTTGATTGAGGTATGCACTCGACGATAAATTACTTAAGCTTTTTAAATCATCTTGCATGTTGGATAATGATGAGCTTTTTAGCGAAAGCACACATCGACATCACTGCTCTCAAAATTCTTAGAGACACTTACAGAGGTTCGCACCCCAGTGCCCATGTGCATTTGTTGTATTTTACCAAACAGGGCCAATTGTGTGCATTTACAATGCGATAAAGCTCATTATGTCTGCCCACTAACCAGTTGCGCATTATCTGAAATGGTTTATGGGGCTTATACAGACCAATTTACCACAGCGCTTGGTTCCATTGTTGGTCCATGAATGTGATACTTGTCTTAGCCTGACTGAGCTAATGTTACTCCTGCTCAGAATGAGGATGCACTCTTCGTTTAGAGTCTTTGTAGTGAGGTGATTAAACCCCAGGGATTTTGCGTCAACGGCGGGACATTATTGCTGTCACTGGTGCATAGCAAGTTGAATGCACCTTTTCGCATGTTAATCATCCAAGTCTTGCACTCGCTTTACACAGAGACAATACTTTGGTGAAGAACTTTAAATTCAAAAGCAAAGCTACAGTGTTGGAAGAGAGGCACAGGGTAAAAAAAGTTTGCCAATCTACATTTCTGGTGATTTTGTAATGAAACACAATCAATATGAATGTTAAAATTAAATATGCATAAGAAAGTGAAAATAGAAACAGCACAGAGGTTAGAACAGGTGTTTTAAGCCCTTGTTTCTGCTTGTGCATGTTGAGTGGTGACAAATAGATTGTACTATTGGTTTTATGGCAAGGTGTTGGGTCAAAAAGAAATGTATTCTGTGAGATGTAGTCAAAAGTAAAACCTGTAACAATAAGGGTGCATAGTCACCTGCTGATGATATCCAGCACAAATTGTAGTACTGATGTTTTTCTACTGATGTAGAATTAAATTTGATAATCCAGTGTCCCGATTCACATCTGCACTGACAGCTGATCCTATATTCTTGTTTATCTTGGTACTCTGTTCCCACTGCTACCACCATCCTTCCAAACAAAAATTCCATTATCGTGACAACTCTCTGAGGTGTTTGTAGATGCAGTGACAGGAAAGTCATACTCACTCATCGCATTTCTCCTGAAACCTAATCTCCAGCATGGCCTTGCTCACCCACTGATAGGCAGATAGTGGTGGGAAAGGCTGCTGATACACTTGCTGTCACCAGTTCCACTTGGAATATGTCTTCTCTCATTAGTATTGACAATGTGCTTTGGTTTTTATAGTATCTTGCTAGTGACCCATGAAAGATGAAGTTAAGGCATGGCCATGATGCCCAGTAGCACTTGATTGCGTCAGGAACACGTCTGTCATCCCTACCCCAGCTAATGCTAGCTCCAAGTGGTGTTGCTCCATAAAGAGCCATGTGTATAGGCAGAAGGACTCAGGAGCTATTTAATATTTGTGGTTATTGATCGCAGCCACTGTAATGTAATTTCACCATCCTTTTTCCTCTTAGCAAATATTGGGGTTAAAAGGAGACCGTCACCCATCATAAATCCTCTTCCTTTTCCCATCTGTTTCCTCTTCATAGCTCTCTCTCTCTCTCTCTCTCTGTCTGTTTCTCTCTCTCCCTCTGTCTCCTGTTGCCCATTGGGCAAGGGCCCGGAGCAATAAAATCCTTTGGCTGATGGAATTTTATGGTTGACATCTTGGCAGACTCCTTCATTTCACTTTTTCCCTTGTCAGTTTACATGCAGTCCAGAAAACTGTCTGTATGTAAAAATCATAAAATCCTGTCCCTGACACCAGGCAAATTTAGATAACTAATTTTTCAGATCAAATTATAAATCTTTTAACTTGGCTGGCTGGATGGGTGGCTGGCTGTCTGGCAGAGAGTGGTCTACTGAGCAGAAGTTTGAGCAATCTTTGCCTACTCATCAGTCTCTTGGAGGAGGCATATCAGTCTGTAGTGACTGGCAGGGTAGTGGAACCAGACAGGGTTACGGTCAGCTAAACCAAATGGAATGAGATGAAACGCTGAGTGATTCTGGTGCAAGTAATATGTTCATGTTCTTACACACTGGCATGATTCTAAGTCAGATACCAGTAGGTTGTGCTTCTCATGTGGAATGTTTGTTGAAGAGATGCAGTATTTGTGTTGCAAAGGACATCACTGGTAAAAAAACACTTCTACCTCTTTCTCCTCATATGCAAGTAAATTAGACGCATTGCATACAATGGTGCTGAACTCCAGTATTTCAGCAGCTCATGATTGTGTGTGGTTAAATACAGAATTTGGTTTGTATATATGCATGAACATGCATGAGTGTGTTTTTATGCATGTGTATAAGTGGGTAAATCTGAAGCACTCACCTGGTGAAATCCTCCTGCATCTGTTGTGTCTTTATTACATTAGAGAAAAGCTGATAGAGCTCCCCCTTATACGGTTGTCTCGAGGTGTAATCTGCATTGCAGAAATTACCAGTTCCATAAAACTGGAGATGCTCACACTGGAGGTGCCCTCTCCTAGTCATTCCTCAAACCTCACCCTCTTTGTCCCCCTTTTCCTTCTCTGTTGTCAGGTTTACTTGTCTGACAAACATTTTGTAATATTAGAAATCATCCAAGTGTGTTTTTTTTCTTCACAATCCTGTGTGGCAGTACTACCATGGGAAGCTTTTCAAATGAGATTCCTTTGGAGCGGCAGTGGGTTTATCCATGAGAAAACGCACATCATACATGCACATGTGCACACAATCACATGAACGCACACATGTACCGAAGGAATTTCTGCCTGCCTCCGCTTGAAGCAGACATGCCAGAGCTGCCTGTGTGTTTCTAAATCCCATTCTCAAAGAGCGTTTTACCCCCCACGTCTGAGAGGCCCTTGGCATTGGCAGGGAATGCACACACAAAGGCACAAACACAATCTACATGCCTGATGCAATGTTAAGTCACTTGAGCAAACACACACATTTGGGTACATGAAAGAGCATTGCACTGTGTCTACCCTTATTAGTGAAACAGTACTTTTACACTCATGCAGTTCCTCTTCATGGGTTGTTTGCTATATACAACAATAGAAGAGACAATTTTACTTTTGGATTGTTGCACTGCTGAACTATTGTTTTAGCATTGCCTCATTTTGATTTTTTCCTTTCCTTTTCCTATTGCTGTTAGAAGAACTATGTATGACAGCAGGGGCTCTCACGCTGAAGGCCCATCTAAACCTAAGGTTTTTATGGAGAAAAGATGAGGATCAGAGAGACAGGAGTATGGGTGGATAGATGGAGGGATGAAGGAAGGCAGTGGCCCCATGAGGCACCTGGAGCTGTGGTGTTACTGAGAAATATGGTGTGTGTGCATTTGAAATCCTGCTGGCTAGCCTTTGGCATAGTCTGCTGTGTTTGTTATGTACAGGCCCTGTGTGAAAAATCACTTTCACCCACTGAAAGAAGCAAAATTTTTTGGGCCATAGCTTCTTAACATAGATTCGTTCATTCCATAAGAAGAGTGCATTTGAAGTAGTAGATTGCAATGCCAATTGGACATTTTGAGAAGTAGATATTTGGAAGGATAATACGCATACTGCATGAGTTTTGGCATGCATATTGTATTTTCTGATCTCAATGTGTGAACTGTGTTTCTGAGCTGTCGACATTCTTTGCTCCACAAGTTCGCTCTCATTACCATGTCTTCCAGGCAATGCAGAAATCCCATGGCACAGAACCTTTAGGCTTTGATATTTTCAATAGCCTCCCCCCTCCCAGTATCTTGCTAAACCCTTGTTGGTAGAGCCGAATTTGAATAAACTAAGAGAAGCGGTCTCTGTGTCCCGTTATATTTTGGCATGAACACACATTGGGCAGCATCTTCCACCATAGTATTCCTCTGTGACCCGCCAGGATCAACAGTAAGGAAAGCAGAGATGGAGCGAAGATCTAGAGAAAGAGATGTCATTACCAAGCCGTACCCCAGGGTTTAGCAGTTCACTGCAGAGGTTAACTGGTCTGGCTGCTTGGGCGCCAGTTGGCATGGCTACCATTTCCCAGGGTATTTTAGCCCCCTTCTGGTATCCTCAGTAGTCTTCCCGCAATTGTCATTCAAAGGGTGACCAATGGAGGTACCCCGCTGTGCTGAATAGAGTGGTAAAAAAGCACCATACGCATCCATCTGTTGATGTCTATTCTCATGAGACTATGATATCCTTATTTCCTTCTAGACATGAGAGATCACTTGAAGCAAGTTGTTGTAAAAAAGCATGGGACTCTTTTGAGGGGAAAAAAGGTCTAGAAATAATATTACATTCTTACAGCAATAATAATAAAAATCCCCATCTCTCTTTTATGACTCTCCAATAAGTGAGTTGTTTCTGCATCTCAGTACTGAATAGAGAATAAGGAGGGAAGGCAGCAGCACACAAAGCAGGCAGGCGGGGGCCCTGGTCTTTGATGAATGTCTCTATCTCCAGGCATTAGGTGTTCTATTTTTCATAGCAGGCCCTTCGGCCATGCTGGAGAGAGCTTGGGCCTCACGTGCGCATTCGTGCAAGGCGCCACGATCCTCAGAGATGGTGACTAATCCAGGCCTACTGTCTGGGGGCGAGACTGGCCGCTACCGGCACAGCCGAAAGGTCACACCTGTCAGAGATGGGGAAAAAAAGAGGCCAGAAAAGGAAGCCGGCACTGTAGTGGCCTCTGCTTGAAAAAGTACAGCTTCATGGTGTCTCAGATAGTTGGGCAGACACATGCATGCACACACAAGGACACACCGTGTGTGTGTATTTGTGTGTGTGTGAGTCAACGAGTAGCTGTTACTGAAATAATTACATTTCTTCTCCCATTTCTTCGTTGCTGGCCAATTCTCCCATTCCAGAGAGGAGTCTCATTGGCCAAGTCCTCATCTCACATTTTACACAGGTTGAGGTTTTTAATTAATGCACCCAAGGTCACATATTGTGTTCCCTGTATTTCTGATTTTTAGTGTGTTGAGTGGTACAGCTATTTTATTGTTAGTATTAATATTCATATAGTTAAGGGATATTTTATTTGCAATATCTCTTTAATTAATCCTGATAATGGTCTTCACAATAGACCACTTAATAATGATCTTCTTTTACTGCATGCAATTTAAATTGTCCCTTGTGCCATATCACCTGAACAGAGCTGTAATTGTTCTAGTTCTTATTAATCTTAATATTTGTATTGGTTTGGTACTGTTTGCATACCATTTCCCGTACTACTGATGTGTTACTATTTGTGTCTCTTGCTGCATATCTTCATGGCCATCCGTCTCATTGACTATCCATTCATCTTTGATGTAAATATATGTCTGGTCTGTGGTGGATATGTAATAACTTCTCAGCCAGATAAAGAAATGTAGATTTTCTTCTTCTCATTAAAGCTTTGGGAGCCAGTTTTCTGCATTTCTCTGTAATGCTGCACTGTTGACATTATACCAGTGTTGCATGGGAGGCACCACTGCACCTCAACATCAGCTAGGCAGCGTGCCATGGCTGGGGCATCGGCCTCAATTCAACAGGCAAATTAATCTTGCTTTGTTGGAGTAGTCAAGCCCAACCTGGGAGGGAGTTCGTTAGCTGTTGCTCTGCTGATGCAAGTGCTTTCTCTCAAGTTTGGAGCCTTCTTTTATGGGCAGTTAAAGATCTCTCCATCTGTTATTAGGCAGGGCCTGGACGTAGACGCCTTGATGAATAGGTATTTCTACTGCTATTGAATGGACCGCAGCCTCTCGATGGAGACGAATTAATAGTGTGGATATTAGAAGAAACAGTTTTTTTTCCCTGAGACCTCAATGTGAATGCATCCAATAATGCTTGATTAGAAGGGGAGCCACTTTAGGTTTGAAATAAACACATAAATGGCTGAAATTGTGTTGGTTCTGAATAGCTCTGACTTTCTCTCTAAATCTATTTGACTGTTTTTGTATTTACATGCACACAAACACATAAAATGCACAGCTATGCACATATATACGTATGCTTCCACCTCCGTCACACATACGCAATGTGTTTCTCTTTCAGTACAGATCACCTCTCTCACCCTTATCTGTTAGCTGTGCTGTCTGTGTGATGAGAAGATAATCTCTCAGTATGGGTTTTTCATGGGAAGACATTTCATAGATCATGTTTTTTTTCTGACGGGGTAGCACCAGACAATTTGAAATCCTATTTATCTAGCTAACAGGGAAGAGGAGAGGAAATGTATCTGTGGTTATTAGAGATGAGACGACCCCAATACAGACATGAGAAGGAGATCAAAGCTGACCGCCCTGGAAATAATAACTAAATCCAATGTACCCAACCCATTGCTTTGAGGTTCAGGAAATGCAGAGCTTTTTCTTGAGTGTGTGTGTGTGGGGGGGGAGTATTTGTGTGTACATTCATGGGTGTCTACCTGGTCAGGGCTTAGTCTACACCCATTTACAATCCTGCCCAAGTTGAAGGCCAGTACTGCAAACACAAACATGAACACAGATATAAACACACTCACATACCAGCCATTCTGCTTCTGGCAAGGCCCATCACTATTCTCCCAGGACTACCATTGTCGTAAATCATGCTTGTCCCCTCCATCAGAATCTGCCCACAGAACCTGTGTAGGGATTGGACATCATTAATGTCCCTGCCAAATCATGTTTACCTGAGCCCAGTTTTTGTCCTGTCTGTTTGTCCCTCTTTGTTATTTATTGCACATTCTTGGCATTTTGTTCTCAGGTTAGAGAGGATGACCAAGGAATGATGGTTTGTGTGTTGTACAGATGAGAGTACACACTCTTCAGGAGCAGAGGTTAAGTATGGAAGGTTACACATTGTACCATTTTTTCTTTGAGCACAGCACTTACCTCTGCCTGGTTATATAGGCCTGCCTACTCAAGATGTGGTGCAGTGCTTTCAAATTTGCACGCATTTGTTATCAGGGTGGACCCACCAGCCTGTATCTTGTACAAGTTGTATAAATGGCCAGTATAGTCAAAAGTCAGTGAGTCACGAAGTGACAGAGAAGGTTAGAGGGGTCTGACTGTTCTTATAGAATTGGGGTTACAGTGCATAACCTTTGTTATATTTCACACAGCTTTCCTCCTTTAACAGTCTGTATAGGTGAAGCTAGATGCTCTCTCCTGTGACACCAATAGAACAACAAGGCTGTGACTTTTGGTCACGTAAAGGTTGGGGTTGCCACTCTAGCACCCTTCCGTGTAGGGGCATAAGGCCAGGCTAAGCCAACAGAGCCTGATTAACCTCACACAGTATCACGAGCAGCCCAACAAAGGCCAACAACAATAACAACAAACAGATAAAGGCGGGATAAGCAAAACTAAACTCATTAACAGGAGAGAAACAGACCTAAAACAGACAGGTGTAGCAGGGCAGTCATTTGGCTTTGTCATCCCAATTTTTGACTGTAGGGGTGTGAACCTAGGAAGATAGGTGTGAACCTATCTTTGGTTTTGATTTTCGATTGGGCTCATGATTCAATGATTCTCAATTCAGTACATAGGCATGCTAATTTCAGAATTTACTCCACACACATATCCACCACTTCTGTGGTGGATATGTGCACTAAGAAAGGAGCAAAGGTGATGTGACAAATTATGGCATGAAAGCAGCTCTGGGTGATGGCATGTCATGTGAGCCCGGGCATTTGTCTTTGCCTTCACTGAAGACAGGACTGGCTGAATTTCTTGCTGCCCCTTTTTATATAGGCAAATCAGTGACCAGCCAGTACCCAGCCACTCTGCTTGCTTCAATGGTGTTTTACAGAAGCCTGAAGGAGAAAGAAGAAAATTTAAACTATACTTTCAACAATTAAAAATATTAATTTTTGATAGTTGTGAATTGATCCAGAATCTTATAAGACAAGAATCCAGATTCCTATGTCAATTGCTCCCCCGTAGTTGGCAGCAGCAACCCTGTGCATGTCCGTGTGTGCACTGTGGGTGTGTATTTTTGGCTGTGTATAAAATATCTAAAGCATCTAAAATCCCAATCCCTATACAGTGTTCTGTTAGTTTTCAGATTGATTGATTGGTTGTACTCACATTCTCTTTCCTCACGTTGTGTCTACACGCATAGTTTCTCGCAACTTTTCATGTCAACAGAAGTGTTGTTTATTCTAGTTAATAAGATTGTTATTCAGCTGAATCACAGGGGAAAACAAAGCAGAAAATAAGAGTATCAAACTAACCTGGACCTTTTGCCCCCATAGCGTGTTTGCCCTATGTATGATTTATCGAGGTTAGTCCCTTATGGAGAGGGTCACAGGACACTCATTAGAAATCAGCATCAGTACTCGTGCTCTTTTATTCATTGTTTCAACATTGTTTCCCATTTTCAAAGCTTTTTTGTAGTCCTACTCCTACTGTTAGTCAGTGGTTGTAGCTCTTGGCTTCATACCCAAGCTCCCAGAGCTGGAAACAAAGAGTATAGAGTTCATTAGGCCTTCACATTGCAATCAATGCAGCAGAGACCTCAGTGAAAACCTAAATTAGATCCTGTGTGACTTCACCTGCTTAACAGCTCACTTGTTAACCCCCTCCGCTATGACACAGGCAGTACATGAGGGGGAAACGAGTGCCAAAATGAGTTGACAGGCCTTGCAAGTTTTCTTCTGTCACTTTCATGTAACTGTGAAATTTTGACTACTCTCTCACCTCATCTACTTATAAAATACCTCATGTTGTTCTGCTTTCTGAGAACTATGGGGACAATATCGAGGCACCTTCTGACCTTGAATTGATTGGTGAGTGGCTGGAGTGTAATGCATTATCTTGAAAGCAGCGTGGGTGAGTCAATGCAAAGGCTTTTTTTAAGTTGACTTAGTGGAGGAAAAAAATCCTCAGTCTCCACAAGGATCTTATTGTTGGAACTCCAACTCACAAAAACCTGTCCATCAGCTGACTTTCAGACTGTTTTGGAGACACATTTTTTATGATATATCTTCACAGTAAATGCTAATTGTTTCTTGTATTACACTGTTGAAAACTTCTTTCTGTAGCTAGAGTGCACTCAGTTGTACTCACTCTACTTTTCTCACTCTCGTCTACCTGACTTACAGCGAGCTGGCTGACATCTGCTCCTATCTTCATAGAGGTGTCATTGAAATTCAGTGCAGACACGAGTCCTGTAAAGCACAGGGAGAACTGCTTAGAGGAATATTCTGCACCACACACAAACATAACCCAAAAAAACGTCCATGTACGAACCAAGACACACAAGCATCCACATACAAATGTGTGAGCAAAATCGTATTAATATGCAGTTCTGTGCAAAAAATTGGAAAGGCATGGAAAAAGGCTGTAAAGTGAGAATGCTTTCAAACATAGGCATGTTAATAGATTATATTTATCAATTTGCACAATACAAAATGAGTGAGCAAGAGAAATATAAATCAAATCAGTATTTGGTGTGACTAACCTTTAATTTGATTGAGATTTTTCTTCTGTTTTTCACTATGCATTTTGTTAAAAGATAAATATAATCAATTAACATGTCAATTTTTGAAAGGATTCTTACTTTATAGCATGTCTTCCACACGTAAAACTTATGCACAGTACAGTATGTGCATGTAAACTCTCTCTCACACACACACACACACACACACACACACAATTTGTTTCAATTTTACAGCATACCCTCTTGTCAGGCATTAATTAATGGCCTTTAGTTAAAAATACAAAAAAAAATGCATCACATTATTAGCTGTGGCTGTTTATATACAGTGTGTGTGCTTTGGAGTGTGTGTTCAAGTATTACTTGCAGTGGGATGCGAAAATGTGTTTTGTGCTCTGTCCAAGTTGCTACAGCTCTATGAGGATCAACAGGGCAAGTTCTGACCCAAGTGACTGGAGACATTAAGGTCCCAGGGCCTAGATTCTTGCCTTTTAAAGCAGCCGATCGTGTAGGAGCTCTAAAACTGTACCCGTTAGTTCCTATAACCATGAGCTGGTTTGTCTTAGGCTTGTCACACAGTAATTGTGAATAGCCGACTACTATACCCCCCACTGTTAATAATTAGTGTTAGCCCTCATCTACACAAAGCAAAATTATATATTTGATGTTGTTGTGAACTTTTCATGTTTTAACAACAGTGATGCTACATATAACTGTAATTTAAATACATATATCCCCATGTTGGAATGCAAAGCTTATGTGAAACACTTTGAGAATGCACACACATCTAGTTGCAGTCTAGTGTGAGCTTCAACGCAAGTCCATCAAATTAAAACGCATCTCTTTTCTGGGATACCATGCTTCACTCAATGAATGAATAATCAAAACCAAAGGTTGCTTCCTATGTGAAACTAAATCTCAACTCACTTAACGCAAATACCACCAAGCAACTGAACCATTTCAGCAACAATATTTAATCAACGCTTGAAAGATGGATTTTGGACTGTAAAGTGGATTTTATATGCTTGTGTGTCAGAAAGAAAATATTATCGCTATTCAGTAACATTCAGGTGAATTGACTTTTACTTAAATTAAGGTACAGTCATTTTATAATGGCAGGGATGGTGTTTAAATTGGCTAAGAAAAATACAGCATTCACTAACATTGTAATAGAAATTAAATGTGGACGTTTACTATAGTTAATGTGTTATTTTACCTAAATAAGAATGGAACGATGTACATGACATCTCCTCAAACATGTGAATTAGAAGAAAATTTGAGTGATTGGTTCCTACAGCAATAATTTATCTCTAAGAAGTCCTCTCTCCTCTACTAATTTATTTCTAAATTGAGCTCTTTGATGTGCCACTATTTTATTTACATATTCATTTGCCAGGCTTTTTGTGGCACCCCTGCCATTCTTCCATTCTTCTCTCTCTCTCTCTCTCTCTCTCTCTCTCTCTCTCTCTCTCTCCTGTCCTTATTGTTATTTTTTATTATTTAAATGCAATGCATTGTTTTGTAACAGGTAGACTTTTGTTAATTTTCCCCCTCCCTTTAGTAACATCATTCGTTCTTTGCTTCTGGATGGTTTCCTTGAGTGTTCAAGATCATGTTTCATTGATGTTATTTTCTTTCTTTCTTGACACACAAGCATTTAAAATCCACTTTACAGTCTCCTCAGTTTAAAGGGTTACAATGATTCTATTACTTGGTTTTATTTGCATAGTGCATAGAGTTTCGGTGACTGGTCTTTGGATATTCATTTTCACATAGCCAGTAAGCAGACTTTTGTTTAGATTTTACCCTCACTTTACTGATGGTTTACTGCTGTACCCCTAGGGTTGTGTGATGATAAGGAATCCAGCTCTCCTTGACTGAATTTTCTATAATTGTGAACATTTTTCAGCTACTATTTGAAACACTTATGATGGTATATTGCAAGTCAACTTTCAGTGGGATTAAAGCCAAGGGAGTTTGCTGACGGTGCTTGTTGGCCTGCCCTCCCCGTGTCCCCATCTGGGGCACAGCCAGCAGGGCCGACATGCTTGGTGTGTGTATGTGCTTTCTCCAAAGCCTGAACTGTTTGGTGTAGGTCAGGCTAAAGATAAATGTGTGGAAGAGAAAGGAGGTTGTGTGGAACTTCAGAGAGGTAAACACAGTCACCCTTGTTGTTGGTATAGTATGGGGTCAAGGTGGAAACATCACAAACAGGTTAACCTTGAACGGACTTGTATTTTTCCCTCACTTGTTCCTTGCTGTTTTGTTTGAAAGTTTAAAACCCATTTATAAGAACATGGCCTTTTTTAATAAAACACATATTCCTGTATAAATTCTAGTTCTGAATAAATAAATCTCATATCTATTCAAGCTCATGGTTGAGCTGCCCCATATTTTTTATATCTGATCTCTCAATGTATTTATGTAAACACACACATACACTCACCACACAAAAATATAGAAGCAGCATGACCCTGGTTTTAATTTAATTTAATTTGTGTTTAAATAAAAAGTGAATGGAATCTGTTAATATACTCAGGTTTTGTGGTTGCTGTTGTCACTGGATGTTCTTACTCCGGACCTTGAGGATCAACACACACACACACACACACACACACACACACACACACACACACACACACAAACACCATGATGCCTTGGCCACTGCCCAGTGTTTCTTACAAAGTGAACCCTGCAGTGTTATTTTCAAGCTGTTTCCAGCCTAATACCTCGTTGTTTCTTTTTGTGTTTTCTTCTCAGTCTGCCTCTCTGTGGTGGCGAGCTTGTCTTGTCTGGACACAAGATGTAATGCTACTAGCCTGATTATTGAGAGAATGTTGTAGGCCTAATTGTGTCTGTGTTATCAGCAAGTTGTTGTTGTTGTTGTTGTTGCGCAGAACAGAGAATAAAGCTGTTTGTAGATTTTGTTTTTTGACCACAACAGGCAGAAAATATAGGAAAAAAGATGTATACAAAAAGAAGAAAAAGCCCCTGGTGTGTACAGATACATATTATTTTTCACCCACGGTTAAAAAAAATACATTGCTATGGACAGAGTGAGAGACAGCGACAGACAGGCAGGAAAAAGAACAGATAAAAGCAAGAGGAAAGAAACCGAATAGTAGAGAAAGGGGTGAAATGCTTGGCCACATGGTCTGGCGGGAAATCCCTGACTGAGCTGGGAGCACTGTGCCCTGGTGGCTAGATGAAATGTCTTATCTGCCGGCGGCAGGACTCTGTCCTTTAAGTAGGGCTAGGGAAAACTCATTGTCCAGCCAACCAGCATCTCAACTGATCCGTGTTCCCTTTGACCTTTACCACTGCTGCCACAGACACATGCCAAACTTTAGATTGTGTTAAATGTAAGATTGCTCATTTATATAACATCTATCATGTGTATGTGTGCTTGTGTTTGTTGCGTGCAAACATTATTTCCTCGTAGAGTTGTGTTGACAGCATTGTCCATAGGTCATGTTTGTATCAAGGGAAGGGGTGAGATGTGTGACATTTGGATCTACCTGTCTATAGACCGTCTTTTACCCATTATTTTCATATCTTTCCTCTCAACTATTCTACCAACGCCTAATGAGCAGGAAATTAAGTTGTAACGTGGCTATTGTACTGCATGATATGCACTAATTGCTCAGATTGTATCTGTATTATTTTTACAAAGAGCAGTACGGTGCTCTAGTAATTTTCATTAATTACACACAAAGAAGGAGTAATTAGATTTTTCATTATTCTGTAACTTTTTGTCTATTACTTTTTTGGGATTATGGGGTGTGGTGTGTTTCTTCATGTGTTTTTCATTCATTATGGTGTTGTAGACATTATATGAAAATGCTGAATTTTACTTTGCTGTTTCATCAAGATCTGCTGTACAAGCCCCTCTGTTTTATCAGCAGTATCAAATTCACGTGTGAGATGTGAATATGTTGAGCCCCAAATACAGTTTGCAAGGGGTTGCACAAAATTGTCATATGTTCTTAGTAGGTCTGGACCCAAATACTCGGATTTTCGAATATTTGATAGCGGAATGCACATACGATTCTCAGTTATGAGATTCAAATATTGAGGCTTTTTTATGCATGCCTGACCTCTGCTCACAGCAGTAAACATAACACTCTAGTACACATCAAAGAGAAAACATAGCGAAGCCCTCAGCTGTGTTGCAGCACTTCAAATTGAGTGATGATAATTACAGTGTGGCAGTTATGACCTTTATTAACTTTACAGTTGCTTAATTTAATTAGTATACAGATAAAAACAGTCAAATAGACTACATTTTCAAGTTAATCATTAAACTGTCGGCTGCAACAAACAAACAACAACATAATGAACCATGTATTGGCCGCTTGTAGAAGAACAGAAGAACATTTGTAGACTTATGCTATAATAAAAGTTTAAAGCAAATTTTGTTACTTTCTGCTACTGGAAATAGCACTCATCCCATCTGCCCTCTGGATCCCCGCCCGACTAATCTGTTCCCGTATTGGACCTGCTCATATCACTCTCACACTCTGGCCTCTCGGCTATGGTGTCCTACCTGCTCTGTACAGCAGCCACCAACCCCGTTCTGCAGCATCTAGTCTTCCAGTCTGCCTCGCTATTCCCCGGCTCAATTTCCGATCACTTCCACCCCGCTATAAAAATTTCTTTTTTATCTAACTCCTCCCTCTCTCAGTCCTGCACTTGGGTCTGCTAGGTTAGCTGTAACAAATTGAAAAACAAAGTTTTGGTAATAATAATTTGCTGTTTTAGTTTGCCTACGCTATGAGAATAAAGTAAAGGAGCACTCTCTTTCTCTCACACAGAGACGGACATACACACACACTACGCACCCATGCCGCCGTTATCTCTCTCCCATCTGATTGTCCCTCACTCATATCATTGCCAGAACTTCATGGCAGAGATGCTCACAACTCTTTGAGCAAGAGTCCAAGTCAAGTCTCAACTCTTTGAGCTAGAGTCTAAGTCAAGTCTCAAGTCTCTCGTGGTTATTACGAATGTTGTATCACTTGCTGCATTCAATCCAGGTTGCATATAAAACTGCATGGCTATAAGTAATTCTGTAACTGTAACCTGTTTTTCATTTTGGAAAAACAGGTTGGATAACCTGTTTTTCATTTACAGAGCACAACTAGGTAATGTGTAATGCAATTATTGACGGTTTATTAAATACTGTAAGTCAAAACACTCCCCAGACTCTTAAACCCAGTGTAACATTAAGAGATATTAACTGTGACGTTGCATAATCAACAATAAACCTCTATTTTTAACTTACAGAGCACAACCATCCAACCTTATGTACAATGCGTCTACAATTAATGACAACTTATAAACTACTGTAAGTCAACAAACCCTGTTGATTTTCAAACCTAGTGTAAAGTACATAACTAAATAAAACCGTAAAGTCACATAGTCAACAATAAAGCTGTAACCTGTTTTTAACAACCATGTAATGTGCAATTAATAACAGCTTATAAACTACTGTAAGTCAACACATCCCCCAGACTCTCAAAACAATAAAGCTGTAACCTGTTTTTAACTTACAGAGCACAACCATAATGTGCAATACAATCAATGACACCTTAAACTACTGTAAGTAAACACACCCTGCAGACTCTCAAACCAGTGTAATGTTATAACTAAATAAAACTGTAAGGTTACATGATCAACAATAAACCTGTAACCTCTTTCCAGACAACTGAGTCTGAAGTCACTGTGTGTGCGACTTAAGTCGCACTCGAGTCCGAGTCTCTAACTCGAGTCCCCATCTCTGCTTCATGGGCATTCATCCTTCTTCTGCTGTTCCGCTTCTATCTATTAAATACGTAGCTATAGGCCACACGTGTGCAGACGAAGCTTCGATTATTCGCTGTTAATTACTATTGAAGCTTCGAAGCTCAAAAATTGACATTTGGACCAGCCCTAGTTCTTAGTCATTTTGAATTATCAGGAAATGATGAAGCAGTTAGAGCATACTCATGAGTTCTGTACAAAACCGTTTTATTCAGAACAGTAAAACAAGTAACGTTAGTGTTCTAACATCATCACTCTCTGGAAACTGTATGTCAGATTCAAATAATCAAATCAGTATTTACTAGAGCTGGACCCGAATATTCGTACGCTGGGTACACATTCAATTTTCAATTTTGGGATTCGAATATTGATTTTATTTTCCTGCACACCTGACCACGCTGACAGCGCTGACGAAGCTTCAATTATTCGCTGTTAATTACTGTTGAAGCTCAAAAAATGATATTTGGGCCTGTCCTAGTATTCACACTGTTCTAGGAATTTCTTTCTATGCATAGTTGTACTACAGTCTTGTCCTTAAAATAAGGCTTCATAAGGCTTACTAAAAGCTGATAGTAACACCTTTGCTCTTGTTTAAATTGCGTACGTACATTCAAACACAAAGCTTTGGGTGACTTTCACATTGGCCATCTAAAGAAATCATTGTAGCATGCTAATCTCATCCTGTGATGAATTACAGAGCTAATTGCACCTATTCATCACACACTACTGTAAGAGATAAGACAGCTGGGAAAACATTGGTTAGAATATTGTGTATATGTGCATGTGTCAGAGAGAGGGGTGGGCAGACTGAATGGAAGAAGCAGTGGCAATCAGCTTTCTCCCAGCTCTAGCTTCCAGACCAGACATGTTGCCGCCATGTGGTTTTCCTGTAAGCTGACAAAGAAGCTGAATAATGTATCTATCAGTCTGCCTGAGTGTGCATAGCACTGGGCAATGAGGAAGCTGGCAGCTTGTTATAGGCTCATTACAGGTGAAGATGACATGTGGAGGTGCAGCCGCCTTGGCATTGTCTCCCTGCCCTGCCCTCAATAGAAGGCACAGCACTCTGTCACTCCCCATGGCATAGAGAACGGAAGACAGAGCTGATAGAGGAGGAGGGAATGAGCCTCAGTGCTCCCCTAACCCCCCAAAATGAAATTGACAGGCTTGCTGAAGTAATTGCTCCCAGCACTATTTTCTTTGGCAGGAAATACTGTTATCGACAAATAGGGGATTCAATAAGCGGCAGGAGATGAGGCTCTAGGCTGTGGTCAAAAGGCTGTGTCTGTCCTCTACTGTTGAGGTTGCAGTGTCTCCTGATGCTCCTGATGATCTCTATGCCTTGCCCTTTCTCCCCCATACTCTTACTCTCTTTTTATATCCAACCCCTACTTTTTCTATCTCCCTCATACTACCTCTGCTTTGTTGACTTTTTACAACCTGCTACATGGCCCTGCACTACCCACACAACATCTCTCTCTCTCTCATCCCTACAGCTTCCCTTGCTCCCTTACTCTAGTGTCTCTTTTTGACCATTTTCTTCTCTTGACCATTTATGAGAGCCCAAAGGGGGAAACTCTATTTCCCAGTAGCCAGCAGGTAATGTCCCCTCCCTCTAATCCTTAAATTGTTTCCCTGCTGCCAGTGTGGTGGTGTAATGTTGATATTATCCCAAAGGATTCCATTGATTTGGGCTAGGGTCATGAAAAAGCAGTTTATGGTCAGTGTCTTTGGTTTCCAGAGGTCAGAGCATGCGGTGAAACCAGAGCTCTAGCTTTTCTGGACATAGTGGTATGCTTGCTGGGAACTACTGAGAGGTATGAAGATAAATAAAAAGTCGGCAATTTGTCTCCCTCTCACTGCCCTATGTATTACTGAGGAAGTAATGCTTTGAAAATGCAGTCGCTTTGTCAGCCATATCCAAAAATGGAATCACAGTGATGTAAGAAGCGTATTTACATTAGCAATTGTAAGTGTTTTTTCTCCTACATTATATTGTCTTGCTATGTTTGGGTCAACATTTATGTTATTTAGGCTGGATTTCATCAGTGGTGGTGGTTCATCAAGTTTTAGTTATATTGTTGGCATTTTATTATACATATACAAAAGAATCACATTCATTGCTTTCCTTTAGAAAACACTGGCTAATTCCATTATTTACACCTTAAGAAATAGCCAGATTCAATGGTACTAATGTATTGTGTCTGTTTAACCTAATATGACTAAAATCTGAAGCTTTAAAGAAGAAGTCAATATCTCCATTACATGAATATCCTTCATAATTTCAATAAAGTAATTCCAATTTCTTGTTTTATTTCTTGCAGCTAAAATTATTTTAATTCAAATACTACTAAACTAATACTAAAGTTGTATTTGCAGATAATTGGCTTAGGTATAGTATGTCAAGCCTAAACGGAATCTTAATATCAAGTACACTCTCTGTAACCTTATGCATGTCCTGCTAAAACGAAAGAATGGCATTGCAGTTCCAAAAAATATGATTTGAAAAATATTTTTTCTCTGAACTGGTGTAATAAAAAAGCACATTTTCATCTGTTGTTCCTGGCCAGATGTTAAAAAGGCACCCTAAATAGACCTAGCTAACTGCTTGGCCTATATAATTATTTCATCATGCCTATATTGGCGGATTATTATATCATGACATTAATTTAGAATGTTTTCATATATCTTTTTTAGACATCATCTTGAGTAACCCTTGGAGGCATACCTTGGTTGCACATACCCTATTTAAGAACCCTTTTTAGTGAGACAATGGAAGATTTTTGTGCTGTGCTAAATGCTAATTACTTGAACTGTACATATTCAAGTTAATAAAGTAGATTTCAGCTTCATAATAAGAGTCTAAAGAAAGAAATTGTGTTTTCTTGCAGATGCAGGGAAACACACACACAGTCACAGTTCATAGATTATTTGGGATAAAATTCCTGAGTACATTTTTCAAAAAGGAGTCAAACACAAATTACTAGATTACTAAATATCTAGATAGTAATGAGATGGATTCTTATCTCTCCCCATGGCCTAATCACTGCCTTAAGATAAAAGCTAAGCCTGTCACTTCTCCACATTCATCTGACTGTGCTTGAGAAAAAGATGAACGACATAAGTGTTTGTATAGATGAAGATGAGAAAGATGGAGAAGAGACTGAACCACAGAAAATGGATTTATAACGAAATCAAACTATAGTTTGGAGAACTAGATAATTATGTGAACGTATGCTCTCAGATTTAACTTGCTTTGAGATTTTATGTTTTGTGTGCTAGCAATAATAATAGCAGAACATATGAAAATGTATAAAGCCATGGCAGAGAATAAAAATAGAAAAAATATGGTTCGTCTACCCATAACAAAGGGAATGGCGAGATTAAATCTTACCAGTGGAATGGAATTAAGCGCTTGGTTTTTGGTGCAAAATGTCCTACTTATAAAGACAATAAAATAAAAAAGCTATATGTGCTTACATTTCTACTTTGAATAATTAATTATAATTTTGACTTGTTGTGAAAGAGGCACCACTTCTACTTGGTTTTAGCAGGAATCATCCCTGCAGGGTGATGAATGTGAATTAAGTTGTCCTTTATTAAATAAGTACTTCTTGTCATTATCAGCCAATCAGACTATGAGCTCACTTTACACCTAAAGCAGAATTATTGGTAGCTTGCTGTTGTTAGACTGCCTCTGCCTTTTCCAACAACAAATTCTGATTCTTTCATGTTTACTGTGCATTGCAGGAGAGCAGCAGGCCTCTCTTTTCTCCAGATAAATGAGCTAGCTTATTACTTCCCAAACTGCCTATTAGCACAGCTCACTTTGTGGGGAACCAGCAGTCCAGGGAAGATGAACACAGTGAAGATGATTTTGTCTAACAGTCTGGTTCAGGCATATGTGACGCTGTTTCTGCAGCATGGTTTCTCTATTTGTTTTGTATGGTACCTTGACTCAATCCCCACCTCAATTGTAGCTCATTTTGACAACAAAACCTGACAGTTTAACCCAGATTTATTCCTGGTGTAGAAAAATGTAGTGTAATTGATCAGTTTGCATGCAAAGCTTTTAAATTTGCATTCCTCAAAATGTATGTTGATTGGACTTCATGGAAAGGCTTACAATAGACTCAATTAGTCTAGTAACTTCATCAAGCTGCAGTGCAATGTAATGTACAATGTTTACCTCACTGTGTGCCGAGAGAGTGTGTGTGTCTAAATGTGTGTTTCCCTGCTGTGGTGTAAGTACGTGTATTGCTGCCAATAGGTAGTCTCATTGTGTAAGCATCAGTGTAGCAACATGTCCCCAGAGTCCTCTGTGGAGATTATACACAAGAATCCATTTACTTTAAGCAGAAGCTGCCGCAGATAGCATGTAGAGCCTGTGTTTGGCTCTCTGTGAGTATAGTCCATCGTTAGGGTATTGGCTGATTGAGAAAAAGAGTATCTAGACACTCACTCATCCCTTTTCTAAAACACAGATGTTTTTGCCAGTTTTTTTCACTTGCACCTTTGTAAGAATCCACATTTTAAGACAAGTCTCAACAACTACTTCTACTGAGAACTAGGGCTGTCCCCGACTAAGGATTTACATAGTCGAATCAGAATCGTCAAGTCCTGTCTATAGTTGACTGATAGTCGAATCATGTTTTTGTGCGAGGCGATTGGGGGGGGTTTACACACGGTAGCTCCGCTTTAATCTTGAAAAGCTGCTGCAGAGCTGCAGTCTCTGTTCATTCAACTTGCACTGTAAATTTCTAGTAAAACTGAGGCTTTTTGAAGACCGTTTTCTCTCTCTCACTTGCCTGTCATTCACCGGTCTTGTGTGAGTTTTGCGTGCATGCCGTATGCCGGATAAATTGTCCGAAAGTCCCGCGAGGTACGGACAACTCGGCACAACACCAGTGAAGCAGGGGGACAGTCTCTTCAGCAAGTGTTCCTCTTCTGCCACCACACACACACACACACACACACACACACACACACACACACACACAGGGTTACAATTTTGGATTTATTTACGCACTTTTGAAAACATTTATTGAAAGTTTTATTCTTTTTACATGTTTATTTACAGCATTAAACGTTGAAATGTATATTGTAATAGGCTGTATATTAACTTATTGGTAGAAAACCGGTAGTTCTATGTAAGATCAGACGTTGAGCACCCCCATATCGCCAAAATGGCATGATCCTTGTTTTGCTGCGAAGCTTCGACTGTGAGATTGACAGTCGAATCAGGCTCCGCCCATCGAAGCATTGGATCTTGGACTATTGGGAGTCAGCCCTACTGAGAACACAAGACACTTACTCGGCAATATAAAGCCCTCTTCATGGTATTGTTGAGTCTGTTCTTAATGGTCTGATTTAATATTCCTGTAATTGTTCATGAACCTCTCTACAGTATGCATTTACGATGCAAATCATACACGGATGTCCTTTAACTGTTGGTATTGTGTTATTGACAATCGTTTTTATCACATTGGGTGATCTAACGATTTTTCTGTCGATATTTTGATTTCAGGGTGGACTGAGGAACAGCAAGCATGAGTGCACACTTTCATCCCAAGAATATGTCCATGAGCTGCGTTCTGGCATCACAGAAGAAAAGCTGCTCAATTGCCTGGAGTCCCTCAGAGTGTCTCTCACTAGTAACCCTGTCAGGTTAGTATCTCGTGCTTTTTTCTCGCACTGCAAACTGTGCTTTGTATCTGGGAATTCTTTGAATGATATTCCCCAATACCACAGCTCAAAGCACTGATTTGAATAGCTCTTATCATTGGCATGATTATAGAAGGTCACAACTGTAAAAACAGAAAAATGGATATTATGAGGTGTCAGGATGCAAGCTGGCTGTTAAGTATTAAAAGTCCCAGAATGATTAGGATAAACATCACTATGATTGATAGGTTATCCACAAAGTTTCCCTCTCGACATTACTGTATGAAAGTATTCTTTTGAACAAACTACTAGCACACACAGAACACTTACGCACAGCTGATAATACTTTACTAGAATTTCACCAGTGATATTTGCTAGTTATGCTTAATGCACTTTTTTCAGTGTTGTGAATTTTACCAAGAAAATGCTGGGATCATTCTATCTAGCAAAAGGGGAGTGGAAAGGACCAGAGTGATAGTAATCTTGATAACCTGTGGCTTTTCAGATAATGTGTGCTAATTGTGTGTTTGAAGTGGATTCATGACTGATTTTACAAAACCGTTTGCTTTCTCTATGAAGGCAGTGTTATTAAAAATATTTTCTGTGGCCTTCGTTACACTTTCTAAAAAATATACTGAAACATGTCTTATGTGACATGACCCCAATAGACTGCACATGCACTTATATAATATGTATGAACGAAGCAGAAACACTTGCCAGTGGCTTGTACCAAATGCCATCCTGACTGCACTGAAGAATCACTTTTTGTGCTAGAGCACAGTGGATTTGACAGAAGCTCACACAAGTGATGAAGGGCAAGTACAAGCACAAGATGTATATAAGTTTTGCTCATGCTATCAAGCTAGGGCTGTGCGATGAGACAAAAAATGTATATCCTGATATAGGTCATTTCATACCCCAATAATGATATATATATATATCTCAATATAAAACATTTCTAGTAAATTCTATGAAATATGGCATTATTGCATTATAAAGCTGGGGTACCTTTAGCGATTCTGATACCATGATAGAGTGAACAATGACACAGCATGTAATGTAACTAATGTTAACTAGGTTGTGGATTAGCAAACTGATGCTACTTGCTGCTGCAAAGCTAACATGAGAAGACGAGACAGTTCGAGAGCAGCACAGCAGCTCCAGACTGTGATACTCACAACTCTCCTGCTGCTATAGCTAACATCACAAGAACAGTATGTCTCGGCGAACTATAAAGTAAGCTGTATGCCCGTGGCCAAGTCATTAAACGTTACCTGACTGACACACACATCATGGCTGGCACTGCTGGAATGTGTGGAAAAACAGACCGCGGTGAAGTTAGTTTCAAGTTGGATATTAGTTTTAACTTGGACATTCAATAGATCGAATTCCAATGGTGCGGTGCAAAACGGCGTTCCCTCACCAAAATATTACAGCAAAGTGTGGAATTTGCGACACAATGATATAAACAATAGAGCATAATTGTAAACAATACACGTTTTTCTAACGTCAAACGATCGATATTGTCATATCGCACAGCCCTATACCAAGCTATTTTTTCTGTTGAGCAGGATTTGCATATTAGATATATTTTAATGCAAGGTGTTGTCCATCTCAATGGGATCTAGAAACAAAATTAATTTTACATACAGTGAATCCTTTTGTCTATTCATTTACATTTCAAAGAGAGGAAATATGGCTTTAAAATTACTTTTCCAATAATTTCCTTCTAAGTGTTATCCACATTAATCAGAGCCAAAGGGATGTCAGCTGGAAACCATCTATATCTAATTAGATGTATGTAAAGGAACCTCATTGGACCTGTTCCATGTGGATTGATCAGCTAGGTTAGACCAGAAAGCAAAGTATAAACTTTAAACAAGCATAGCAAATGGTGGAGCTGACCAAACGAGCACAAGTTTATAGTCACTGGAAGTGAGTCTGTCATTCCAGACCACTCTGTCCATTAAGCTCTAATAGATAGGAAGTCTAGTTTTCCACATCAGAACCAGCCATTCCGAGACCTTAATAAGCACGTGGCTCTGTGACATGTGTGCAACCTTCCTCCAGTCTACCAAACAAAAAATGGCAGGTGCCTGCACTTCTCTTTAATGTTTTATAGCCTATATAGAACTGTATAATTTTCCATTTTTTTGGTTCTCTGCTTTGTCCTATTGAGCTTGATTGGCTCATGAGTCATTCATTACGAGGCCTCACTGATTTTGTAAGTCTTGTCTCTAGTTGTTACCCAAATTCTCTGCCTTCTCTCCTGTAAATGGGATCTTCAATTTTAATTTGGTCCCACTAGTGCAACAGAGCCCTTAGTGACAGCAGAGCCTCTAAATTATTTACCACCCCACTGTTGAGGAGGTGTTTCTTAATGTGAATCAATGAGTCGTGCATATTAAATGGTCATCGGATAAGTGGAATACTTTTTTTATGTTCACCCTGGATACAGAGAAAAGACCTGCCAGCATGGCCCCAGAGGAGCTTTTATTTAATCTGTGTGCTACTACAAGTATTAACACTGCATCCCTGTATTAACCAATTTTAGAAAAAAAAAATTGTGCTCTTGCAAACTGCTCAACTATAGCTATTCATATATGGAAATGGATACAGTGGACATTTTAATTCATAGCAGCACTCTTCTTCCATATCAAACTAAGTAGAGGAAGTGATCAACCAAGGGTATCCCTGTGACAGGTTTGATTCATGACAATAATACAAAGATATTCAGTTGGCTCACTAGGTAGCATTAGCTACTGATGCATACCCAAAGGAACCATAAATAGATTTATAATGTGCTGAGCTTAAAATGCACATTTTATATAAAGTATGTTATATAGTATAATGAATAGCTAAGTAATTATCCCTTGAGTGATTGCAGAGCTGTGAAGTCTCCAGCAAAGCTGTGGGGAGTCAAGTCAGCCTTTCCACTCAGAAAGGCCAACTGTTGTCGAGGGGATGTAAGTGAGGCCAGGCTTGCCCTGTGGGTGCTTTCAAATGGCTGAACCTTTGACCAGCATGTAAGGGTCCTGTACTTTACAGAGGAGTCACCTCCCACGGATGGCCTGGCCCATCGAGGGAGAAAGACCCCTTTGGTTGTGTGTGCTGAGAAGGTCTATGCAAGCGTTTACTAACAACGGTCCCATGCTTGACTTCACGCCTCTTATTCTTTCTCTTTTGGGGAAAAGAACCGATTTGATATTGATAAGGTTACTCCTAATTAATATGAATGCACTTAATTGTCATGGATCACAACACACTGGAAATCCACATTTGGTTTGCTACTCCTGTGACTCCACTATGTTAATGTAACCTTTGTACGGTGTTTTATCATATACTGAAAATAACCATTATGTAAATGGCAGAGTAGTGCATTCATGCTTGTTTTAATTTACACCGTAGTATAATGATGAGCTTACCTACTTAAAATATAGATTTGTGTGGGACTTTATTGCAAATATTACTTGAAGAAATTTGCTAATTTCTTGGTGAAAGCTGACAGGTAAAATGCCTCTATACATATAGAGATATACTGATAATTTGTGCATAATATGCCGTTTATTTTACTTTGCACAAAATCCCATTACAACTGTCGAGAGCTGATTACTTTCTAGTTATCTAAAATTGTCTTGCTTGTGTTTGATTTGGTGAAATAAAGAACAAAATTTAATTTTAGGGTCAATATTTATGAAGCATTTTAGTGTTGGATGGATCAGTTCTAAATAGCACAAAATTCTCAGAGGAATGCATATCTGGTCCTAAAGTCTATTTGGCTTGGAAGTCAAATAATCATTTCTAATAATGTATACTCATTTGGCTTCTCATGCAGGTGATATCTAAGGTAATACAAACAACTTCTCAGTATTCATGTTTATATTACATAATATTGAGAGATATATTGTTTTTTTGCACCCTTACAAAATTAGTTAAGATATCACCAATAATTTACCTGGGGCAAACCCACAGACTGTATAAGAAGGGTACACCGCATAAATCGGCAGACAAAGAATGAATAATTTAAAGAGATGGAGAATATTTGGTAGATAAAAACAGATCCATGCATTGTTACTAACATTTTTGCTAAGCAGGCAAAGTTTAAATATTTTGAACTTATCTTTGTGCAAAAATTGGCTTTGTCATAAGTTTAATATACTGTCAATTTTTACAGTAGATTAATGACTAGATGACTAGTTAAAGCACTGCTTAGTCATAAGTTGGTGATGTACAAAAAGTATTTTTACGTTTACGTGGTTAATAATCTTGAGCTATCTTAACTATTACAGTATATCCATTGCAGTCAAACCTCTTTGTCTATAGAAACCTGTGTATGTATCATGTTTCTATGAATCAACAAATGTTAGTGTCATTTGGCATCTAATAGCTAAATATAGCCCTGATCCCTAATACATGGTAAGCAATTTTTATATTATTTTATACTATTTATATCAAAAAACTAAATTTCTGTGTTTAAATACTGGAAACATTTTTAAACTTGATTCTATACACTGAAATGAAAGTCTCATCATCAAAGTGTTGTTGTTCTTCACAGTGAATGCTTACCATTGCTTTTTGTTTTTCCTCTGATGTTTGGGCAGCCTGCTAATTTGCTCCCAGAGGCCTGTGTTTGTCTAATAGTTTAATTGGCTGGGCTGTGCACCTGTTTGGCAGCGCAGGTGGCCACAGGGCCATTGTGCTGAGGGCCTTATCTCCCAGGCAGTTCCACACAGGTGTGTGGCATGCAGCCTTAGCGGATCCACCCACAGATGGCATTGCCTGGAGCATCCGCTGCTTACTCTGTTTCCACTCTGTCCTCTTCTGCTGCCATGTTTTCCACTTCTCTTTCTGTCAGATTTTCTCCAGCCAATTATTTATCCTCTTTTTCTTTCTCCCCCGTTTAATTTTGTCATTTCTTAATTTAGAAGTGTCAGATTGACTAGCCACTTTTCATTAATTTCTTAATCCACTGACATGAAATGAGATGCCAACTTACAGAAAATTACAATCCTCTTATTTTTTCATTTTTTAGGGGAGAAATCATGCATTTTCCCTGCCTTTTCACTTTAATTTCACCATTTCTTTACTCTCTGCCACGTACATGCGAAAACTGTGATAAGATCCATGTAAAAGTTTATCAAGGAATTTAATATCTCAATAGGCAAATATGTGTTTGGTTTCTTTTCAGTCACTAAAGCAAAACCTCTCTCTGTGTATCAGTTTAAATATTGTCTTTGCATGACTATACACCCTACATTTACACTTTATTTGATCATTTCAGTCTGAAGCAGCCCTGAAGCAGTAGTGTTAAAGCTCTGATCTAACTCAGCCGCTGCTCCATCAATAGAGAGTGGTTTTGGGCTGCAGAGCACACATCCATGACCCCAGATTTTGAGTTCCCTATGTTTAGCCCTTAGATTTACACTATGACTCTGTCAAATCCCGACAGTGACTTCCATATTAGATCTGCTAGCTCTCAGATCCCTAAGACATATTTTAACAAAATTGAACTGGGCTCCTAACTTTTCATTATGTCACATCCTCATGGTACAAGTCAGACATTTGCTCGGGGGGCATTTTCTTGTGGGGTCTTTTTGTGGAGGCTGGAGACATTTGCTGACACCAGAGTTCCTCCCTGTGTCTGGATACTCAAGGTGTGGGCTGTTGTGATGATCTTGCTGCTCTGCCACACATGGCGTCTCAGAGTCTGAATCAGTCTCACAAGCTTTTCTCAGTTGAATGCTTGAAGCTGAGCACTGAGAGTTGCATGGAACACTAGTAATGTGCTTTTTACAAGCTTTGAAGTTACTATGCCTGCTAACATAAAGCTGCTCGTCCTATTGACTGACTGTCCCAATGCCCAGCTTGATAAAGCATTGAACAACATACTGAAAACCACTGCCAAGTGCAGTGGTGGTACTCTCCATATAATGATTGAGCAAAGACCATCAAATAACTCAAATTCCCTCATTCCCTCCTCTCATAATCTAGGTGTATTATTTGATTGTCAAAGGAGACTGCAGTCATAGTTTTTGATTTTAATAGTGAAATGCCTACTGGAAGGTGAAAAGGTATTACTGTACTTGATTGTCATTACATCTTATGTGTATGGCACTTACTTATACAATTAAAACCAAGATAATTAAAAGGTGTCAAAAAAAGCAACCCCCTTGATGCAGCCAATCGACGCCAGCACAAATGAGCATATCCATCTGTCCATCTGCTATTGCGACCGTTGGAACAAATATGAGCATCTGAACCTCTCACAGACTGGATATACCCCCTTGACAGCTTAGGCCAGAAATCTTGTCTGGCAAGGGCACAAAGTGTGAACACTGGCTCTCAGTACAACTACAATGAGTTAACACTGCATTGATGAATGGTACTTTGTATGAGGATTTAGGTACAGTAGACATCAATGGGCCAGCTCTGTCTGACATAGATTATTCACAGAGATGAATAACTGTTTCAACTCTGTCGTTTTTGATGTGGAAATAGCTCCCTATCTCTGTGAATCTTCCATAATTGATCATCTGTATTCAGTTTGTTATCCTGGTTAGTGCTTTTGTAAGCTCAATCAGACTCCATGTCAGTTTGAAATTTTTAAATATAGCATTAAAAATCCTGATCTCCTTAGTTGGATTTAGGGGGACAGGCTACCTCAGGACACATCTCATGCCTTTGAAATTTCTGGATCAAGCACTATCTTCCCATACCCTCCCTTTTTAGAGTAATGGAAAAATAGCAATTTGATTTCCTACCATGACGATCAAGATTTAACATCCTCCAAGAAAAGATGAGGAAGGAAGGAGTAGAGACACAAGATATCTGAAAACCTAACTTGTCAGTGCCGTAAAATATGTTGTGTCTGTTGCCACAGCAAAGCAGTAAAGTGGGGGGCGGAAGTTTTCCAGTGGGGTAATTTTCTTTGCATTATGCCGTGGGACTCTACTCTCTAGATTCCCAGTGTTATTACAAACCACTCTCGCCCTCCAGGCCTCAGACAAGTTTGCTCTGTCACTTGTCAAGGAGAAACAAGACAAGAAAGATTTGGAAATTACATAATCACTTAGCAAATGCATGTAGAGAGAGGGTTCTCTGGACTGACTCCCTCATTAGTGGAGCCACACATATTTTTGTCTTTTACTTTTCAGGATGGTGCAATCATTCTTATTTTATAGCATTCAAAGACTTTTATTTGACTGTTAAATTTGGTACGAATCTTATGACACTGTCTTCAGCAGACGTGACGAGCAGTCAGAAATGAGCAAGTTAACTAGTTTTTACCCTTGCGGCTGACTTCAGAGTTGTCGTTCGCCCCTCTTCCTCAGAGGCAGTGAAAACGATTTTGGAGACATAAATGTCCTCAGTGTCTGGGTATATTTTAAGAGTGATGCCTATTTCATTTTATGGCACCATCTGTTAACCTCCAAGATACCCATATCTGTTACGGCCCCAAAGTGATACATACATAATTCAGAAATATCGGTTTCTAAATTTGGCCATGGTTTATATTTTGAAGGATATGATGCCTTTGGACACAATACAATATGTAATATAGTGAATGTTTGAGTTTTAATATGTATTTTAACTGTACAGTTTAACAAAATCATTAGTATACATATTACCATAACCTCAAAAATAAAAGTAAACTTCTAGAAATATTTTTATGTTTTCTGGTATGTGGGACATAACCCAGAAACCTGAGCCCATATTTATCAAACATCTGAGCAGGGAATGTGTCCAATCTGCTCCAAATTCTCAGAGTGATGCATATTTGTTCCCACTTTTATGCTTAGGAATAAAAGCAGTTATCAACTTTCATAACATATGAAAGTCATCTTGTCTGCTCCAGGATTTAGGAGAGCTGTCCTAATGTTTTAGCAGTTCCCAGCAAATATCAAACAATAGCACAAACATGCACACACATTCTGGGAGGTGTACACTGACTCTTTGCAAATGGTGTTATACATCTGCTGTATAAGGTGACAGCAACAGAAGCTTGAACAAAATGGCAACTTTATGGCTTTGAAAATAGAATCTGTTCTTTCAAAGAAGTGCTTGCCACTGCACTTCCCTTTCCTCCTTGAAAGATGAAACTAATTTCTGTAGAAGCCTGAGGAATGTGTAGATACATCACAATCAAAGCTGAAGATCCTTTCTCTGATCTGCCACAACACATACAGATTCACAGTGTACAGAACAATTACATTAATAGGTCTAATCAACCTGCAATCTGCCAACAGCACTACTACTGGTTTCTATCTACCTAGCAGTGAGGATTGTTTTGTAGGAATCATTGGTGTTCAGGGGATAATAAGAAATTGTGTTGAGTGTTTTGCACTCTGTGGGGGGTCATTTCAAAGTGACTGGGGAGCATGTTGTGCTGTCAGCTGACTGCACTTACTAGTTGATTTAATTCTGATAGAGACCTACACACCACAATCTCTCACACTCCTTTGTTTTCCATACACATACACAGATGCACACAAGCAGCATTATTTCCATCAGGAAACGTGGAACATAATTTATTTCTTAGTCCTAAGCTTCAGTCACTGTTAGAGCTACTTTTTGGAATCAAGCTAAGACTCAATACCATTACAAGTGCAAAGTACTCCTTTTGAGTACTGTACTGCTCCTGCTCCCATGCTTCCTTGGTTATGCAGGCAATCACATTCTTGGAGTGCTGACAAACAGGAATATTGTCCTCAGACTGTGTTACTAGCTCTAGTACCAATATCAAATATCCAGCTCCTGTTGTTTGTAAACATTTTCTTTGCAGCAGCTCAGTTAAGTTTATATATATATATGTATAATTTTTTTGGGGGTCACTCCGATCACCACTGGCACCACTGTTGCTCTTACTTTCCACATATTTTCTAGCTCCTCTTTCAGCCCTTGGTATTTCTCAAGCTTCTCGTGTTCCTTCTTCTTGATGTTGCTTGGGATTGCCACATCTATCACTGCAGCCTTCTTCTGCTGTTTTCGATCAACACGATGTCTGGTTGGTTAGCCATCACCAGTTTTTCAGTCTGGATCTTGAAGTCCCACAGGATCTTAGCTCGGTCATTCTCAACTACCTTAGGAGGTGTCTTCCATTTTGACCTTGGGACTTTCAGCCCATACTTATGGCAGATGTTCCTGTACACTATGCCAGCTACCTGGTTATGGTGTTCCATGTACACTGTTCCTGCCTGCATCTTACACCCTGCTGTTATGTGCTGTACTGTCTCAGGGGCATCCTTGCACAGTCTGCGCCTGGGGTCCTGCCTGGTGTGGTAGACCTATTGATCTTATACTGAGTGCCTGTTCTTGTGCCGCCATAGAGCAGAAAATATGTATATATATATATAGACAGGGTTGTTTCCAGGGTCTTGAAACATTGGGGGCTTAGCCCAGCACAGAAGTCTTTCATGTTTTAACCCCCCACCTAGGGCTTTAAACACTTAATTTTCTGCATTCTGGTGAATTTCTTTGCACCAATTTATTGAGGAAATGTCTCAGGTGACAATTCAAAATAAGAAGAATATAGTGTAATATAATGCTGTAAGGCTGTCAGGCATTCTGTATTGCTGTCAGATATGTTTCTCCTGTAGATCAACTTTTCTCATTTAATTTAATCCCAGCTGAGTCTACATACATGCAGGCATACCTGAAGTAGCCTAAACTCTTTTTAAATGTGCATATGGAACCTTTTCACCTCAGTGATAAATTAGCTTAATTAATGTGAATTCAATTAAGAATTATTTATTGACAAAATATTGAATAGGGGGGTCGGGGGGTCCTCCCCCTGTTGATTTTGAGCATTAAACAAGGAGTGGGTGTTGTAAGAAATGTGATTGGGCCAGTCCAATGTCAGTATAGGCTGATGCTTTATGGGCCAATCGTTGGCCCATTTTTTACAGTTAGGCCAATATAAATACATAATTTGACTTGTAGCCTACTTAATGAGAGGAGCGCACTGCTCTTCATCAGAGGAAGAAAACTGAAACTTATATTATTAACATGGAAAATATTTTTGTTGCTGTTGTTGAGTTACATTCGGGCTATGGTCAAAACATGACCTGGCGTTGCCGATGTGTGTGTGTATGTATGTATGTATGTATGTATATATATATATATATATAAAACCATCAGTTGAAGAGACTACAAGACACATTAGATGTATTAGTTACAAGTGGTTTTGCATTGTCCCTGTAACATGTTCCCTGCTGTGATCCACTATATTTAAGGACTATGCCAGCCAGCAGGAGAGACCTGAGATATTGTCAGGGCAGCTAAGTGGAGTGACATAGTGGCTGTCGCTTGGATGGAGTGAGTGTATGTTACCTGGAGTTAAATGTGAAGGATATCAGCGGCCCGTTATTCTCTTTCAAGCAACTCACAGGTCAATGGTTTTGGCAGTATGTATGTGTAAATGCTGGAAGCACAGGGTGTCTGTTATACTCTGTGCATTTTAGGAGTTTCTTGGCAACATTATTATACCTTGGTTGTACCATGTCCATTGACCCACTGATCTCTTAAATATTTAACTCACTTTTCTGTGAGGTGAGGGTTTCTATGAATAAGGGTCAACAAAACAACAAAGGAAACAGTGTGTGGTAGATTTTAAGGATTCTGTAAAGGATTTTGTAAGAAAAATCTGTTTTTGTAATTTGATACTCACTGGTTGTAACCTACCTGTGTGTGTCTGCCAATCTAAATTTGCTTCATGAAGTTTCATAGCTAGGATGTAGGACACATTCATTAGTCTTACCAGACTATTTTTCTTTAAATAGCAATGTTTAGCAGTGTGAAGGATAACTATGTCTGTTATCTGACAGTCTGTTTGTCCAGCACCAACAGGTCCAAAACTTCAGTTCACCAATGTTCTATGTTACTGCATGCTGTACGCATGCATGCATATTATGCTAATGGTAGCATAAAGCTGAGATCATAACTGAGCCTAATTATTACAACACTACAGTCTATTGGTGCACTAGTGGGAAAGATCAAAGAATGGCAAAATTAGTTATTTGTTTTTAGTCCATTCAAACATTTTCTTTTCTAGTGTTTAAAGAGAATTATAGCCTCGTGGGACCTCTTGCATGGCTAAAAACCTAGACTTATTTATTTTTATTTTACACTACACTTGAATGTAGGCCAAGAAAATACCTTTTTTTGGTTAATAAATGTAAGACTTTTCTTAATTTGAAGCTAGTATTGGATAGTCAGTTATATTATCTATCTTTGTACCATTCAACTCTAGTAACACCCTATCATCGTTATTTTTTGTCCAAGTTAGGTAATCTTAGGGATCGAAAGCATATATTTACATTCATTTTATGACTTGAGACAGGTAAAACAGTACTTCAAAATCCTTCAACAATGTTAGAAAGTCAAATGTCACCAAGATGTACAGCTCAAAGCTACATTAACAGCAAACAAGAGAATGGGTTATTATTATATGAGATCAGTGTGATTGCACTGATAACAGTCACCTTTCCTCAAACAGAAAATGTACCCTCTGTGACCACACATCCTTTGTGATTCATTCAGTGCTCCTGTGATTTATTTTTAGTAGACAGCTTTTTAATTTTAATCAAATAAATCAAAACAACAAAGGACACATTAGAAAAAGGAAAAACAAAAGTGGTTGCTCTTAATATCTATTTTTGAAATGTATTATTTTTTGAACAGATTAGTAGAGTACAGTTAATATTTAATATCTAATATCTGTCAGCTGATATGCCCTGTGCATTATAGTTATTTCAGCAGGCTATTAAATTGATCTGAGTATAATGTAACTCCATGTTTGGCATGGTAAATCACTAAGCAGACACTGGTGGTGCTTGGTTTCAAGCTATAATGTTCAGAGCTATTTGTTGTAAGGAGCTTTGGTCGTCTGTTGGAATACTGTAGCACTGAATAGGTCAGTAGTCCTACGGAGGGACAGTTGTACGGCTATACCTGTAATACAATACAAATCTATTGCACTTTTACAGAAGCTTTCAATAACAAAGCTCCCCACCTAGCCATGATAAAATATTAGAACTGGTCTATAGACTGAAATCAATGTGCATACAAGCCATCTAAACACAAGACCAGCGATCAGTCAAACGGATAGGGTGAGAGAGTGTCTTCCTCTCACTGTTTCTGTCACTGCTGAGTCACTTACTGTGGCTGGTGATGCGCAGTAATCTTTTCATCATGTACATACATTTCCCTTGCCAAATATTTGTAGAATACTGCGCATGCATGCACGCACACACACACACACACACACACACACACACACTCTACACTTTGTTTTCCACTCTCTTTGCTATGATATTCTGTCCTCACTTTTAGCAATATATAGTACTGTCTAAACTGCAAATGCTATTCCCTTGAGCAAGACCACTGAATACAGCCTGGAGTGGCACTAGGAGTACCACTCTATCCACACTGGTTAAATGTATGCATACTGTATGTGTGTGGCAGTGTGTGGAAGTAAAAAGAAACACGTAATGAGACTACATGTGTAGCGACTGGAGTGCTAGCGTGGCTTATCTTGTTCATGCCCCTTTTCTCTGTTTCAGTGAAGGTCCTTGAAGTACAGTTTGAAGTGAGCTATGTCGAGAAGCATTGAGTGAGGAGTTGATTGATTGAATGTCATATTATGTATTTAAAGCAGTAGCAAGCTCTCACCACATACTTGAAATAGAAATAGATAGATGCAGTGCACACATGCCAAAATACATGCATATTTCTTTCATGGAGGCTCAGTGCTTGGTGTTGTCACCTCACAGCAAGATGGGTTTGGGTTTGAACTACATAGCTACATTTGTTATGTTATGGCAGCACATGTCACAAAGTCAGTAGTAGTAGTATTGTGGTCTTTTGGAAAACAAATGTCTTTTGACAGGAATACAGGTCATCTCACTACAAGACATTCTTACTTTAAGTTAATAGTCCACAATATAATGGACTTTCAATGATGCTTAGATGTTCTTTAGTGAACATCTTGTAAACATCTTTGTTTATATCTAAGTACTTGTTTTTGTGCCAAACCGTGACATTTTCAATGCATACATTTTACACCAGTTAGCATAACTACAATATAATTGCATGCAGCCATCAGAAATAACAAAATATAAGATAAGAAATTGCTTCCCTAAGACCGACTATGAATTTTTCATTTTGCCCGCGGAATATACATGATTGCAGAAAGTAACACAATTTGGTGGCACTTAACTAGAGGATTATAGCCATCAATATTAGATGAACAAGTTCTCCCCCAAGTTAATGAAATCCCTGCATGCCCACATTAGAAGAACAGACTGATAAGGAATGGATCCGATCTCTTGTTTCTTCAATGTTGAATTGCGACATTGGCACTTCATGTTTGACCAAACATGAGCGTCAGCCGCTTCAACAATATACATTTTGCTGTTCAACTTCCTAAGCAATACAGGTTCTTATACTAGGATTCTCATTTTATTGACGCTAATCATATGTTGGAATGAATAATGTTTTTATGAGAGAGAGGTAGAAACAGACTAGTACATTTTGAGATTATTATTACTACAAATAGGAGTCATAGTAGTACTGTTGTTAGTATTAGTATTGCTATTTGTGTTAGTAGTTGCAATATTATGTTGTCCACTGAGGCAGTTTTCTCTGATGAACAGAGCCAAGGGATTTCAGAGCCTCAGGACAAGGACTGTAGAAGTACCATCTCTCATTTTCTTTGTGGTAACTTTGGGACATTTAGAAGGCAAGCTGCAGAGGACCTAAGGGTGTACGTGAGGGGACAGAAAATGATCGACAGTCTGGTGTGTAGGGAGGAGTCAAAACATTTAGTGCCTTAAAAACCTTGAGGAGGACTGCATTATGTTGCAACCTGCAGCAAGACATCCATTTTTGATGAAACATTTTCTGCACAGACAATCCCAGTCCTTTGTTTTATGTCTATTCTGTTTCAGTCAAACAACAATAGAGAGAAGGTAAACATGGAGCAGACAGCTGACATTTTCCTCAAACATCTGTTGCAAAATGTCCAATTTACATTCTGTTATAATTAGTGCTTTAGAACTTCCCCATTGAAGGTATTTATTAAGAAAGGTTTCAGCCTTATTTTGTGAATTTGTTTTTTTAACAAGTGTGTATATATTTGGTCTAGATAAATCTTTTTAGTTTTTAGCTGTCACTTCCTATAACCATGACAGCATGTCTGTGTTTTTGTTTATGTGTGTGTGTGTGTGTGTGTATGTGTGAGAAATACCATGAAAGCTAATTTGCAAACATACCAGATGTTCAGTTTTTCTTGTTTTTCTGCCAGAGCCTCCCTTTTGCCCTGTTTGGGTCATCATGACAGTTGTCATGAATACATTCCTAACTCTGTATTTCTTCATTCTTTTAAAGACTTTTTACACCAAAAATAGAGAACAAAGAAAAAAACAACCAAGCAGCAAAACCAAGAATGGTGAAAATACTATTTGAATTGATATACATAGGAATAACTAATAATTACAAATCTGATTAATAACTAATCTGGGAGGCCTCTATTATAAATCACCAGAATCCTCTGGATTGATTAGTACATTCATTGATAGGAAGACGTGTAAAAAATGCTCAACATTTTTGTGACATTGCATTTTATGTAAAAAACATCACTTTAGTTAATAAAATGTTGAGAATTTTAATTAAAGCATAAATACAAACTCTTGAAGGTAGAGAGAAACATGTAGTGCAAGCAGTACAAAATAGTCCACATAGATAATTTTGTGGAACCTCCACTTGTCCTTCCTGCAGAGGACAAAGCTTTGTTTTTCGTCAGTACTATTCTCACACACCTTTTTGAGGTCACACAGCATTCCCAGAATCTCATTCTGGTGTTGTGCTGTATAATAAACAGAATTTCTCTTCACAAATATTGGTTCCATTTCCTGCTCTCTAAAGACATTACCATCATTACCAAGGAGCATAAACAAAGACTGTGGATTTACTGAATTGTGCTCCTTCAGCCATGTCTCCTCCTTTCCCTCTTTGTTGTCCCTGTCTCTCATTTACTCCTACCACCTCTGTAGCACAAATACATATAACTGCATTGTTATGCTGGAGTAAACTGAGCCAGTTTGTTATTTCTTCTTTTATGGCCTTAAATATGTGCAAAGCACATGCTGGAAGAAAACATTCAATCTGGAAGGCTCATTGTAAACTGACATTTATGAATTTACTACATTATGATGTTTTGTTTTTATTAAGAAAACAGATCATCATTATACACTACACTAAATATGAATAACTTAGAAATTGTTTTGCTAATGAAATTTGAGTAATGGTATGTGGGGTGTTGTAGTGTGTGCTAATTTCGTCACAGATCAAAGAAATACCTCACCTAAACTGTGCTAGTTGCCTCAGGCAAATGCATCTCGTCCCTAATTGAAGGTCTCTTCCGACTCACTGAGTCAATACAAATGACTTTAATACTCAAACCATTATTATTTCAAATCATTGTCAAAAAGGCGTGATACATCATTGACTTATGCCCCGGTAATGTTAGAAAATTGCTCCATGCATTTTGTGTTACTGACAGTTAGGGGCCTGAAAACAAGTAATGCTAATGACATAATCTGGCTGCGACCACCCTTGTCCCTCCCACCCTCTCCCTTCCTCTCTCTTCCTCTAGCTTAGACAAACGGGCTCATCTGTACTAGATCATTTGCCGTCTCCTGATACGCTGTGGTTTATAGCCAATTATCTCTCACTATCCATTATCGATTACAGTGTTATCTTCCTTGAATTGCTTAATCTTTTGGCACAGGAACATAGCAGCTCACAGGGGGGCCTGGATACAAACTGCTTAGCGATGGGAACACTAGTTAAGATGGATGGGTGTTCATTTACTTGTAGATGGGTACGGCTTAAATTCACACTCATTCCGACTGTATTCAGAATCAGTGAGGGCCGGGTGTTTTTTAGATTTGCAGCTCTCTCTGTTAGGAATTAAAAACTGCATCAGTCAGTTTATCTAAGGGTGTGTTAACCTTTGATAGTAGTCTGAATGACTGATTTCCTCTGAGGTTAATACAATATTGTTTGTGTTGGCTTTCTTCAGTGAATTAACTTGGCTTACAATAAACCAGCAGGGCAATAACAGTGCTGACTGAATATTGGGTTACTGATTTTTTTGTGTGTCTGTGTCTTCTTTCTAGTTGGGTTAATAACTTCGGTCATGAGGGTCTCGGCCTTCTTCTGGATGCTTTGGAGAAGCTGCTGGACAAGAAACAGTAAGTGATCGCCTATGACTTCCCATCTCTGTGTAATTTTTATGATACCAGGTTCTATTCTTGCAATCACAATATCTTTTCCGATATTTTTTTCAGGCAAGAGAATATTGATAAACGCAACCAGCATAAACTTATCCAATGCTTGAAGGCTTTCATGAACAATAAGGTTTGTATGAGTCAATGAAGAAAAGACCATCCACTCAACTGATTCATTAGATAATGAACTCAGTATAACTGCATGATAAAATGATATTGCTTGGATGCAATGATAAAATAAGATCCTCCTGTCATGATTAAAACAGCGTTATTGCCCTGAAATTCAAATTATATAATTTTAATTCAATTGTAGAAGGTAATTTCTAGTGGTTTGTTCCAGTAACTGGAAAGCACACACAAGAAGAGAGGACATTCTTTTTATTAAACATCTTCAAAATTTCTAATTGTGCCAGGATTCCAAACCTGATTTGAATCTGGACTCTGACAAGCCTGGGATAATGGGACCATAAAGGGAAGCTAATTTTACCATTTCAAGCCCATAGTCTCAGATCTTTTAATTATCCTTTTTGGGAACGTCTGGCTCATTTCTCAAAAATAGCACACATTTCAAGGACAGGTGAACTATTGATATTGCTTCTCTTAGAGTTAATGCCCACACATAGTCATCTCTGCCCATTCCTTCAGTTGCTGGAAGACTAAAAGGTACAGGAGACTATAGGTATTTGTCCCTATAGTCCTGTCCTGAATTGAAATAATTCATCATCCTCTCCATTTTCTCCCATGGCCTCGTTGTCCCCTCCTTAAAAGAATATTAACGTACATTAGAGCTTCTTTGTAGAATCCATTTTTTACTTGAAGTGAAAGTTCTCCATGAATTCAAATGCTCTTATTATTTAAACCCAACGGACCTGTTCTCCATCCTATCTCCTCCCTTCCATGTCTTACAGTATGGACTGCAAAGGATCTTGGGAGATGAGCGGAGCCTGTTGCTGTTGGCACGAGCAATTGACCCCAAACAGACCAACATGATGACAGAGATTGTCAAAATTCTCTCTGCTTTCTGTATTATTGGAGAGGAAAACATGTAAGTTGACCTTACTCTTGCAGACTTTCTCCTATCTTGCATTCCATTAAAAAGACATCTCTAGTTAGTCTATCATATGCGCACGCACTCAACATGTAAATTTTATCCAAAGAATAAAAAGTAAGATAAATATTTTGTCACAGTGAGTCAGAGCGTCAGTTGTATTTGGAGGGCATCTTGAAATATTTGCCAATGAGATTTTCACCACTACCAAAGAAAATAGGTGTGAGTAGAAATCCATTTGTTATACCTAGAGTGTGAAAAGTTAAATTAAAGTGGACATTTTCCATTGGAACTATTTATTGATACATATTCCAGAGGTTTCAATGACAGATAATGCAAAACTATAATATATAAATATATATAAATTATATGCACAGATTACATAAGATTAGGTAGGTGGGGAAATATGTTTTTATTTGGATGACCTGACTCTTTAATTGCTTTTTCCCTAATCTCCATTCAGAGTGGGTCGTTTTCTGTATTCTAATCTTTCTCGGTAAATCACACCTGATACGGAAACAGCACAGCACCATTTCAAAACCCTGAAATGAAAAATAAAATGTAACGATGAAAGCGATATGGTCCATCTCGGCTATGCTCTCTAATGTTTCTGAGACAGTAAGAGGGGAAGGAGACGACTGCTTCTTGTAAACACTGGAATATCACTATTGCCTCAATCTTCTCCCACTGGGTGGCATGTACTCAGACAGAGACTGGACTGCATGAATACATGTTTACCCACTGGAAGCATGTACCGCATATACAGATGACCTCAGACAGCACAGAAATCTTTTGGGTCACATGGTCAGATGATGCAGTTCAGTCTGTTTAAATGTGCCACGGACACACAACCTGGCTGACAGTTTATAAATTGGATTTAGGGGAGTGTTTTTTATTGTTTCCCACAGGGCCAGACTAGAATAACAATGGCACTTCAAAGTCGGTCTGTATGCAGTGGTGGAAATAAACAAAGCCACAAATTCAGTTGGAGGAGCTGAGTTCAGCAGTGTGTCTCACATCTCAGACCATTCAAGTAGGCCTTTATGCTTGTAGTTCTGTGACTGAGCATGATTTCCAAAATGATTTTGAAGTTACAGAATATGAAGGAAACACAATTGTTTTCAGTAACCACTCCTAAAAATGTATATCGATTAACAGATGTTTACAATAATGTGGGAATATCCATATCGTTATTCTCATACAGCTTAATATAAAGTATACAGAAGGACTAAATATTAAGTATTGTTCTATTAAAAAAATGTTTTCGATATAATCATGAGTTTTGCAGATAGAGGCAGTTGAATCTGTATATAATTGATGAGTTATTAGATCCATATGAATTTCCCAGTCTAACACTCCGACGTAGATTTGCTGCTTGCATACAAACACACACAATTATTTTTAACCAGATCTGGGTGTATAGATAGTGCAGATATTGTCTGCCTCTCTCTCTCTCTCTCTTTCTCTTTCTGCATTCTCAAAACATTCAAGAATAAGTTGAAGTAAACATAGCAATCTTTGCCATGATCATAGCCCTGCATTAAAATGTACGTATCCTGCAGAAATGACAGTCAAAGGAGCTGAGGCGTCACTTTCTTGCTCAGAAACTTCTCTGCCAACCAATGTTGTGACGCTGACTCATGTTCAACACCCACTTCAGCTGACAGCATCAAAAGGGAACACGACAAGTTAAGCAGATCTATCTCGCCTGTTTTGAAGCGTCGTCTGAACTGGCTTTAAAGCTACTCAGTATGCAGCTCCCCATGCTTGTCTGTGACTTTGTAACCCCTATCAGAGCGTGGTCGTTCCATTTATCTCTGTGTCAGGCTACCTCCACACATACAGTCCTATTGGTCAGACACATGATCTCCCTCACTCACAAAGCAACTGTGCTAGTATTTTGTCATCCTGAAAGTGTTATTTTTTGGGGTTGATATAAGGTAATAAAAAACGGCAACAGCAACCCTATGTGACACGTGTAAGTAGACATCTCACATATAAACACAAATTGTTTGATCCATACAGCTCACATTTTACCAATTGGCCTAGTGTGATTTATTTCTTTATTATTTTAAACTAATTTATTGGAACAGCAAGGGGATATCAGATATATCAGGCTAAGATCTCTTTTGTACCCACAGGAGTAAGAAGGTTAAGGAAAGGAGAGTTAAGCTGTTTATTTCCTCAATGAAGGCAAAATAACAAATGTGGCCTTGTAGTGACAGAGAGAGTAGTTGTTGCCAATTATTATGTACGAATATTGTAAATCACTATTTACATAAGTGCTCAATAGACATCAATTTACTTTTATTGTAGTGTGTTTGTGTGTTCAGCACACAATTTCTCTTTCATTCACAATTTAAATGTTGAAATTGTCCAAAGCTCTATTTAGCTGAGCTGCCTTGAGGCCTTGCAAGTACTCTAATTTGCTTACCTTCTCAATAGGTGTATTTGCACATTGGTCTGGCAGTCTCCTCAATAATTTGCACCCTTTCTCACACAGCCAAATACACCCTACCACAATTGCTTTGACAACTGAACACATTTGCAGTAAAGACCTGCTTTTGTCTAGCATCACCTCAGTAACAAGCACGATGAAGTCAAAATTGGATATTGCAGCAATAATAGACCGGATTGCATACAAATAGATGGAGAGCAGTAGCATTTGTCAGGGTGACCAAAGACTGGCCAAACAAATGTCCACACCATCACAGGAAGATAAGATACATGGTGTTTGAGCTGAAAATTGTGAGTAAATGTCCTGTCAGTGAGGTGATAAAAGTGTTTGTTGACTTTTGTGTTGTGCCTGCTCCCCGTTCTCTGTTTTCTTCCAGCCTGGATAAGATTCTAGCTGCCATGACAATTGCTGCAGAGAGGAACAATAAAGAGAGGTTTGCTCCAATTGTGGAAGGACTGGAGAACCACGACGCCCAGCAGCTGCAGGTTAGGAATTGCGCACGAAAAAGCAGTTAACATCAATGTCTCATATTTATCACTGCCCTTTTATTAGATTCTTTCTTTTGAAGGAGAAAAGTTACCTTTATGGTTCAGTGGCCAATACAGTAACCACTGTCACTCTGTAGCATTGTTCTGACTGCTGTATTATTCTGTGGTACAGTACACATTTCAGGATGCCTTGTCTTGTCATGCACACTGATTCATACTTAAAAAGACTTAGTAGCAACTTTTAACAAAAGCAGGAGTTTTCCCATGTACAGTGGACAGAAATCTGGCACAGTCCAGTGTGATTCACGCAAATTATGTTGTGTCATGAAGATCACGCTTAATGCCAGGCAAAAATCAAATTGACAGTTGTGTCACTCTGTGGCCCACTGTACCCCAGCCTCAACTGTCTTCATACATGTGTTTTCTCTCATTTTCTTCCTGTCTTTAGTTCACTTGTAAACCCAACTGCACCTCTTGCACACGATGGGATGTGATCACCGGGCTATTGAAATGCAGCCGGAGCTCCATTGTCACTGCTTTAATCAAAAACCCCTGCTTCTTTGAGCACCTCTATTGAACTTCCCATTCTTTTTGCAAAGAGCAGAAAAATGATAATAAAAAAGCAGTAATAAAAAAGCAGAGATGTTGAGTTCCTCTAAGCTTTTTGTCACTTTTTCTCACATTTTCTCCTCCTCGCACTACCTTGCTCAATTTTCTCACATCTTACAAATACTTCCCCATGCTGCTGTCAAGTTGGGTCTCAGAGGACTCGTGAAAGGGCAACTAAAGCACCATACCTCTCTTAATTTTCAATAGTATTCTTCAGCAGCAGGAAAAACTATACGACAGCAATAAAAACACAGCTTTAAACATGTTTTTGTGAAACCAAAAGCTGGGAATTACCTTAGGAATTACTTTTTTAACTGCGGGGATTGTGAAGTCATGAAGGAAAAGTCATGAAGGAAACTGATGAGGCGGGTGGTGGAAGCGAAAGTAGATATTCTTTTATTAGGAGGCTGTTGTTTTTCCTTTAAATTTTGCCGTTAATGAAATGAAGCTCTGCTAATTGTGAAGTAAATTAAAATGCTTTGCTGATGCAGGGGGTTCAAGGAAATTAATAGACTTTTTATCCAAAACCTGTGATGGGCTGTAGAACTAGACTTTGCTAATGTGATTAAAATGTGTTTTGCTGTAGTTCAGGCTATGCTTGTCTGCTGAGCACAAGAGAAACTCAGCATTTCAACTTTAAAACCGTCCCAGGAGTGCCACTTTTAATTATGATGTTTGGTACACCCCTATGGCACCTCTGCAGCTCGCTAAACCTAACCCAGGTAATGCCCCCACCCCCCCAAAACAACCGCTTCCCACTCCATGTGACACATATATAGTACATGACTGAGGTATGTTCAAGGTGTTCAATCTATATGCAGGAGAAGAGAAAGAATTTTTCATGAGCACCATGGCACATACAAAAATTTGGTGGAGATTTGGTCGAGTTTCTTTTATGTTTCTGGCCTCTGGTGGATAGAGTAAAATGTTTCAATGCAGAGATCTTGCCTATAGAGGCCCTCAAGCTTTTCTGGAACTGCCTGGCACTGGTGCCACATATATGAATAGAGGTGCATCCTTTACTGCAGCAAGCTTGTGCTTTCCAAAGGGAATATACAGTATCTTATATCTGTATTGCATAACAACATGCATTTTTCACCTCGCTATTACCTCGCTAACAAACGTTTGTTGTAGTGCTGCTACAAGTTTAAGGTAACAGTAAAACAGAACAATACTGTTCATTTCAGATAGCTTTTGTTCTGCCCTTCATCAGACATCAACTCAAAAAGCAGCAACATTTGACTGTAGTGCTCATTAAATATTACTTAAAATTTTGTTTATTGAACAAAAGTGTGTTAAAAGGTTTAGGGGACAAAGCAAGACAACAAGTAAAAAGAAAGCTTTTCCTAGTGTAAATGCTGATGGCATTACATAGAAAGACGTGCATTTGTAGATTTGAGTGTTAGACTAAAAATTTAAACTCGGAAAAATAATAAAACTGACCCAGGAAACCACACAGAATCAGCAGTGTTGTGGCGCTTATTAATAACACATACAAGCCAACAGTACACAGTCAAGGTTTCAGAAGACAATGTCTCCTATCTTCCATGGGAATATTTCAGTCTGCTATCGATTGTCTGTCCAAGGAAAACTGTCTTATCCATGGCTTGCTCCCCTGAAACACCTTACTGCTCATTATAATTCATCACCGATGACTCTTATCCCCTCCTCCACCCAACCCCCCACACACACGCGCACACACACGCCTTTTCCTTACCAATAAATCCATTAATAATGCACATCTATTCAGTAGACACACCAGATCTGTACATTCTACTATCCCTCTGCTCTCTCTCTCATTGTTGCACTCCCATTTCTGTAGTTTTTGTTTTGGAAAGGGAATATTAAGAGCAAATAATGACTCAAAAGGGCATATTTATATTACAGAGACCAAAAAGAATTCACAATTAAATGGAATGATCTTGTATTGATATGTTTTGCAAGAAATGTCTCATTTGTTTTTCTGTCTTTTGTCTACTGCAAAGGTTGCTTGCATGCAGCTGATCAATGCCCTGGTCACTTCCCCTGATGACCTGGACTTTCGGATACACCTACGTAATGAGTTCCTAAGATGTGGCCTCAAGAAGATCCTACCTGTGAGTTATCAAACTATCAGGCCCAACATGGTTAGACTATGCACATGAATAAAAAATGAAATTCTGTCAAGAGTGTATTGCTTTGGTAATTCTGTTAGAACCGCTTGCCTTGTTTTAGACTCTGACTACATTCTCCACCTAGCAGATTTTTAGCCTTACATCAGAACACATTTCAGCACATTATTTGACTGTAGTTAACAAATAGCCAAACAGCATTTTCAGTCATGCAGCACTTTCAAAATGTTATGAATATTTAATGCAATTTTGTTAAACAATGAGGCATTCAAACCAAATAATCCAGGTGTAAAAGGAATTCCTCCTCACAAGATTTGAGAACAGTAATGAGTTAGTTAGTGACCTCAAATCACAAAGGCTGGACCTGTCACATAACACAAATAATATTAAAAAGAAATTTTGTTAATGTTGTTGTTATTTTTAACTCAGTTAGTTATGGTACTACTAGTAGTGGTATAACTAGTAGTAGGAGTAGTTGTAGCAGCTTGTGTCAAGTGTTATGCAGTGCTGGCACCTTATCACACGGGTCATCCTGGCATCATTATCAGCAAGCCTACACACCAAGCGAAGGAAAACGAGCTCCAGCTCATCATTCAAGCTCTCATTTGTAGCGAGTGGGGTGAACGTGTCACAGAGCCAGTTGTTAATAAGTCATCCCAGCTGCTCCTGTTGATTATTGCTGTCATTACTTTAATTATCTTCAGTTCTGCCCCTGATATGAAAGAGTCTCAATGTACAGCCATTTATGAATGCCACATTCACCGCTTTTTAATTCCGACATTCAAACTGACAGTCTTTCATCTAATTATGAGTTATGCTCAGGAGTCAGCGTAGCTGTTGGCAAAGAAAAAGTGAACACTGAAAAAGAAAGCACCATTTGTTTTGTTCTTATAGTCCTTGACACATGTATTTGCCCCCCACCCCCCACCCTACCGTGCACCTCCCTCCGAACCACGGTCGCTTAAGACAGATGGTGCACCCAAAAAACGGGGTGATTGATACCTGCAGAAATTGGGTTACATTTTGCTCTGTCTCCATCTGTAATCTCCACTGCCAGTGATTCATAGAGAAGTGGTAAAGAGCACTGCCATAGCCCCTCGTGGCTGGAACAGGTGTGCAGGAATAGTTACTGTGTGGAAAACCTAGTGAGAGGGTTCAGGTCGTCTCAGTTCCCAGTTCTTTGTACAGCTGGAACAGGGAAACTAATATTCTAGTATTACAGTTTTATAATAGGCCTGATTTATAATGAGATATAAAAGTGTGATAAGATTCAACAATACAAATACTTGAGTAATATATTATACAAGTTATATCTAAATTATTCCTGCAGATGCTACATCTGTTTATCATAATATACATTGCAACTATCTTCTCTGTGTAACTCAATCTAGGAGCTAAAAGAGACAGAGGAGCTAGACATACAGCTGAAGGTGTTCAATGAGAACAAGGAGGAGGACTCTATTGAACTCTCCCATCGCCTGGATGACATCCGTGCTGAGATGGAATATCCTTTTGTCCTCCCTCTCTGTGAATATACAGATGACAATACCTGCAGAGCTATAAGTGAGAGATGAGTGTGTATTGTGGGTTTGGTCAAGCTTTACACGCTAAAGCCCCTCATGGGTTGATTCATTAGAGAAGGATTTGAGGAGGCTGAGCACAATATCCAGCTCCATCTCTGACCAGGTATACTTGGTAAATAACCCTGTCATCTTAACCTCCCACCTCTTCACTCTTCTTTTTATTTACTCTTCTCCTCCTCTCCACATCACTTTTTGTCCTTTGTCTGTTAGTACTGGGTTAAGTACTTACTGTTGTAAGACTCAAGAGGATGATATCAAATAGACATATGCTTTCCTTTTCTTACCATTTACTGCACAATTAAACTGTAGACAATTAAACATTTTTATGTGTAGGCATATTATATTGCCAAGGTTTCTTCTGTTCAAGTATTATCACTCCTTGTCTTTCTGTTGCATTTTAGAAATGCGACTTTTCTCCTCCAGCTCTGTCTATTTAACTCCTAACATGCAGAGAAGAAGTTGATAAGGTGAGCAGTAATTTAGTCGAGAGTTGGAAACTTCTTCAAGCATCCTAGAGAAGAACCCTTTAATAATTCACAAATCTTCTCTAAGGCTATGTATGAGTGGCTGACATTGTGAGCAGACAAACCCGACGCTGACATTGTTATGCAGATGTTCATTCCCACAACCTTTTTCTTCCACCAAATCCCACAGTTCTAGTACTGGCACAACGTGCTGCTGTGAGTGACGGTTTCTGTTGACACATGTAGGTGAGGGGAGAAGGCTGTGTATGTGTGTGCACGCAGAGACAAAAAGTGCACCTGGATTAATGATGTGCTTGAGCAGGTTCACAAATGAGAAGGCCCAATGTTTGTTTCCAAGGACAATGTGGTATTGATCTGTGAGCTCTGAGCATGATTCGAATGCCCAGGCTACACTTTGTCCCCTTGCCTGCATAGCACACACACAGTTACGCACACATATCACACACTCACACACACACACACACACACACACACACATACACACACACATATATATCAGGCAGGTAGGACTTTTACTACCTGAGCATTGCATATGTGTCTTGTTTCTCCCAGCAGTTTCATGAATATTAACCTCGAGAGTCTCCTCTGTGTCCGGCCCAGGTCTAGGTGCCGAGGAGGTGACTCCAGGCCACTAATAAATATTAATGGGCTGTGCAATGGTGATTGATTGACCCCACCATTGAGTGGCCTACGTCACACTTGACTGCCACTCATGTTTATTCATTATTTGGAGAGGGAGTGTAAAGACAGAGAGAGACACAGAGCGAGAAAGATAGCATAGAAGGGGGTGTCATCGAATGGATTGGCATTCCACATTAGGTTTATGTCTGCAGCTTAGTGATAGATGAAGCTAGTTGGATACTTTCCCAGCCTGAGCCCCTTCTCATGTCCTCTCAAATACTGCTGTGGTGAGGCTATAATTGAATCTCACAGGATTGGTAATTCTCTCAGGCTTCATACTCAGCTAATACAAGGGAGGGAAATGATACTGCAGAGGAGCCTGTATTCCCATCCCTCTCTCTCTCAAAAAAAATTATATGGGATAGGAGTTTAATTACAGACATTGTTGAAACTAATAGGAAAAGTGTCAAACAGTATTTAAAAGAATTGATCTTCCCCAATTGCAGCGGCTACAGATTGTTTTGTATTGGATGATAGTATTGGAAATGGAGAATGCAGTTAAATGCTGTTTTTTTTTGGGGAAATAAATTGAATCTGACATTGATACTCTCTTACAGAGTCATCCTTCGTTAGCTGTTGATGAAATCTGACAAATAATATTGACAAAATATTCCGATTAACCTTTGAAAACGTGTTAGTTGGGCCCCTCTAATCGGTCATGTTTTGGATCTGTAACATTAGTATATCCATGAAATCATCTATTATAACACATTAAAGTAGTAGAAATATTACTGTTGCTCTGTTGAGTGTTAATTTGGCTCAGTTACCTGAACATCATAAAAAAATCAGACCAGACATTCTGAAAAATTTGGGACAGTTCCAAATTATGAGCAGTGGTCCTGAATCCTGTCTTGTGTCCTGAAAATTATGCTAAACTTGAGTTTTGATTAGTTATAGCCTAATAAAACATTAAATACTGACTGTTGTGAAACATAAGTTTGGTGTTGCCCACAGATGGGCACTGTTCTGGCTCTCCACTGGCTGCAGCAGTGACTGCACAGTCTCTTGGACATTGTGTCAACAACATTGTTATAGCCACAAAGTAACACAGGTGCAAGTTCTTTTGTAGTGTAGATGAACCTCGTGGAAGTTGCAGTCGCAAGGACAGGGGAAGTGTAGCTGCAGGCAGCCACGGAGAAGGATAGGTTTGACATGCTAATTACACAGACAGCTGTGACAATCATTGTGTTTTTCCCAAATGTCAGACAGTTGACTTCATGAACAAAATTGAACAAACATCAATTTGAGCGTTGAGTTTTGACATTGACATGTTTTATACTACAGATATACTACGTTGATACTGATTGTAATGTACTGGAGGTCACACCCACCCCTCCCCCGTCCCGAATTTCACCTGTTCTCATCTCTGCAAGTTTCTCCCTAGTCTTCTTTTCTCTGCATGTGTGCACATATCTGAGAACCTTTTTCTACTCTTTCAAACAAGATGAGGCTCCATGGGGAAATCCTCCTTTCTCAAGCAAAGTTAAATAGTCTCCAAATCATTCATTTTCCTGGGATCTTTACTTGTTAGAACTACACTTTTAGGAAACTATTAAAAGTTTGAGAAACACAAATTACAATATTTTTTTTTAAATGTACTACAAATCAACAGTTAACATAATGTAATTTTGAAATATGTTTCAATGCTTACCTTTACTGTGTGTTATATACGTAGTTCTCGCATTATTTTTGAAAGCCATCAATGTTTCCTACTGGGGAAAGCTAACGTAAGACACATAATCAATACCTTTTGCAAATTTAATAACATGAATTTTCACTCCTGAGTACATGTCAGTTTCAATCTGAGAACTGAATCTCAGCTATATTTTGGCCTGCGAATGATCAGCTCCCCATCATTCTTGCCTTAAACATTCAAATGTAATGAATTTTCTCTATTCTAGTGAGTGACAGGTAAACCAGAAGGAGCGTTCTTTATTGCCAATGCCTGTCCTCAACTTAGCTATTTTCCACTGTTGTAGCTCCCCTGAGAGAAAGTGGATAAGAGGAATCACATCTCCGTTTGCTTTGCACAATGATGGCTGTCAGAAAACCTTGAGGTGAGGAACTGGGGGAAATAAATAAGTAATTATAAAGAAAAGAAGTACTAATAAAATTTTAAATGTTTACAAGGAATTGAATGCACCTGAATAATGAACTGAAATGTGGTGTTTTCTCAAGAAGTTAACCTTAACTGTTAAATGGATTAACTTAGAAACCTAAAAAGTAAGACTGTCATAGAGTTGTTTTTCCTTAACCTTGCTTCTGTACTGATATGAGTGAAGTGTACCATCTCCTGTCGAATATGGTGAAAGACACTGGCTCAGAGCCCTACTTCCTGTCAATTCTTCAGCACCTATTGCTCATCAGGAATGACTATTACATCAGGTAAGTTCTGTGTGATTTTTACATACCACAGTCTTTTTATTGACTTATGCCCTTGTGGTGCTCTACTGTATGTCAATGCTTAGATAGTCTTGGGATTTGCTTGTCTGTTTGTTTGTCTTTGACCAACATATCTTGAAAAGTAAAATCTAGGTTGAAATTTATGTACTTTTATCATCCCAAAAGTAAGAGACCCATTGATTTTTAAAAGTCAAACTTAAAATACCTTTATATTAGTGTAACTTTTGTGTCATTTAACTACAACTCTATCAACTGTATTAGCTCGCCTCTGTTTTCATTAATTCAACTTGATTTTCACAAGCTGTGTGGTGATAAAGAGTCTTGCAGTCAGATGAAACATAAACCACCCACAAACTTAAACATAAAATAATATAACAATTAAATACATAAAATTTGGTAAAATTACACACTGCATCTTATTTGGAGGAATTGCTTCATTAACCACTGTTGAACCTCTGGTCACACCCAGCATTGCTGGTGGGGAGGTCAGGTGTTGTCTGTAGTTCTTGTGAAGACAGCATTTCACAGCAGTGCAGTGTGAAAAAGGAACATGTAGTCAGCACTACAAAGATTATTAGTCTGGGTGCACTAACTCTTTTTGTACACTTTCTTTGTCTACGAACACTGGAAGTAACAACAGACAAATTGTTAGAGTAAGGACAATATTGTGTATTTTGAAATTATTAAGTAAATTTAAACCGTTGGGTTAGCTTTCCATTTTGCCTTTGTAGAGCAAATATGTCAGTCACTGGGCAGGAAGGCCGCCGCTCCTCTGAATGGAATGACACTGATGAATTCAGTGCTGTGTCAGACCTTTTTTCAGAAATAAGAAAGTAGGAAGATGAAGGGAGGATGAGAGGAACAAGATGAATTTACCATAGACAAGTTGCTATTCCCTTGGCGTTATGAATAATGTATTCCTCATCTATTTGGAGAAAGTGAGAAATAGAATTCACATTAACCAGCTAGTATAGCCACGTCCACCTCAGCTCCAATGTCCATGTACCCTTCTGTAAGCCAGCAATAAGAAGGGATCTGTGCTGATGCTCTTAAAAAAATAAATAAACTGATGGTCTTTTTAAAGATATGTTTTAGAAATATTTTTTTTTCTCCAGCCTCCTTCACAAAAGCAAGGGCATACCCACGCACACACACTCACAAACATTAGCGCCAGACATTCTGATTAAGGCATTTTATTCCCAATACATCACAGCTGTGTGAGTTAGGATGATGGAAGATGCAGTACTACAGTACATGCAGCTATTTCCAATAGATACTATCTATCTTTTTCCAGTCTTCATCCTTAAAGTTTCTGTCTTTTCATGTTGTAGTCAAAATTTGGTGAATGTAAATGATTTGGTGTATATCTATAATATTTTGCCAACTTGAAACAAAAACAAAATAGGCATGTCAGGGAATGCGTGGTAGCAATGCAGGTTAGGTAGGTTGTATAAATGTGTGACATTCTTTGGCTTTGTGATCAAAAGGATGCAGGTGTGCTCATAATATTCTATCTAAAGTAAAGGATTAAGTTGTTTTCATCGTAGTGTGAATTGGAATCGATAACACTAGTGGTGCCTTGATTCATGTGTCAAATAATAATCTACATTCAATGATAATTAATTCAATAATATAATTAGTATTCTAATAATATGAAGGTCTGCAGTGGGCAAACTGTTGAAGTGCTCTGTCTACTGTCATTCCTCCTAACACAACATTAGTTGTTGCTCTCCCCTTCAGGGCTTGGTTTATTTTTGATAATTAATCTCTCACTGCAAGCCTAATGAATGGGAGCACATCAAACCCACCCAGTAAATATAGAGCAGATCTGCTCTTTTGGAGCCTGGTGATATGGGGATTACACTGGTTATGTGGAGCAGAGCTGGATCAAGTGGCTGGGGCTGTGCTGAACTGCAAGCTATCATTGGAAGAAATGAAGGTGCCAAAGTAAAAGAAGAGGTGGGGAATGATGCAGGGGACATATGCTAGCTTCTGGAGCCCAGCCCTGCCCACTGTGGAGGGGCCTGACAGTTCTGGGTCACTCTCTCCGTCTCTAGTTATCTCCACCCAGCCCCTATCTGCTTGGTGGTGGCGGAGGATGGAGGACGCAGGGAAAATAGGGCGGCTTATTGAGATAATAATGTGGTGTACATTGGTGACAGTTGTAAGCCGAGTGCCACAGCGCTTAAGCCATGCAGGGCGATGTGTGAGCTTTTGCTAGCTTGTTCCAATCATGAGTGGGCGAATCCGCCAGCTCAAGCTTAATGTATGGTATTTCATGCTTTCAAAACAGTGCACCTAAATGCTGATTTATTCTTATTTGCTTTGGCTCAGATTTTTGTGTTCTTTCATATTTCTGTTCATAACATGATATGGCCTGTCCACCCACAAGGTACCAACAGAACATAGCCTTTGAATTTATGGGCAACAGTTTGGAGTCAAAGCCTCGAAAATAAACTTCTTTCTATTTAATGTTGTTAATAACAAGATGCTGTTCATCACGTTCCTTTTTTTTGACACACACTTAAGATATGTGCTTTTTTGGTATTACACAAAATGAAACATCCTGACAACAGACACTTTGTTCACAGCTCTCTCAGCTCAAATCAAGTGTTACATTTTAGTAACATTAGTGCTCCTTCCCCTTAATGCTTAATGCTTTCATGCCGAGCCTTCAGACCGGCAGGCTTTGATCAGACTGTGAGTTCCTTATCTGCATCGGAGTTGTCATAAGATCTTCTCTGAATTTAACTTATTTCAAACAAATCTAGTGGACAATATCAAGAAGCTAAAAGGCCATAAAGCTACAGCATATCTGCCATACAGTGATTTATGGAACTTCCAGTCTTCTTCTTTTTCTAAAATACAGGATTCCTATGCAGATTGAAAAAGTATGGGATTGTATATAAATAATTTGCAGGTCTGGATAAGTATGGGAAAAAGAAAAACTGAATTGTCCCTAGCAATTATTTTGATCAAAAAATGCTTGTGTTTAGTCAGTGTATTTGAGTATTAGAGTTACTGTTAGAAACAAACAATAGTTATCTGATATTTGAAAATTAATTCACGATATGAGAAAAAAGTTATATTAGAATAGGTTTCGAGTCTATGTGCATGTCTTGGTATACCTGCAGTCTCCAGTTACTTAGACTTGTAAAACGTTAGATTGCGTCTTTCCTCTGACCG